>NC_059075.1:16559429-16866531 GCF_020497125.1 Mauremys mutica
AATGTCTGTACTGAAGAAGAGCTTTGTGTAAGTTCGGAAGCTTGTCTTTCTCACCAACAGAAGTTGGCCAATAAAAGAGACTACCTTTACCCCCTATGTGTGTCTAATGTTCAGTATTAGTTTAATATACTTTATAAAAACAGGCTAAAGCCTACATTACTACAATGTACTGAACTATAGTGAGCTTATTGACAGTTGTTGTTTTTACTATATTCATTGATTTGTTATGCATGTTGCTTTTTCTATTAAATTATTTACTCTAAAATAGAACATTTTTACAGTAGTTAAACTAAAACCAGCTAGCTTAGATCATATGTAGTCTGTTATTTGGTTAAGAGAGAGATGTAATTAAGGAAAAAACAGCCTTCGTAAAAGCATCAAAGTGTAGAAGTCTTTAAAGCAGACACAACATTTGGCATTTGTTAGGATGAAATTGCCTAAAATTATCAAAGGAAATTAAAGTTCTTAAAATATTTGTATAAAGAAACTGTTATTAAATAGAGTTTTTGGTAGACTTGTGGTTATTGTTTTGGTGGTTGTGAATAGTGTTTTATCTTTGTTTTTGCCCCTACTATTTCTTTCCTTCTATTTAAGTACTGTAACGATAGAAAACATTTGTACATTTACTCAACAGTTTCAGTAAAATCTTCAGTAAATGCTCTCTAGTAGTTTTCTGTTTTATTCTGAATGTGTTTTTTTCCCTTAAATAAATTGCAATCATTAAGTTGCTGCAGTCATTCTTAATACAAACTAATATTTTGGGCCCAAACTCCCCTCCACTGTATGGTGTGAGGATGAAAGGAATGAAAATTCCAATGTACTGACCCTAAACTGTTAGAGGGAGAAGAGTGGCGTCAACATGACATTCTCTTCCTGCACCCATATTCCTTTCCCATGGAAGACCCTCAGTCCTCCTGGCATGTCAGGGTGGAAGCAGACTGAGTGAGTGGATATACATTCCAGCAAAATTAATTCATTTCCTGTTACATATTTTGTATTTTGCTCAGAGATGAAGAGGCAGGGTCTGTATAGTCAAGGAGCTGATGGCAGCATGGCTCTTAAGTGAGCTCTGCCTATGGGGGAGGGCTCATACAACAACATATAGAGGGGCTGCCCATCTGTGCAGATGCCCTGAAATTAGCAGAGTTTCCCAGTCCTTTCCCATGGATTTTCCTGCACAATGAGAGATCAGGTCCTAAACTGGCACAGAAAAAAAAAGACAAATTAGATTTTAAAAATGAAGTCTCTTTTGTACCAGTTAATGATTTCCAGAATACAATATATGTAGTCAGCTCATTCCTCAAAGGATTCCTTGTATTTTTTAGAGACACTTCTTGTACATATAAACCTTGTTTGTAACAGCACCTTGTGTCCCATAGTGAGGGTAGGCAGGGCTTACTCAGGAGCTGAAACCAATGTGATTCTTTAGCAGGAGTGCGGCATCAGACTTCTTAATCCATATTCCTGCACTGCCAGATGTAAATGATTTTATTTTTCCTTTTATAAAGTTGCTAATCAAATTATCAAATTTTACATGCATTTATATTCCTTGACTTTTTCACAGACATGTTACTTGACCTCAGTGACCTTCTTCAGGTATTGTATATGTTGTTGTTTAACTCTTTTGTTAAAATATTAACCCTTAAAAATGAATACAAGCAAAGAACTATGAATGTGTGCTATTTAGGAAACCTTAATGATCTGTTTCTTTAAAGATTCTGGGAATGGAAATCATAGGGCTTGTAAATCAGAGTAATTATTCAGTGAAATTAAAGATCAAGTGCTTGGGTTTTTTTACCCTCACAAATAACAAATCAGCAGTTTAGTTTAATCTTTCCTCAGTGATCACAAAGTCACTGCAGTGGCACAAGGTCAGATTTCATACATTTTTAAAACAGCTGGTAAAGACAGAAATAGCTTTTGTTAAGTAATACTGTATAAATGGATTTGTAAAATACTGTGATGTTTTTGTAAAATCTATTTTGAGTTGTGTGTACTTAAAGCACTTGTGGATATAGAGCTCTAAATGAATGTTTATGTATGTATATGTACACATTCTCTCTCTCTCTCCCTCTCTCTCTCTCTCATAAACATCTATTTTACGTACAGTACAAGTAGGATGGTATAGTTTATTTTTGTCCTTGCAGCTGTCTTTGTAAATGGCATCCCTCTGAAGGTTATTTATTGCTTAATGGAATCTGATGGAATTACAATAATCTAATAAATCTTTAATTCTTAAAATAAGGAACATTCTTCTAATCTGCTACAAACTTTGAATGGGTTACGTGTGCTTAGTTATAACGAGAGAGAGAGTGAGAGTGTGTGTGCACGTGCGCGCTGGGTGGGGGAGTGGGAGGTTTATTATTTCCTTTCCAACCTACAGGGCTAGTGATTTCTTATATAGATTACTACTAAATAGAAAGGGCAGTAAAATGATGAAACATGGAACAAATTGTATTGTATCTGCAAAAGATGCAGCAAATACAACAGGGTTGGCTTTCTAATGGCAGTAGAGCAGATTTGTTTCCAGATTTTTTTTCTATATAATCTAATGAGAAAAAGGAGGAAGAAGGGACATTTGAGGACTTCAAGCCATTCATTGGGGAAGCTGAAGGTACAGATGATCCAGAAACAACTTTAGTGTTGAGGATAAAAGTCATTTTTGGGAAATAGATGTAGCAGTTAGTACCTTGAACTTGTAACTACAACAGAATGGATTTATAGCAGTAGGAATATACTGCCAACCACGGTGATGGTGATTGTGAAATGTTCAGGGAGATTAGAGAGGCTATGAAAATAGAAAACTCAGTAATAATGGGGGGTTTCAACTATCCCTGTGTTAACTGAGTACGTCACCTCAGGATGAGATGCAGAGTTAATGTTTCAACACCTCATAAATGACTGCTTCTTGGAGCAGCTAGTCCTGGGACCCACAAGGGGAGAAGCAATTCTTTATTTAGTCCTAAATGGTACACAGGATGTAGTCCAAGAGGTGAATATAACTGAATCGCTCGGTTATAACGACAGTGCTGTAAAAAAATTTATCAACCTTGTGGGTGGGTGGGGGGAATACCAAAATAGCCCACCACAGTGGCATTTAACTAAAGAAATGGGAACCACACAAAAATGAGGAAGCTAGTTAAACGGAAATGAAAAGGTACAGTAACAAAACTGAAATGTCTGCAGGTTGCAAGGAAACGTTTGAAAAACACCACAATAGAGGTTCAATTTAAATGTATACCCCAAATTAAAAAACACAGTAAGGGAACCAAAAAAGTGCCACCATGGCTAAACAACAAAGTAAAAAAAGCAGTTAGAGGCAAAAAGGCATCCTTAAATTGGAAGTTAAATCTTATGGAGAAAAATAGAAAAAAGCATAAAATCTGGCAAGTCAAGTGTAGAATTAGACAGGCCAAAAAAGAATCTGAAGAGCAACTAGTGAAAGACTCAAAAGCTAACAGCAAAAAATGTAAGTGCATCAGAAGCAGGAAGCCTGCCAAACAAGCAGTGGGGCCACTGCATGATCACGGTGCTAAAGGAGCACTCAAGGAAGATAAGGCTATTGCGGAGAAGCAAAATGAATTCTGTGCATCGGTCTTCACTGCAGATGATGTGAGGGAGGTTCCCACATCTGAGCCATTCTTTTTAGATAACAAATCTGAGGAACTGTCCCAGATTGAGATGTCAGTAGAGGTTTTGGAACACTATTTAATTTAACAGTTTGTCACCAGGACCAGATGGTCTTCACCCAAGAGTTCTGAAGGAATTCAAATATGAAATTGCAGAACTACTAACTATGGTATATAACCTATCACTTAAATCCAGTTCTGTACCAGATGACTGGAGGATAGCTAAGGTGACACACATTTTTAAAAAGGCTCAAGGGGCGATCCTGGCAATTACAGGCCGGTAAGTATAATTTCAGTACCAGGCAAATTGGTTGAAACTATAGTAAAGAACAGAATTATCAGTCATATAGATGAACATGATTTGTTGGGGAAGAGTCAACACTGCTTTTGTAAAGGGAAATCATAACTCATCAATCTGTTAGAATTCTTTGAGGGGACCAACAAATGTGTACTTGGACTTTCGAAAAGCCTTTGACAAGGTCCCTCACCAAAGGCTCTTAAGTAAGCAGTCATGGGATAAGAGGGAAGGTCCTCCCATGGATCAGTAACTGGTTAAAAGTAGGATTGTCACTCGCATCTACTGCCTGCAATTAACACAAAACAAATTAACTAGATTTTAAAAGAAGTTACAATTAATCACAGTTTTAATATTGTTAAACAATAATTGAATACCAATTTAAATTTATTATAAATATATTTTGATGTTTTTGTGCATTTTCATATATATTGATTTTAATTACAGCACAGATTACAAGGTGTACAGCGCTCACTTTATATTTTATTTATTTATATTTGCACTGTAAAAAGATAAACAAAAGTAATAGTATTTTTCAATTCACCTCATACAAGTCCACTCAGCCCTACTTCTTGTTCAGCCAATTGCTCAGACAAACAAGTTTTTCATTTGTGGTTGATAATGCTTCCCGCTTCTTATTTACAATGTCACTGGAAAGTGAGAACAGGCGTTCGCATGGCACTGTCGTAGCTGGCATTGCAAGGTATTTATGTGCCAGATATGCTAAAGATTTGTATGCCCCTTCATGCTCTGACTTACAGGCTCTAAAGTTTTACATTGTCTTGTTTATGAGTGCAGTTAAAAAACCTTCTACATTTGTAAGTTGCACTTTCACGATAAAGATATTGCACTGCAGTGCTACATAGTACAGTATGAGGTGAACTGAAAAATATTTATTTTGTTTATCTTTTTTACAGTAAAATATTTGTAATAAAAATAATGTAAGGTGAATGCTGTACACTTTGTATTCTGTGTTGTAATTGAAATCAATATTTGAAAATGTAGAAAGACACCCAAAAATATTTATAATGCATTTCAATTGATATTCTGTTATTAACAGTGTGATTAAAACTGTGAATAATCGTGACTATTTTTTTAATCTCGTGATTAATTGCAATTATTTTTTAAATCGTTTGGCAGCCCTAGTTAAAAGACAGGAAACAAAGGGTAGGAATAAATGGTCCTTTTTCAGAATGGAGAGGGGTAAATTGTGGTGTCCCCCAGGGATATGTACGGAGACCAGTGCTATTCAACATATTCATAAATGATCTGGAAAAAGGGGTAAACAGTGAGCTGGCAAAGTTTGCAGACGCTACAAAATTACTCAAAATAGTTTAAGTCCAAAGCTGACTGTGAACAGTTAGCAAGGGATCTCACAAAACTGAGTGATTGGCAACAAAATGGCAGATGAAATTCAATGTTGATAAATGCAAAGTAATGCACATTGGAAATCATAATCCCAACTATACATACAACATGATTGCATCTAAATTAGCAGTTACCATTCAAGAAAGAGAGCTTGGAGTCATTGTGGATAGTTCACTGAAAACATCTGTTCAATGTGCTGCAGCAATCAAAAAAGCTAAGAGAATGTTAGGACCCATTAAGAAAGGATAGATAATAAGATAGAAAGTATCGTAATGCTACTATATAAATCCATGGTGCACCCATACCATGAACACTGCGTGCAGTACTGGCTGCCCCATCTCAAAAAAGATGTATAAGAATTGGAAAAAGTACAGAGAAGGGCAACAAAAATTATTAGGAGTATGGAACAGCTTTCATATGAAGAGAGATTAAAAAGACTGGGACTTTTCAACTTGGAAAAGAGACAACTGAGGGGGGAATATGAGAGTGGGCTATAGAACCATGAATGGGTGAAGAAAGTGAATACTGAAGTGTTGTTTACCTCTTCACACAATAAGAACCTGGGGTCACCCAATGAAATTAATAGGCAGCAGATTTAAAAGAAACATAAGGAAGTACTTCATACAGCATATAGTCTGTCTGTAGAACTCGTTGCCAGGGGATATTGTGAAGGCTAAAACTATAATGGGGTTCAAAAAAGGATTAAATATGTTCTTAGAAGATAGGTCCATCTGTAGCTATTAGCCAGGATGGTCAGGGATGCAACTTCATGTTCTGGATGTTCCTAGCCTCTGATTGCCAGAAGCTGGGAGTGGATGACAGAGGTGTATCACTTGATGATTGCCTGTTCTGTTCATTCCCTCTGAAGCATGTGCCATTGGCTACTGTTGGAAGACAGTTTACTGGGCTTGATGGACCATTGGTCTGACCCAGTATGGACATTCTTATGTTGATTTCTGATGTATACCAACTTCTAGGTTCCCTGTGTTTAGCTGAAACAACAAATCTGTTACACAAAAGTATATACTAGTACTTGATTCCTCTCCTGTTTTGATTATTTTTTGAACTTATTTTTTAAAAATTAAACATTTTTGACTTGGTTCATACTACTTACTGGATTAAAATAAAATCAACCAGTGTATGAAAAAATTCCTTGGTTGGTGCAGAAGAATGTGCTGAAGCTAAGAGCCTGTTCTCACTTTCACAAAAGTAAATGGCAAAACTCCCATTGACCTCCCAAAAGGCAGGTTGACGCCCCACATTTCCAAGTAGATAGAAGCTGTCTTCACAACCTATCTGAGATCAGCTTCTTTAGTGCAAAACTGATAAACTGTACCCAGAGAAAAAGGGAAATTCATGTACTTTGCCATGGCTTTGAAGTTTTTTTCCTTTCAAAGGACACCTTTGCTAAAATTCCCAAGTATTGAGACAGTGATGACATTAATGGGAATTTCATTTATTACATTCCCAAGGCAGAAAGTGTCAACCTGTATAGTTAAGCCATTTTTTAGATTGTATATACTGATCTTGTAAAAAAGGTAAAAGCAGCAAAGAGCCCTGTGGCACCTTATTGACTAACAGATGTATTGGAGCATGAGCTTTCGTGGGTGAATACCCACTTCGTCGGACATGCATCTGACTAAGTGGGTATTCATCCACGAAAGCTCATGCTCCAATACGTCTGTTAGTCTATAAGGTGCCACAGGGCTCTTTGCTGCTTTTACAGATCCAGACCAACACGGCTAGCCCTCTGATACTAAAAAAGGTAAGTCAGTTTTTCTTGATGAAACAAAATTGCGGTTTTTGTGCATCAAAGAAAACAGTTTGAAAGGCTCAAAAATGAGTTATTGCAAGATCTTATAAACGATATTAATTTCTTTTATAAACCATTGGACCAGCTCTTGAGGACATGCCAGTGGCAGATCTTAAGTGGATGGCATCTTGGATGATCCCATAGAATTTTCTTCTTGAGTTTTCTCTGATAATTCCTAGTGGTACAATGGACCTGTGGAATTCCTGCAGGTGGAATGGCATCTGGATTCTTTCTGAAGAATGTTGCCAAGCAAAATATCTTGTAGAGTTTCTTCATATAAGTTATTGAGTAAATTACTTAATACTTTAGGATGGACAGTCCATCCATCCGTCCATCTATTTAATATATCTATCATTGTCCATCTCTTCATCCGACAGCAAATCAATAAAGTAACCATTATGCCTCTGACTACTAGGAAAAGAGAAGATAAATTACATCAACCAAAAGTCAAGAAAGGAACCCCATCCACTTCTACCTTGATCTTTTGTTTTTTCAACAGAGAGCATAAAGTGCAGCCTCATTTTTCCGTCCCCTTAATGTAACTTATTTCATCATTTTTTCTTCTTCTCTAGATCCTTCTTGGAAGATAAGATCCAAGAGGAAAAACAAAAGCACATGGGAATAGTGAAGATATTAAGGTGGGGGTGGAGGAAGGGGAGGGAAGCAGAAGATAGTTCTGCTTCGAGGCCTACAAATCCTGTGATTACATTCCATTTTGTGGGAACGGGCTGTAGATTGTTGGCATCCTTTCAAGATTCAGTCCCTGGCTATGTCTTTTTGAAGATGGATGAGTTTTTCCCTGACTTAGCTCTGCCTCCCTAAACTGTTACCCATTCTCTCTTGGGTTCACCCTTTTGAAAGGCTATGTGGATGTAAGTTTTGGGCTCGTAGATCACTTTTTGTTCTTTGGGAAACCATAGATTCATAGATTCCAAGGCCAGAAGGGATCATTGTGATCATCTAGTCTGACCTCCTGTATAACACAGGCCATAGAACTTCCCCCAAATAATTCCTAGAGCAGATCTTTCAGAAAAACATCCACATCTTGATTTAAAAATTGCCAGTGATGTTCCAATGGTTAATTACACTCACTTAAAAATGTTTACCTTATTTCCCATGTGAATTTGTCTAGCTTCAACTTCCAGCCAGTGGCTCATGTTATACCTTTCTGTGGCAGACTGAAGAGCCCATTATCGAGTATTTTCCCCCCATGTAGATACTTATAGACTGTAATCAAATCACCCCTTAACTTTATTTGTGTTAAGCTAAATAGATTGATCATCTTGAGTTTATCACAATAAGGTATGTTTTCTTCTCCTTTTAATCATTCTCGTTGCTCTTCTCTGAACCCTCTCCCATTTATCAGCAGCTTTTTAAAATTGTGGACACCTGAACTGGACACAGCATTCTAGAAGTGGTCACATCAGTGTCAAATACAGAGGTAAAATAACTTCTACTTTTGGCAATAGTGTTGCAGTGAGCAATCTGATTATGTAACCCCTCCCCGCCCCCAATCTTTTACAGATTCACTGCTTCCCAGGATAGCGTCTCCCATCCTATACGTATGGCCTGCATTCTCTGCTATCCTGCACCCAACTTACCAAGCCATCCAGATCGCTCTGTATCAGTGAGCTGTCACCCTGATTATGTACCATTCCCTCAATTTGTGTCACCTGTAAATTTTATCTATGATGGTTTTATGTTTTCTTCAGTCCATTGATGATAAGGTTAAATAGCATAGGATCAAGAACCAATCGGTGTGGGATCTAATTAGAATCCTACTCCCTTAATGATATTTCCCTGTTACATTTACATTTTGAGACCTATGAGTTATCCAGCTTTTAATCCATTTATGGATTAAAATTAAAATATGGTTAACTTAGTATCATTCTAGTTTTTTTATCAAGATGATGTATACTGTACAGAAATCTAAGCATATTATAACAACACTATAATCTTTATCAACCAAACTTGTAATCTCATTTAAAAAAAGATATCAAGTTAGTTGTACAGGATCTATTTTCCATAAATCCATGTTGATTGGCATTAGTAATTACCTTTCTTTAATTCTTTATTAATCGAGTCCCATATCAGCTGCTCCATTATTTTGCTTGGGATTGATGTCAGACTGACAGGCCTATAATTATCCAGGTCATCCTCTTTGCTCTTTTTAAATATTGGTACAACATTATCTCTCTTCCAGTCTTCTTGAACTTCCCCAGTGGTCCAAGACTTATTAAAAATCAACATTTATGGTCTAGTGAGCTCTTCAGACAGCTTCTTGGATGCAAGTTATCTGGACCTGCTGATTTTAAAAATGTCTAACTTTAGTAGCTGCTGTTTAATATCCCCCTGAGATACTAGTGGAATGGAACGAGTGTTATCATCATCATATGATATGACTACACCATCCTGCTTTTCGAAGTCCACATTCTTAGCACAAAGGGTTGTACTACTTGCCCATAAGGACACAGTGCCTTCTGATGCCTTTATAGGGCTACCAGTGGATATGGTGCCACATTCTTCACTTAAAAATCAAAGAAACTGCACTTTTAGTAGAGTACCTTCCTCTGGCATAAGGTCTGTTACAGACCTCATGCTGGTGGTGTAAGTAAGTTATAGCTGGAGGGGATCTACTTTAACTTCTTCCGAGGCTGGGCAACCCAGGAACAGGGAGACACAACTGCCCCCTGTGGCATGCACTCATACGTAGCTGGAGAACTAGGGCTGTTTTTTCTTTGTCTGATCAACTAAGCAGAGCTGGCTGGAGAATGACAATTCCATTTCATAACAACTTTCAGGCATTTGAAATTTGTTTTTGTTTTGCATTTGAACAAAACCTATTGATCATTTTTGCTAAGTGGAATTGTCTAAATATCTGTTTTCAGATGAGAGAGATCTCATTTTCAATTCAGGCTGGGATCTTTTGTGACCAGAATCCAACTGAAAGGCTTCCTATTCACAACTTCATAAATATCGATGTATCCCCGCAACATGTTTTCGCTTTGACAGAACAGCATATTTTGACACTAAAATGTTTAATCACAAATGTTCTGACTAGCTCTTCTTCTAGAGTGAGGCTATTCATTCTCCTCCTCTTTAATCACTTGATCAACCAGCAACAGGGTTGCATATTCATTAACTGGTAAAGTAGATAAGTCAGGGGTCTTTGATTGGGAACCTTCTCTGCTTGTATTTTCACTTACTGAATTTTGGTTCTCTTGTTTTGTTTGCAAGTACAGTTTTCTTTTGAGGTAGCCTTGCTGGCTTTCGTTTCCTTTTCCATTGTTCCCATTAATCCCATAGATTACATTGTCTAGCTGTTTAAAGGGTTGAGAAACTTGTCTAGCTTTGACCTAACTTTTTGTACAGTTTGGGTTTGCCCATAAGTTTCAGGATCCTCTCCTCCCTTTCATCCAGAGAGAACTACTCAGCTAGATTTCTGATCTCACAATGTGTCAGAAGGCTGTCCCTTTAATCATGGGAAATGCCAGTCTGTTCCTGGGTCTCCCTCTTTTATACTGTAGCATCATGATCTTGAGATGTAGTTGTAACAGTCTTCAGACAGAGTAGGCATTGGCAGTTCTCTGCCTTACCTTTGATCTTTGATTTTATGTAGTGAAAATCTCTTTAATATGGGTATATTGGTGCTTCTCATTATATAATGATCCTCTGTGTGTTACTGCCTACTGTACAGATATGTTGTCAGATGGGGAAAGTGTATATACAAGAAGGGAAAACTAGTACAGTAACTGGTAATTCTGTTTGTTGCAGTCTTCTGCTTCCACCTTCAAGAAAATCTTGTTCCTTTCTCTTAAGATTGTTCTCTCAAGTGATATTTTCCTTCTTATGTGGATCTTTATTACTACTTACTATTTCCTCTAGAAGTTTGTTAACTTATATAAAAGTGGACTGGCTGATTTCTTTATATAGGCCTTGAATGATTAAAAAATAATCTCCTTCCTTATATGTCTTACCACATGGTTTTGTTGTAGGACAGGAGAATAATAGTAATACAGCAAACAGAATTACTCAGTAGTAGATTCTTCCTTCTGAGGACCTGGATTAAGGAAGTGCTTTTCAGCACAAGATGAGAAAAAGGCACTTCATAAGTGAATTTTGATTTGACTGATTGAAAGAGAAGTGGATTCATATCTGTCATTCTTTGAATCAGAAACTAGCAAGCTTTCATTCATGTAAGATTGTGATCTTGTGGATCTTTTTACTTTCTTGGGTTAAATACAGTATTCTGGCTGTGATCGTCCAAATAATGAAAAGCTTCATCTTACTGATCTGGATAACAAAACATTTAATATTAAGTCTTGAAACCTTTGGAGAGAATATTTAGTTGATGGCTTCCTATAGTAATACTTTTTACTCATTTCATGACACGTCCAGGTTGACTGAATTTGCTTCCATTACCTCAGTACAAATTTGTGTATTAATCTATTTTAATTTAGACATCCTGGATGTGGTCTTTAGTCCCCACTGTAACATAAATGTTAATAGTAATGAGTCAAATAACTTCAGGTACATCTTCCTCAAACAATAGACACTGTCCTTACATAGTAATTTGCTTTTCATGCTTCCTTTGTTATTTAGGCAAGCGTCCATAGATGCTTTGAATTCTGACTGTCCAGTTCTTGGTCCTTCTGAAAAGAAGATAACCTAGGCCACTGTCAGTATACTCAATATTTCACTGGATTGTCTTATGTTGATCTTGACGAGCCTCTCTGGAAATTAACCATTGTTAAATACATTTATCTAATTTATTGGATCAAAGATTAGGCACCTTTTGTCTTAGACACTCTGGTCAGCTGTTATCTTCAAGGGGGTGTAGTGAATCTAACAACCTTGTGAATTTCAGATTACAAATATCTTTCTGTGGAGATTTTTCAAACTGTAGCATGCTATAGATTTGATGACCTGTTCAACTCACTTGTCAGTGGTAAGTAAACCACTGTTCTTGTCCACAAAAGCTGAAGTATATATGTGGACTGTTACGAACGTGGACATTCAGACATGATGTGAAAAAGAAAATAATGAAAAGAAAATTGAAGGGTGAGATGATTTCCTTTCTTCTGTGGAGGTGTCACCTTAAAACATCTGAGGTCTAAAGAATGAGAACTGATTAAGTCCACACCTTCGGAGAAGTATAGAATCTGAAATGTAGATTATATTTAACAAGACCTTCCACAGGTAGGAGGATCCCCTACAAAGGTGAAACTAAATCTTTGGAGGCCATCTAGCTACAGCAGAGTGGGCATATGTAAATACCATATCGTAAGGAATAATTCAACAGGTTGTTGATAAGGAAGAACATCTTGATAAGATGTGATCCTTGTTAAGAAAATAAGGATCAAAAGGATTAGTTCATAGTGGCTTGGCAAGCAGATCGTTTTTATCTGAACGATGCCTTTTTTGTACTGTAGAATCTATGATTTCGCTTTTTAAAAAAGTAGAGTCTGGTGTGTGTGGTTGTAAAGAGAACCTTGTAAATGTGAATTGAGTGTGATGCAGTGATGTCTAAGTCTGCAGATGCCCTGAAACAACATCTCTGAGAGAGAGATTAGGTGACTGGGACAGTGACTCTGAAGCCTAACGATAATTTAAACAGCTATTTTATGGCTGATCAAAGCATACAAACACGAACAATCATTTTGTGAAGCTCTGCACAATCTACTGTGAATGGCATCTTGTTTGGGGTCTTTGAGTGGGCAGAATTTAGGAGAATACCATTTTTTTTCCAGTTTGATCCCAGGATTTTGAAAGAGGGAGGGGGACCATATCAGTTAGATTTGGAGTATTCAGCCTTAAAGCTATCTGACAAATGGGAGCAGTACAACAAGACTATTGAAACCCACACTAGAAGCATCTTTTTTTAATGGATAATCTTTCTTCTATCACCATAAATAAAATGCTTGTAAAATAAGGGGTTGACATACAAAGCTATCATAGTTTCTAAACTTGGGGAATTTAGCTAGAATGGGGATTGGAGAAAAGGGATTTAAATATTTCCCTGTAAGGTTGTAGACCCTTACAAAAAATTGTACTAGTGCAGGAGAACCAGAAAGTGAAACACACCTGTAAATGAATTGTTTTAATTTTCTAAGTTGAGTGAAATCTAAAAATTATAAATAAATGCAAATGGTGAATGTGAAACTAGATTTTAAAAATTATTTCAGATGTAATATCACCACCTTGGATTAATAATAGAGATTAAAAAAAAATATGGCAGAGCCCTCTTAAATGATCACCACCAGAGGTCCTTAAATGACATGTCTTTTATTGATTGCTCGGTTAGCCTTGTGGGCTCTTTAATTTCATATATGTGTGTGTGTGTATACACACACACACACACACACACACACACACACACACACACACACACACACACACACACACACAAATGCCCCAGTACTTGTGAATATTTGATCATTCGAAAGTATCTGTACTGGCTTGCCGAGAGAGAGAGCAAATTTTTTATTGCTTATTCTTTCTGTGACTTTTACACTAGCATTAAAAATGTATGAGCTCTGTGAAAAAAAACGAATATAACACACAATCCACTGGATAGTGTACGTGCTTTCTGACTTCCTCTCTGAATCAATGGTAACCAAACCCTGCAAACGATTGCACTTAGGATCTTAGAGCAGAAATTCCCTGAAGTACAATTTCTACTTTGAGTTTAGTACGTGTTTTGTGTGGACAAGCTTTCTGCACCTTGAGATCAGTCATTATACCGTACGTGATGTGGGTGAAGTAAGAAGCAGGTTAGATTTGTTTCAGGTAGGTCCTAGATCTGGACGCTTTAGCTGGAGCCAGGAGTGGATGATAGAATCAGTGATAGGGCAATTTGACTGTGCACTTGGCTCTGCTGAAAACTTAACGTGACCCCCCACCCTGCAACCCTTGACTATTAGGACTTCACCATGGGAAACTGTGTCTTTATGCCTATTGGTACTTATTTACTCTGTAATTGATGTTTTTATGGAAAATTCGCTGGGGAGGAGTGTTAATTGCATTGTCTGCAATTATGTGGTCAGATGGGGACAAGGAGGAGGTATTTGAGCCTTCTGCCAAAAAGAAGAAAAAACACGGGAGAAGATGAATCTTTTAATCTGTTGGTTTGTATTTTTCTAGACTAAATGAAAGAACTGGGTGAGTCAGTGAGGCCTGGGATGGAAAAATGATATGTGGTTGGCTCTAATGGAGTAACTTTATTGACTTGTATAATAAATCCTTCTTGCAGGTCAGATTTCTAAATGATGAGGTTTAAGATTTATAATCCCAAATCAGCCAACTAAGAGGCTCAAACTACAATGTGGAAAAACCTCTTAAATCTTAGTAGTTTTTCAAAATGAACTGCAGTGCATTGAGAGAACCCAAATCAATGGAAGTGAGACCCCCTTAGAAACACTGTATAGTTTTGCTTTAGTAAAAATTGTTCTATCTTCATGGCTCACAAAAAGGAAATAAACCATACAGTGTCAAATTCTACAGGAAATGTTAGATATTGGGTATATATATATATATTTCTGTACCTTGATACGCATCAAGCCTAATCTTGATTCAGGGGACACATTTCAATTTTGGTCACTTCCTCTCTGGGGTTAAGTTGTACCATCCTTTCTCCATAGCCCTACAGATAACACTACAGTTATCTATCTGCCTGCTAGTCCTGTCTCACTGTTGGTCATATATGGAGGTTGTGTAAGAGAGAGATTCAACACATTCCACTAAATGTACTAAGTGAAAGAGTAGCCATCTACATTTGAGTGATAGATTGAATGGTCTCTTTGAAGATGACTGACAGCCTTGGAGATTCTTGTAATGGTTTTAAATTTAAAAAATAAATAAATCTAAATTAAAGTACAGAAAAATCTCCTATCACTTCCCCATCCTGAACAAGGGGATAGGACTACGTGAAAATACTTTGAAGAAAGTTCACTTCAAATTGGATGACTTCTTTTTAAATAGCTTTTGATGCAGAATGAGTATATTTATTAACAGGAGGCCTGCATCCTCATCATGCTTCCGTAAGCTTCTTTGATGTGTTTCAATAGCCCTGGTGTATACTTCGCTCTCTACTAACCAGCTTCACTTTGTATGGAGGAGGGACACTTCTGCTGCATAAAACCACTAAAACAGAGACTATTTAAATTTAAAAAAAAAAAGACAGTTTTTTCAGTATCGTGTCAGAAGTCTGAGTTTGAGTCTCTTAACTTTGACCTGTATTTATGCCTTGGGGCCACAGCGTGCTCATACAGGAACACCCACAGTCAATTTGGAACTGAAGCATAGCAGCATCCAGCCCTCTCCTAAGGCCAGAAAGGCACGACGTAATACATTATTTTATTTAACTTTTGGAATACGACTAAGTGCCTAGTCCATAAATTAAAAATCATTATAGGAATATAAACAAAGGGCTGCCCATAAATGTCTCCTCAGGGGCCTTAGAGAAGAACGGGAAAAAGATGAGCTTTACAGCGTGCATGGAAAGTCAACAAATTTGAAGTCTGGTGGATTCGGGTTGGAGATGTCTGTTCCAAAACTGAGAGCCCCTCACATAACATGCCACGCTAGCAGCTCCCCCTCATTTATATTAAGGTAGCCTCAGCTCACGCACCTTTGTTAAGCTCAACTGTGGCAGTTTAATCACTATGAGAGAGGCAGTCTTTCTGGTAACCAGGTCTCCTAATCACTGAGGGCTTTATAGGTTAAAAAACAGTATGTTGAACTGAGGATAGTAACTGAAAAATGAGGGAAGGCAAAAATCCTTAGATCACTGAGTGCCACTCCCTCCCTGGGTGGAAAAGTAGTTTTGTTTGTGCTTGTACTTCTAATTATACGACTTTACATGATTAAACAAAGCTAAAATTGCACTAACTTGCAGGTTTTGTTGTGTGAAGAGAGTGCCACTGCAGAGTTGTAGTTTAATGTAACAATGGTGTATGAATACATAAAACTTCAAGGTTTTGAGCAACAAACTGGGAATTGCCCAAGTACTCCAGCACAAAATGGGGCCTGCTGAAAAGCGTAACAGGCAACCTGTTGCAAAGTAGTGCAGTGTTTTGAATGTTTTCTGGTTTGGCTTGTGTCACAGCTTTAACTTTTCATACATCTTTTAATGAGAATTTTGCTTATCTCCGTGATCTATAAATCCGATTGCATCAAATGATTACTTTCACTTTAAAATATCTGGATGGGTTTTTTTTAACAAAAGCAATTTGCTTGATGTTTCAGAGGTGGATTTTCATCTCTGTGTAATAGAGTACTTTTTTAATGTTTGCTGTTTAAGATTTAAATAATGTTTTCTGTCTTTAATAGGTGAATGTCTATGTGCTGGGAAAAACTTTCCTTCTCCTGGCCAGAGAGCTCTGCATAAATGCTCCAGCTATAGGTATTTTTTTAAGAGTTGGCTTTCAGTACTTGAGTTTACTTTACCATAGTTTCACAATTGCTCTTAGAAGGTAAAAAATTTGCACAGTACAGTATTAAAGGGGCACTTGAAAATGAAATTCAGAGTAGTCTAGGGATAAAATTTGACAGTAACTGAGAGGTAGAAGTCATCTTAAAATAGAGAACACAATAGTGGGACTGCTGTTGAATGCATGTAAGCTTGACACTGTTTTCTTTTCCAGTTAAATATGTCATTCTCTACCTCTTGGTATATGAATAGTGTAAACCTTAATGGGAGTATGGACTGACTTGAGAGAGAGAGAGAGATGCTTATCTACAAGCTTGTACAGACCTGTCATATTTCAGTTCAACCAAATAAGATACAATGTTAGGTTAAGTATTTGCTAATTTACTGTGTGTTCAGCACCTGAAGCTGCTGATGTCTGCACTTGAAATACAAGAGGATGTATGGAAAATCAGGAGCTTTATTTTGAGAGAATGTTAGTAATCAGTTTGCTTAAACTTTAAAAAAAAAAAAAGTGGCGGTTGAAATAACCACAGGTTATGTTGTATGAAAACAGGTTAACATATATTAAAATCTGCTTTTAGTAGTAGCTGCTCCAGACAGCAGTGTATTATGCATGTTACATTTCAGTACTTTGTCAAGCCCGGCAGACTGTGAGCCACAGAAAACCTTGCTAACTCCAGTTAAAAGGATTGGTTCATAAGGGCATCACGTGACTGTCACCCGCCTCTTTATTCTAGTATTTGTTCTGTATTTCTTCAAACTCTTAACAGCTTTTAATCTGCATTGACGGACTGAGAGATTTTGTCATCAACGAACAGGCAACTTCAGTCTGCTTATGGGTAGCCATTGAGGAGCACTTGAGAACATTGCTCTCCCTGGAAACTAAGCATCACCTGTCCAATTATTGAGTCCAGGTATCATGTGACAATACACAGCTATCAGCCAAGTCACAGGGCCAATTCACTCTGCATATCTTAATACTTGATGAAAAGAATATTCTCCTTCTGATTTTTGCAGTGGAAATCCAGCACCCTCAGTATTTTCACTGCAGTTACAAAAGACAGAACAGGAAGTCCTGTATTATAGTTTGTATTTGAATTGAATTGTCTTACAGTGGCCAGTAAATACTTGTCTGGAAAACAAGCAAGCTTTTAAACTAAATATTACTGGTACTTTTTACACCAGGGGAAAAAAAAATCTCTAATCCCTGTTTTGTAATTTTTCCAAGGTCACTGCTAAAAGGATGAGAAAAGGGTGTACTGCTTATAGTACACAGTAAAATATTTTCAACTGCCCTAATCTCTAATGATAGAAAAAGCGACTTCAGTCATTTTTGTAGTCTGTAGCTTCAAATGTGCTCAACAGGTGTAAATAAGTGATAAAGTACTTTTGAGGGATTATTTCACCCGTCAGCTGTATGAAAAAAGCAAAGAGGGTGCTCTGGGTGTGCAGCCTGTTTAGATGGCTTCCTCCCTCAGCAGGAATTTTAAATGTACTATTTAAGATTATTTTTACCAGACTCTCTCAAGCTAGCGCCTGAATTTGGGCAGTTTAATTATTGATATATTTCAGTTCTTTGCTCCTTCAGTGGATTTTTGTAGATTTTTTTAAATATATAGAGATATATAAAAAACCCACAAATTTAAGCTGCATTTAAATGTGGCTTAGTACTGTAACTTTTACCAAATCTATATAAAACTGAGTCATAAAGTTCTTACTTTATACATTGGTTTCTAATTATCTTAGTCCACACAGAGTTTCTGTACCAATTTAACAAATCTGTTTTTAACTGTGTGTAGACAAGGGCCTAAACATTAGGCCAGTCTGTTGCAACTTACTTGAAAATGGGACAGATGTCAATTTAATCTAAAGCTTCCCTAATGCCACAAAGAGCAAATGCAGTAGCTGTAGAGAACTTAATCTGAATGAAAGCTTGTAAGATTTCAAATACAAGCTTAGGATATGTTTTAAAATCAGCTTTACAGTCGCTCAAACCTTTCTGCTTTGTCACGGAAGTTTAAGAAAACGGTGCTGCCTTATACATTACCTCAGAGAAGGGAAGAAACTGTATAGTCTGCCTGTTTGTGGAGAGCTTTAGTTACCTTGCAAAGCAATCTCTGTATTTGTGCTGATAGTTATGCCTTTTATAGACTAACACAGTAGTCTGAATGTTCTGTTTATCATTTTCTTAGGAGTCCCACCACTAAACTGTACTACAGATATATTAACATGGACACTAGCCATAAAAATCAGCAATGATCAAGTACACAGGTTTTAGGGCAAGTAAAAATGTTTTATATTTCACAGATTCATAAACTGCTCTAGTTTAGAACATCCTGCTTGAGTCAGCTGCAGTCTGCAAGTTAGTTATCTATATACAAAATAAATGCACAATACGTGCAGAATTTAACATTTTTCTGCATGTTGCAGTTTTAATTAAGTCAAATATCTTATGAATAAATAAAATAAGATTAAATTCAAGAGCATTCCTTCACTTATTTTGATAGCCTGATGTAGTAGATAAGTAAGTAGTGTAACATTCCACACTGCTGTAGAGGTTTGTAGTAATCAAAACATCCTTTAGTGTGAATAGCAGTACTGGAATACAATCAAAGTGAAATGCATCATGCATAGAAAATGAGTTCAGGTATTTGTCCTCCTTGTACTCCAGTTCCATTGGTACTATCTGAGGAGCACTGGAATTGGAATGTTACTTTTCCACATTGTACTTCAGTCATTCCCTCTTGCCCAAAATAACTAAGTT
Source organism: Mauremys mutica (assembly GCF_020497125.1). Classification (NCBI taxonomy): domain Eukaryota; kingdom Metazoa; phylum Chordata; order Testudines; family Geoemydidae; genus Mauremys; species Mauremys mutica. The sequence goes on from NC_059075.1 coordinate 16,578,729, forward strand.
CATTGCCATCAAGAATGGCACTTACGTTGTAAAATGTGTCTTGCTCAACCTGCACGGGGTGTTCAAACCACACAGAGAAAGTAGTACTGGATCCATCAGAGGTAAACTTTGTCAGATTTTGAGCAAGAACAATTCCTAGACGCTTAAGTTCAATTTTGACGCTGTATTCAGCTTTACCACAGCTTGACCCATACAAGCCTAGTCCGGCTATGAATATCCTTTTATCTACAGCAAATTGGATACTGTCACAGCGACCTCTGTACCTCCATTGGTTACTACGATATGCAGAGGATTGAAATCGATGGCATCTTTGAGGTACAAGTCCTTTTCTTTTTGTCAGTGGAAATTCTAGCTTGGGTTTATTTGCAGCTGTATACCATAAGAATATATTATGCGTTTCCTCAAGGGTAAGGATGTCAGATTGAGCAGCTCCATTGGCAAACTCCTCCAAAGTCATAGTTGGAATCCGCACCAAATATAAAGCTTTTCCTAATACATTCCTCTTGTTCCTTGGTGTAATTGGTAGCCCTTGTCTTTTGCATTCAGCCTCTGCCCAATTAAGAACAGCCTCAAAAACTACCACCTCCTTAGTGTTTAGTGCTTCCCTGGTTACAATGATCTCCAATGTTTGTTGATCAATTTCACAGAAGCCTTCTGACTTCAATGCCATTTCTGCTTGAGCATCAATTACTTCCCAGCAGCGCTGTGTCAGTTCTGGCTCCTCAAAGAGTCTGCTCTGAGACAGCAGAACACAAGCATTTTTAGCCTCTAAACTAGTCTCCAGAAAATTGACACAAGCCTTTGCTAAGGCTGGGACGATATACTTCTTGGCAGCATACAGAGTAGCAAGCACTGTGTCAGCTTCCAGGTCAATTTCATCACTATACATATACCTAAACAGAATAAAAAACAAGTATTTTTAAAAGCGACATAAGCTCTGAGAGATTAAGCTACCATTGTCATAACTGACAAGTAGCAATTTGACATTATTCAACATTTGTCAGCACATTTAATAAAGCGTAATAGCTGCATGCTCCTAGGTGCCATTTAAAAGATTTTAAAGATGTTTATAAACCACTTTTAGTCTCTCCACAGGATGTGCAGACTTGTAATGACCACTTACTTTAATAAGATTAGAAAAGCTGCAGGTTCCACATCTGGTATATGGATTTCAGATCTGACCTCTGCAAGATCACCATAAAACATAGCATAGAAGACAGAGCTACCAACTGCCAAAACATACTGTTAAAAACAAAACAAAACACAAGTATGTCTTTAGTATGTAGGTGTAGTAATTAAATATATTAGCTGATAGAAGAGTTACTGGGGGAAACTTAAAAGCTTCAGTTCAAACAGAAATCCCTTAAACTGTCCCATTATAATTATTTCTTTACTTTGGAGATAAGACAAAATATCATAATTAGACAAGTGTAACTCCACTACCCTAGAAGGCTTTAAAAAAAAAAATCAGCTGCACAAACCTTATGGGCAGGAACTTTTTTTGATGCCCCCAAGGGGCCTACGATAAAATGTACATCAGCCATAAGTTCGTTATTGAACATCAATGCGTTCCTGAAAGTAACAGGAAAGGAGAAACCAAATTAGATTTGCCAAGTTTATCACCTGATGCCACAATGCAACCTAATGCTACATAAATTGAGTCCTGGTTTTAGTACGGGTCTACTCCATCCCCTTGCTACAGCTGGTGCAGTGGGACACAGCAGGACACTTTCTTTCACTGTGGAGTAGGTGAAGTTGAGGGCAGAATGTGGCCAATATGCAGATGCAATACTTGAACTCCCCGGACGTTAGGCTGCAGGGGGCCTGTGACTGCCACAAGTCGCTGTTTTTTTGGCTTGGGGAGCCATACTTTGTCCTCCCACCCAATCTGGGGTGGCAGGGCTGCTCATTGCTAGACAACCCATGTCACAGAAGGGGGCTGGCCATGGGACTGGCTCCTGCCCTGTAGTTCTCCTGGGGGCGAGGGGGCAAGGGCTGCCCAAGTTCTGGGCACTCTGGCCGGACTGGCTCTTACCTCTCCCGCAGGGTGGGGTGGAAGGACTGCCAGTTGGAGCTCTCCAAATTGTTGTTGTTCAGGTTTTGCAGTTGCGGTGGTGGCGGCGGCTGGGCACTCTGCTGAAGCTGAAAGGCGTTTTTCTTGGTATTGGCAGCGACCGTGGCAGCAGCAGCAGCGTTATGACTGTTTGCAATATTGGTGTTAGCGCTGGCAGGGTAAAGCTCTGCAGCCATCTTCTTCTTCAGGGACAGGGGCACTATTTCATAGCATGCTGGCACCTTGCCGTTTGACCTCACGCTCTTTTTGGACTTCTTTAAGGTCTCTGGAAGCAGAAGAAAGAAAGTCAAACACTTCATGATCCTGCCATTGAGGCAGCCAGGGGGCAGTGGCATGAGCAAGAGGACAGCTATTCTAAAGTCAAGTCCCACTACCTGGATACTTATGATTGTAAACTGCAGCTTTTGCTCAAAAGCTCCGAGCACCTTTTCTAGGGAGCAGAATGGTGCCGTAGCGAACGAGTGCCAGTGCTCACCTTTGCTTGAAGGTCCCAGCCTCAAGACCACAGGCAGGATTGCAAAGGAAGACCCCAGAGGGATACAGGCAAAGAGTTTCCCCAAAAGGAGGAGCAGCAGAGTCAATCCACAAAGCCGTCAAGAGTTAAAGCCCAGGGCGCGCTGAGCTGCTGCCAACCATTGGATCCTCTCTGAAAGGCGACTCGGATCCTTCTTCCGGGCAAGGGTGAAACATCTGCAGAGAGACCAGCAAGTTCCCAGCCCCGGTATTTAACCAAGGGCCGAACAAACCCTGCCTGCGGTCCCCAGTCCACGCCGTGTAATTCCTCCGCACGGGAGGGGAGGCGGCCGCTGTAAATCCCGCCGCGCTGCCCGCGGAACGAAACTTTCCCCGAGTCAGTCCTGCTCTGAGCCGAGGCCCCCGGGGTCCGCGCCCCGCGCAGCCACCGTGCGCCCGAAAGGCCAGGGCCGCTCGGCGCGTCTCCCCGGCGATGAGCGGGCGCTGCCCCCGGGGCCGCCTCCCTGCCGGGTTGTGGTGCTGCAGCGGGGCCGGGCGCCCGTGTCCTCCCGCGCGTGTGTGTGTCTGTGTGTGTGTGTCGGCTTCCCTCCGCCTCCTGCCTCAAATAGCCAGCCGCGGCCCCGCGCGTCACGCCCGCCGGCTCCAATGGGGAGCGGCGGGGCCCGGGCTCCCTCCCTTCCCAGACAATATGTCATTCTTCGCCGCTCCCGCCTACCCACCGGCCCCCCCCCGCTCTCCCCCCAGCCGCTTGGGAAAATTACAGGGAGCCAAACTCCACCGCCCAGGAAAGGCTGCAATGGAGACAAACGTACCGATGCCCCAAATTCACCCCCAGAGGCCGGGGGAGGGGTTGGGGGGAGCCTCACACTAGCAACCCCCCGCCCCCGGTGCAATGGGGACCCACCCCGCCAACTTCCCCCCAGCCCCACGGGAGATCCGCAGTCTGCGTTCAACTTCCCCGAGAGAGCCCCCAGCTGCAGCGTCTTCCCCGGCGCGTTCCCCCTCCCGAGAGCGGCGCTCAGCTTGGCTCGACTCGGGCTCTGATGCTGAGCCAAGGTGAATCAGGAAGGCAGTAAACAGATGGGGGCAGAGCTGGCGATCGGAGCGACTTTTCTTCCTGAAAGCCTCCCTCCTCCCCCCAAGCCCGTGCACCTAGAGCCTGCGAGGCTGGTGTTTTCTTCCCGATCCCGGGCATTACTTGCAGCATACGAACAAGGCTGACATGTTGCAGAGTGGGAGCCCTAGCAGGCAAAGCAGAAATGCCACGCAGAGGCACAGCCAGCACTGCAGTTTGGGACTTAGCTGCTGCCCAGCAGCGGGGGAGCTCTGCAGAGACCCAGCCTGCCCCAGACCACCCAAAAAGTCGGAGTCACTGTACCTGCTGCCCTCACCAGGCGTCCCTCCGCCCACACCGAGCTGGGAAAGTTTGCACCGCAGGCTGCTCCGTGGAGTCAGAAGCCATGATTATGGAAATGGTTGGGAAGATGGGAGGGGGCTGGGTCTGATGAGATCCTGTTTCTGTGCAGCCAGTCGTTCCCAGCCGGACCGAGCGAGGGCGCCCCAAGGCCTTCTGCAGCCACCTTTCGCGCAAAGCTGCTTGCTGTCAGGCCCTTTCTCCCTCCAGGGTTTGAACTTTTCGGAGCAGCAAGAGCACAGACAAAACTAAGGTGCCCCGCTGGTAAAAGCAGTGAGGGATAGTCAGGATGCAAGTCAGCACTGCAGCAGACACTTGGGCTACATTCCGAGTGCGTGGAAGCTGGAGTATCCTGTACACATACAGACAGTGTAAGCGGGGGGTTGTAGCAGGAAAGGCAACTGTTGGGCTTTATCTTAAACCCCAAACCTGTTGGTTGTTTCCCCAGCGACAGCCCCACCCATCATCCTTCTGCACCTGGGGTATTACACTCCTGCTCCTGGGGAGTCTCTGTTTACCTGTGTGTAACTTGCACCATTATTGCCATCACCTCTGAGTTTGATTTCTAGCGCTTTGCTGGATTATTGTTTTGCCGTATTTTCTGTGGGGTTTTTTTAGGGGGTGATAGAGGAGCAGTCATTTCTGAACAAGGCCTATTATTAACCTCCTTAAGCTCAGTGTATTACAGTAACTGTTCACACACCGCACATTTATGCCCTGTCTGTTTTATATGATCCAGCTATTCTTGCTTTCTTGCTCGTAATGATGATTTTGAAATTTTGTGGCCACCTCGTTTTTCACCCAGACATTTGTTATCTATTTTGATGGGTACTATTGAAAGCAGAGGTGTCACGACAAAGGTAGGATAGGAAGGAAGGATACGGGAAACTTTCTAAAGAGTATGAAGTTCATTCTGAGTGCACATTGAGTAGTAGCATAAATAAACATAACTACTAGCTTTCACCCTGATCCTGCAAGCTGTTCGGCTCAGAATGGCCCTTGCAAATGCATGGAATTTCCCTGAAGTCAATAGGGCTCTGTATGGGAGCAGAGTTCTGCCAGCCTGGAGCAGTCTGCAGTATCTACGCATTTATTTAGAATGAGTGAAAGAACCGCAGTATTCTGCTTTTAACTTAACTTTTAAAAAATGTCTCAGCTTGTTTGCATCCAGTTAAGCAGTTGGTTTTACATTCATCCTAGACCTACATTTAATTCTTATACTCTTAATATTGCATTGCAGCCATTTACAGTCTGCTGGTTGGTGGAGAGCTTCTTTTCATTTTTTATTTTTAAGTCATTTGCATTTACTACTTTTCAAGACTCCGATTGTTTTGCTAGTTTAAAGATGTAAATTAATAATGTGTAGCACAAACTTGTTTCTGTCAAATGATCTGTGGGCATGAATGCCAGCAGAATTTCCTGAAAAGCTACAATGCAAATGTTTGTCAGTTCGTAGAAATTATAGCGAAAAAAAGCTTTGAAGAATTTAAAGTAATAATAAATTCCTCCCCTCATTTGAGGCCTTGACTTTCTGAGGTGCTGAGTGGCCTCGGCTCCCATTGAAGTTGAGCCCTTTTGTATGAACCCTGCCAAGTGAACTTGAGAAGATTTTGAAATTGTCAGCTCATTACCGTAACGTATTTGGTGTTTTGGAATAATGTAAAATGGAAACTGGAAAATGTAAAAAGCTAGAGAAATGAGTTTTCACTTTAAAGATCATTATGTTTTGCTGAATTATGAGTTAAACACTTTTTTTTGTTAAATATGGAGTTTTTTTTAAATGAGACCATAGTTTTGAAAGAACTTTATAGTGGCGGTGGTGTTTTTTTTAACTGAAGGATTTGAAAGTAGATTTCCCTGGTATATTCTTTCAGACAATCCAGATTTGGTGATAGACACCTTAAAATACATTAAGTTAAATAGGCATCCCTGATGTTAGATGTGATATGGATGATTGGAGAACAGTGGGAGTTAATATTTCTATTGTTTTGTTTTATAATCATGTTTACTAGTTGATTCCATTTTGTAATTTCAAAATTCTTTGGGAGAAATACTTATGTCTGGAAGTTTTTGCTTTAAAGTAAAATATGCAGTCTTTTAAATGGAAAGACTGGGAGTCAGCTGATGTGTAGTACAATCCTGGTAATTGGAATTGGCAAGAGGATATCCATTGTTTGAGCTTAGTAGTAAAATGTAACTGGTTTGATTAATTGCAAATCTGTAAGGCTATTTAAATGAATGTTTTCAGCAGAAATACCATCTTTATCAGTTGAAGTGCTCAAATGGGGAATCAGCTAAGGAAATTGAGTTGAGTGTAATAGTTAACAATTTACCATACCCCATAGATTTTGGGTCAAGTGATAAGAGGCTGCCAGGAAATGAGAAATTGATACCCCGGAAAAAGAGAGTAAACAAGTATAAAGCATAGCTTTTAAAAGATTCTTTTTGATAAACTAGAAGTTGGTTTAGGTAAACCAACCACCCATACAGACACCTTTTTGCTGTTCTATTAGTCTATAGATGAGAACACCAAAATTTGAAATTATCTTATACATAGAGGGGCAGATACTCATTTGGTGTAAATTATTTTAGCTCCATTGAAGTCAGTGACATTTTACACCAGCTGAAGATCTGCTCCGGTGTGCCTGATAAACTTTTTGTATTGCTGGAGTATGAATCTGTGAATATGGAATTTTGATTAAGGAACTGTAGCTGGTTAAATTTGGAGATATGTGTAGACTTTTGGTAGTAATATTTTATTCTTAATAGATTAATTGCATTTCAAAGAGTAATTTACAGTCAGGTACAGAGACACATAAGTTAGTATATATGTTACTATACCAGTGAATGTTAAAAAGTTTGAATCTAAATTATCCCCCAATCCTGCAAATGCTTGAGTTAACGCATGTGTGAAGTCACCCATTAATGTCCATCATATGCGTAAAGTTAGGCACATGCACAAGTCATTGCAGAGCTGTGGCCTAAAAGTACTGTATATGTGGAGTGCACCACGGTGATACTTTAAAAATGTTGAACTGTAAAGCAAAAAAGGATTAGTGTGTTAGCTGCTAATTGGTACAGAGATTAAAAAGATGGTTCTAAAGAATAACCAGGTCAAAGGATCCAGTCTTCAAAAAATTTTTTTTTGTTTTAAGAGTTTTTTGTTACTGACATACATAGCAAATCAACCATGGAATGTCTGTGGTAGACTTGTTCAAGGTGCATGTTTCAAAAGCTAAAAGTCAAGATTAGAAATAATTGTATCTTATTATGTTGCAGATCCATGTTTATATATTCCTCGTTTTGCACACATGCTAGAATTTGGAGATAAGAACCAGAAGGTATCAATGACAGCTCTAAGATTATTACAGAGGATGAAAAGAGACTGGATGCACACAGGACGCCGGCCATCGGGGCTCTGTGGAGCAGGTATCTAAAATCTTGTGTAAATTGTTCAGTGCACAAAGTGCCAATCTGATTTGCTATATAAAAAGGCTCTGTTTTGGGGTTTAGCCATCAGATGGTGACTTTTCATCTCTTAGCTGAGAAGTTATTAGATACCCTTTGCTCTTATGCCCTAAACGTGCGGAGCCATGTTCAGATCCAGCAACTTCTTCATCCAAAGCATTTCCAGAATTCAACCTTTTATTTCTGTCCATGGTGCTAAGACTTTTGTTCCAGGCCCTCATGTTCTTGCAGCTTGTTTACTCTACCCTTCTCTCTGGTATCCTATCACTCACTCTAATATCTGCAAAATACAGTTGCTAAGATCGTCTTCCTTGCCTGTTGCTCTGCCCATGTCACTCCTTCTTCCCACTTGAAATCCCTCTACTGGCTCTGCAAATTCAAGCTTTTTGTCCTCACCTTTGAAGCCATTCATTAACCTGCCTCTGCTTTCTTAATGACTTTTATTCCCCATTGCATAGTCCCCAGCCCCTCTAACTTGCCAGTGATACTAACTTTGACTTCCCTTTTCTCCTCTTTTCCCACAAATATCTTCATGCATTTTTTTATGTTGCCTCTCAGGCATGAAGTGCCCTCCCTGAACTAATCCATAAGAATGCTACCTTTTCCTCCTTCACACTTCTCTGCAAGAGAACCATTTATGCTCTAATACCTACAAAAAACTCAGCAACTTAGGTTAGGTTGAGTAAGGGATAGCTGATATGGTGAGGGTATCAAGAAGCTTGTTTGGTTGCATAGGTTATCTGAACTCTGCATTATTTGCAAATTTTAAGTGCGTACATATGTAAAATAAAAGTTTTTTTTTGCAATAATGCAGAACACACAGATGTGATCCACACAGTCTTCTTGGTACCCTCACCCTCTCTTTTACTGTCTGTGACACTTAGTTTTGTGTCGTGTTTCAAATCCGAGTGTAAACTTTCTAGGACTGGGATCATGTCTTCCTCTGCATTGGTATATCATTTAATACCATGGAGTCCCGATTCCATGAGCCTTTGGGTACTACCAAAATACAAATAGGAAATAATCTTTTACTGGTGCTGACAACAACCTAGATGGAATCTGTATCTTATTTTTGGCTTCTGGTAAAGGTTCTAGGAGAGCAATTTATTGATGAAGACCAGATTGCTATTGAAAAAAATTACATTATTTTGTGTTGTATTTGAGTAGCTCACTTTGGCTGCCAAACCCAACCAAAGCATAGAATTTTGCAGAACACATTTAGCCAGCTTAATTTTATTGAGTGGGAAGCAAAGTTTGTACAATTCAACATAATCACCTGAATTCAAGTATACATCTGAAGATTAGCATTTGCTGTTCTTTAACTGAAGTTGAGAACAGAGATAGAGTACACTTGTATGGCTCAGTGTTTTCTTCTTTCCTTTTCTTTGCTTTGCTTAAATACCTTTGTCACTGACTTTCTCTGCTCATTCTCTAGCTCTTCTAGTGGCAGCAAGAATGCATGATTTCCGACGTACTGTTAAAGAGGTTATCAGAGTGGTCAAGGTTTGTGAGTCAACGTTAAGGAAAAGGTCAGTGGAGTTTTACTGTTTTAATCTTTTACTTAAGATACTGAAGAGTAGTAAGTTCATGCAGGTGAGAGAGAAATTGATTATTTTTCTTTTTAGAAATTCCAGGAACTATGGAAGTAAAAACTTGGTTTGCAGGTCAACTTTAAGTAACATTTCTTGCTATTTGTATAGCGTTTTCCAATTCCAGATCCTCAAAGTGCTTTACAAAGGTGGGTAAGAAGCATTATCACCATTTTACGGTTGGGGAAATTGAGGCAGAGTTAAGTGACTTGGGTAACATCACACAGGATTTATGTGACGGAAATGTCAGCAGTGTTCTTAACTGTGCAGGTGGAGTAAATGGTTGATCTGCAAAGCTGTGAATGCTGTGGGTTTACTGCATTAACCCAGTATTTAGTCCCTAGTGTATCCTGTTTTTTTGTAACGAATAATACACAGCACTTTACAAAATTTGTAAAATTTTCTGTGGAGGCATTCATTTTTAGTAGCACAGTGATGATGATGATGAAATAGAACTATGGCCTGAGCATAATAAAAACCAAGGTGCCAATTTAATTTAAGGTCGCAAGTGGTTGTGACCAGAACCTGAACATGAAAATTTTCCATGTACCTTTTTGTCTTTTAATTTTGAAGACACTATTCTTGAAAAATATTTTTGGACACTTCATATCAAGGTAAATAATTGGAACTCAAAATACTAAAAGAAGGACATAATCATTAATGTGTAGGGTTGTTGATTAATCACGGTTAACTCACATGATTAACACAAAAAAATTAATTGCGATTAAAAAAAATCAATCATGTTTAATCACAGTTTTAATCACACTGTTAACCGATAGAATACCAATTGAAATGTATTAAATATTTTGGATGTTTTTCTACATTTTCATATGTATTGTATTCTGTGTTGTAATTGAAATCAAAGTGTATATTATTTTTTATTACAAATATTTGCCCTCTAAAAATGATAAACAAAAGAAATTGTATTTTTCAATTGATCTCATACAAGTACTGTAGTGCAATGTCTTTGTCATGGAAGTGCAACTTGCAAATGTAGATTTTTTTTTTGTTATATAACTGCACTCAAAAACAAAACAATGTAACATTTCTGAGCCTGCAAGTCCACTCAGTCCTACTTCTTGTTCAGCTAATTGCTAAGACAAACAAGTTTGTTTACATTTATAGGACATAATGCTGCCCTCTTTTTATTTATAACATCACCTGAAAGTGAGAACAGGCATTTGCCTTGCATTTTTGTAGTTGCCATTGCAAGGTATTTATGTGCCAGATATGCTAAACATTCGTATGTCCCTTCATGCTTTGGCCACCATTCCAGAGGACATCTTCCATGCTGATGACATTCGTTAAAAAAGATAATGCGTTAATTAAATTTGTGACTGAACTCCTTGGGGGGAGAATTGTATGTCCCCTGCTTTGTTTTACCCACATTCTGGCATGTATTTCATGTTCTAGCAGTCTCATATGATGACCCAGCACATATTGTTCATTTTAAGAACACTTTCACTGCAGATTTGACAGAACGCAAAGAAAGCACAAATGTGAGATTTCTAAAGATAGCTATTGTACTCGACCCAAGCTTTAAGAATCTGAAGTGTCTTCCAAAATCTGAGAGGGATGAGGTGTGGAGCGTGCTTTCAGAAGTCTTAAAAGAGCAACACTCTGATGCAGAAACTACGGAACCTGAACCACCAAAAAAAGAAAATCAACTTTCTGCTGGTGGCATCTGACTCAGATAATGAAAATGAACATGCATCAGTCCGCACTGCTTTGGATTGTTATCAAGCAGAACCAATGATTGGGATGGATGCATTCTCCTGAAATGGTGGTTGAAGCATGAAGGGACATATGAATCTTGAGTGCATCTGGCACATAAATATCTTGCGACGCTGACTACAACAGTGCCATGAGAACGCCTGTTCTCACTTGCAGGTGACATTGTAAACAAGAAACAGGCAGCATTATGTCGTGCAAATGTAAACAACTTCTTTGTCTGAGCGATTGGCTGAACAAGGAATAGGACTGAGTGGACTTGTAGGTGCTAAAGTTTTACATTGTTTTATTTTTGAATGCGGTTATTTTTTGTACATAATTCTACATTTGTAAATTCAATCTTCATGATAAAGAGATTGCATTACAGTACTTGTATTAGGTGAATTGAAAAATACTATTTTTGTTTTTTTTACAGTGAAAATACTTGTACTAAAAATAAATATAAAGTAAGCACTGTACACTCTGTATTCTGTGTTGTAATTGAAATCAATATATTTGAAAACATCCAAAATATTTAAATAAATGGTATTCTATTATTAACAGCACAATTAATTATTAATGAGAAAACAAAAAATGAGTACAGCTGGAAGACTACTAGAGAGTTCTAACTTTTTCCCCACGAATTCAGTAAAAAGTAACCAAATTGTGAAATATTCACCCATTATTCTTTGAGTAGTGTACCTATGGGTGCTCCGTGTTTGGATATGCCTGTGCCCGTGAGCTCTTGATTGGAGATTCTCGTCAGCAGTGTCCGTGGGTCTGTGCCTGTGTCCTGGATGCCCATGTGCCCTGACACAAGGGTAGATAAAGAGGGGTGGACCCACCGCCACTCTAGTTCCTTCTCAACTGCCTGGGGCTTGCGATGGAGCATCGCAGTGTCCGCTTTTGGTAGCCACGTGGCTGGCTGCTACTCTTGCTTACATTTTATTTTTTCTTAGTATTTTCTTTATTTGTCTTTATTTGCAGTTAATTTAGCATAGTCAGCACTTTGGGGGGGGGCATTCCCCCCCTTTTTTTTCTCACCCACTTTGGGCCTTCTTGGACCTCAGCCAGGACTTTGTCAAGCCTGACCTTAAAAACTTCTAAGGAAGGAGATTCCACCACCTCCCTAGGTGACCCATTCCAGTGCTTCACCACCCTCCCAGTGAAAAAGTTTTTCCTAATATCCAACCTAAACCTTCCCCACTGCAACTTGAGACCATTAGTCCTTGTTCTATCATCTGGTACCACTGAGAACAGTCTAGATCCATCCTCTTTTGAACCCCCTTTCAGGTAGTTGATCCCTAGCCTTGAGTACGGGCTATTCCCAAGACCTCAGACTCCAAATCCTGTCAGACATGCCACATTCCCACCAAATGTAAGATCTGCTCAGGATTTAAGAGCAGACCTGGGAAATTGAGGGAGGACAGAATTAAACCCCTGTACACTGGAGTGGCCTCCTGCCTTCGATTCTTTGATAAGCAAAGATTCTGGGGGCCTTATGGGACTGTCAAAACCTTCAAAGAGGAAAAGACCTGACTTCCCAGAATGGGACAAGAAAAGGGGAAAGTCATCCCTGCAGTCTGGAGCTCAGGCAACCTCATGTCCTGGTAAGGATATTGCTAATGCTCCTGTTCTTTCCGGTACCAACTGCGGGACCGACCAAGAAGTTGCACACTGAGAAATCCTACAGAGTGGTGCTGTCTTTATGCTTCGAAGGCACTGAGTCTGATGCCAGAGACTAGAACCAAGCCGAGAGTCTCTCTACAGTTCAGAGTAGCCAATTACCAAGCCTTTATGGCAAAGTATGACTTCACAAACTATTCCAAATTTACATATTTTATTGATCACCTGCCTCAGGATTAGAGGGAACAATTTCAGGCCGTTATTACAGGTGTCAGACAGTTGCCAAAGCATCTCTTCAACCATTGCTCGATGTCACCAACAAGGCCACATACTCTGTGGCTACAGATGGGAAGGAGAGGTTACTTAACTTGTACAGTAACTGGGGTTCTTCAAAATGTGTCCCCCTATGGGTGCTCCACGTCAGGATGCACACATACCCATGTGCTCTTGCTTGAAGATTTTCAACAGCAGTGTCTGCAGGTCTGCGCCTGCATGTTCTGACATGAGGGTAATTTGGGGAGGGGGGCAGGGGAGAGCGGAGGAGCGAGGAGAACACACCACCACTCCAGGTCCTTCTCAGTCATGAAAGTCCAATGAGAGACTCTGAGGCCCACTGGGGTACAGAAACCCATTTGGATAGACTGTGTTGGGGATGCAGACTGTTTTAAACTAGGCTTAGAGACACAGAGAATGTAGTCTTGCATTGGGTGTCACAAATGTACAGGATGCCATGTGACCCAGAAGTTGTAGGCAAGCATTTGCTGTGGTTTGTGGGCTCTATTATATGTTTATAAGAAGGTCGGATGTGGTGACAAACTGTCCCTGGGTAAATAGGTTCTGGCGGTGAAGGAGTCCAGAGTGGCCTTGATGAAGTGTCTATATTAAATGGGTGAGAGGGTAGATTTTCCCATGTTAAGTGGCGACTCAGGGCTTTCATGGTTGCTGTCTGAACCTTGAGGAACGAATGTCCTTTCAGGTGCCAATCATCCAGCTAGGAAAAGACGATTTTTTTCCTTTCAGTAGGTAAATGTGTCCATCTCCAATATTACCCACATTTTGTTAAATTTTATCTTTGGAGGAAATTTTTTACCCAGTGATCAGCTATAGAGCATCTAGGTGCAGCTAATTAATTAGATATTAAGTACTAGTTTCAAATGTTCGCTTTTCAGTTGTGAAAAATAGTTGTGATACAATTCGGAATCTTCAAAATGGGAATGATGATATTTCCGTAATTTACAGGTTGTTATGAGAATAAATTCATTGTGAGATGCTTGTATGCTATGATGATGGGGATATATCAGTACTAACGTCACTTTGCTGTCTGGTCAATGGGCATGTTCTTTAATACACATTTTATAATTCATGATTTAAGTGTTAATTTTTATTAAGAGTAGTAATAAGCATAGTAAATTGCAGTTGGAAGTAAATTTAATTTTGACCAATTGTTTAAGTGAAGAAATTTTGTTGTAAAATTCATGCTTTAAAATGTTTACTCCAGTCACACACATCAGCTGAAATGACAGCGTTATTTACTTTGACAAGGTAAATGTGACAGCTGAATATTTTCAGGGAGCTATAATTACAACTGTATTTATCACGAATCTATAAAACTTGATTGATGTTTTTGAAATAAGAGCACATTATATGGTATTTAGCGAAGGCAAATAAAAAAAATCCCTTTGAATAAGTGTTTCTGTAGCCAAAGGTTTTTTCGTTCCTTTCAAGAATTAGAATCTTGAAATATCGTTTAATGGAAGTTGTCTGAATTAATAAGTACTTGCTTCACATGCTTAAATCTCCCTCTTATCATATGAAGTACACTTTTATTTATTTTTAATTATTACTGTTTCTGTGCTGTATTGTATTAAGAACTGTTATCGCTTTGTGTAGATGGGAATGGGACTAGTTGTAAATACTAATAGACAATGTTAAAATATCACCCATACTGCTGAGTACTTTTCCCTGAAAATTGTTAAACCAAACTACACATTTTAGTCGAAGTTATTAAAAATAATACTGGTATTTCAGAGCCTCCTGGTTGTGCCTTACTATTTGATTTATTCTTACAATTTGTTAAATTGCTGCTGACGGTGGATTTGCTCCTGGATTATGCCAGTGTCTGTGGCAGAAAATGTGCCTTGTGGGGGTTGGATCATGACAATGTACTCTCAACTCCGTCACTGCGGTTGGTGTTATACAGTCATAAAAGTGGGCAGTGTGGTTTGGGGAGATGATGTGGTTAAGGCACCTGGGGGAGGTGCCCATTCAGTGTAATCCATGGCAGCATTCTACCTATGGAGCCACTGCTATAGGTTATAGTTGTCCTCCTTCCTTGGGAGTTTAATCCTAATCCTCTGTAGCACAACTGCCTCGGACAGTGCAGGCTGGGTCAATTTACCCTCTTCTCTGGGGACTGGGGTGAATTGAGCCCTACTTATTAGCCTTTGGGCCAAAAATCTGCCAATGCTATTTATCAGAACAGTAGTCTCAGCAGGAGGCTCACAGATATGTGACATTAATGGGTATTAAGTAATTCAGCTTCTCATCTTGCAGAATTGTTCACCTGATCATAAAAAGAAACCCCGTTTGCAAGGTAAAAGCAACAAAACATAATGGTGACACAACAGATCCTGTCACTTGCATTTAAAACAAGAGATCTTAATTACTTTCAACTTGTATGTTTTGGTTTAAAACCATTTTCTTTTTCTTTTGGGAGAGCTGCAGTAAATAACCTTAACAATCACTTCACAAGGCCTTGTAGCTTTGTAATTTGAGGCACACAATTCAAATGTACAACTCATCCTAATTGTTGAAACAAAATGTATTAAGTATTTATAAGTGCACTGAAAATTCGATCTGTTTCATCGCCAATCTAATTGGAATAATATTGATTTATATATTACTTCATAGATTCAAATCACTGTACAAATATTAACTAGCCAGTCAAGTTTTTATTTCTCTGTATCAGTTTTGATGATACATATGAATTGGCTTTTAAATTCCTTAATATTTGTATTAGTTTATCCCTTACATTTATATCTTTATATAATGCACCTGTCTCCACTATCACCATTTTTCCTTCAGTCAATAGTCTCCCCCTTGTTTATCCATTTATTCACCTGTTAGTTATTGCTAAATTCTAACTTGTAATCTCTTTGGAGCAGGGACACAGTGTTTGTCCAGTATCTAGTACAACAGGGCCCTGATCCCTGTTTGAAGATCTGAGGCGTTTCTTCAATGGAAATAAATACATCTTATTTTTAAATACTTGTAAATAAAAATGAAATACTTGTTCAGGTTTTTTAATAAATCGTCATTTTTTACCCATGGAATTTCTAAAAAAGGATTAATTTTTAAAATACAGTTCACAATAGAACCTACTGATGGTGAACTTCAGTACAGTAGTGAAACTTCACTTAGAGGGAAGTGGAATGTTAGACCAGAATTGTTTCAAAGCATTTGCAGTGTATGAATTTTAATTTCAGTTAGAGAGAACCAAACCCCTCCCCCAAACCCCAAGCCATCATTACCAAAAGGTTCTGCTGTTATAGATCTGGGTGAAATCATTGCAAGAAAAACTTGATAAATTGGCCCCTATGCTTACACCAGGGGTCCCCAACCCGGTGCCCGCGGGCGCCATCTAAATGCGCCCTTGTCCTGGCCGGTGATTGAGCATCTGCCGAAATGGCGCCAAATTTCGGTGGATGCTCGACCGCCGCCACGGTCCTTCGAAAAGGACACTCACACTTCCGCCGCAAACTGCTTTCCCCACAGACTGGTGGGACCGCATAGTGTTGCAGGTCTGGGATGATTCCCAGTGTCTCCGAAACTTTCATATGCGTAGGGCCACTTCCATGGAACTTTGCTGTCCCCTGCACAAAGACAGCAAAATGAGAGCAGCCCTCACAGCTGAGAAGCAAGTGGCCATAGCACTGTGGAAGCTTGCAAAGCCAGACAGCTACCGGTCAGTCAGGAATCGGTTTGGAGTGGGCAGATCTACTGTAGGGGCTGCTGTGCTGCAAGTAGCCAACACAGTCGTTGACCAGCTGCTATCAAGGGTAGTGACCTTGGAAAATGTGGAGACCATTGTGGATGGCTTTAATGCGCTGGGGTTCCCTAACTGCAGCGGGGCAATAGACGGAATGCATATCCCTATCTTGGCCCTGGCACACCGGGGCGGCCAGTACATAAACCGCAAGGAGTACTTTTCCATGATGCTGCAAGCACTGGTGAAGCACTGACATCAACGTGGGATGGCCTGGAAAGGTACATGACGCTCACATCTTCAGGAACTCTGGTCTGTTTGGACAGCTGCAGGAAGGGACTTACTTCCCAGATCAGAAAATTACGGTTGGGGATGTTGAAATGCCTATAGTTATCCTTGGGGACCCAGCCTACCCCTTAATGTCATGAAGTCATACACAGGCAGCCTGGACAGTAGTAAGGAGCAGTTCAACTATAGGCTGAGCAAGTGCAGAATGGTGGTAGAATGTGCTTTTGGACGTTCAAAAGCGTGTTGGCGCAGTTTACTGCCTCGGTTACATCTCAGCACAACCAATATTCCAATTGTAATTGCTGCTTGTGTGCGCCACAATATCTGTGAGAGTAAGGGGGGGACGCTTATGGCGGGGTGGGAGGTTGAGGCAACATGCCTGGCAGCCAATTTCGCATAGCCAGACAACAGGGCGATTAGAAGAGTGCAGCAGGGTGTGCTGCACATCAGAGAAGCTTTGGAAGCCATATATATGGAAATAAAGTCAAAATTGTTTAAAAACTGTTCTTTATTATTTGTTGCACAACACATTGAGAGAAATCAGAAGGTAGACCGAGGGAGAGGGGGGTTATTGGGTTAGGAGGGTGGAGGAGGAGGGAAGGATAAGTCCAGAAACCAAATCAAAAGTTCGTATATGCCAGCTTTCTGCTGCTTGGGCGATCCTCTATGGTTGAGTGGGTGGGTCCCTGTAGCCTCCCTCCTCGTGTTCTTGGGTGTCTGGGTGAGGAGGCTATGGAACTTGGGGAGGAGAGAGGGTGGTTATGCAGGGGCTGCAGCGGCAGTCTGTGGTCTTGCTGCCTTTCCCACATTAGAGATTATACAAATAGTAATTAAGCATCCCTGTTCTCCATAAAAAAGAACAGGAGTACTTGTGGCACCTTGGAGACTAATACATTTATTTGAGCATAAGCTTTCGTGGGCTACAGCCCACTTCATCGGATGCATGTAGTGGAAAATACAGTAGGAAGATAGATACGCACACGCACACACACACGCGCACACACACACACACACAAAACATGGAACAATGGGTGATACCATACACACTATAAGGAGAGTGATCAGTTAAGGTGAGCTATTATCAGCAGGAGAGAAAAAGAACTGCTTGTAGTGGTAATGAAAATGGCCCATTTCCAGCAATTGATAAGGAGATGTAAGGAACTGTATGTGTGTGTGTGTGTGGGGGGGAAATAAGCATGGGAAAATAGTTGTACTTTGTGATCCATAAACCTGGAAATCCTGGATGCCCCATCATTTCAGGCATTGGCACCCTGACAGCAGGATTGTCTGGCTATGTAGACCCCCTCCTCAGGCCCTACACTACCTGCAGTTCTAGCTATCTTCAAGACACCACTGACTTCCTGAGGAAACTACAATCCATTAGTGATCTTCCTGAAAACACCATCCTAGCCACTATGGATGTAGAAGCCCTCTACACCAACATTCCACACAAAGATGGACTACAAGCCGTCAGGAACAGTATCCCAGATAATGTCACGGCAAACCTGGTGGCTGAACTTTGTAACTTTGTCCTCACCCATAACTATTTCACATTTGGGGACAATGTGTACCTTCAAATCAGTGGCACTGCTATAGGTACCCGCATAGTCCCACAGTATGCCAACATTTTTATGGCTGACTTAGAACAACGCTTCCTCAGCTCTCATCCTCCAATGCCCCTACTCTACTTGCACTACATTGATGACATCTTCATCATCTGGACTCATGGAAAAGAAGCCCTTGAGGAATTCCATCACGATTTCAACAATTTCCACCCCACCATCAACCTCAGCCTGCACCAGTCCACACAAGAGATGCACTTCCTGGACACTACAGTACTAATAAATGATGGCCACACAAACACCACCCTATACCGGAAACCTACTGACTGCTATACTTACCTACATGCCTCCAGTTTTCATCTAGACCACACCACTCGATCCATTGTCCACAGCCAAGCTCTACGATACAATTGCATTTGCTCCAACCCCTCAGACAGAGGCAAACACCTACAAGATCTCTATCAAGCATTCTTAAAACTACAATACCCACCTGCTGAAGTGAAGAAACAGATTGACAGAGCCAGAAGAGTACCCAGAAGTCACCTACTACAGGACAGGCCCAACAAAGAATGTAACAGAACGCCACTAGTCATCACCGTCAGCCCCCAGCTAAAACCTCTCCAGTGCATCATCAAGGATCTACAACCTATCCTGAAGGACGATCCATCACTCTCACAGATCTTGGAAGACCGGCCAGTCCTTGCTTACAGACAGCCCCCAAACCTGAAGCAAATACTCACCAGCAACCACACACCACACAACAAAAATACTAACCCAGGAAGCTATCCTTGCAACAAAGCCCGTTGCCAACACTGTCCACATATCTATTCAAGTGACACCATCATAGGACCTAATCACATCAGCCACACCATCAAGGGCTCATTCACCTGCACATCTACCAATGTGATATATGCCATCATGTGACAGCAATGCCCCTCTGCCATGTACATTGGCCAAACCGGACAGTCTCTATGTAAAATAATAAATGGACACAAATCAAACATCAATAATTATAACATTCAAAAACCAGTTGGAGAACACTTCAATCTCCCTGGCCACTCGATTACAGACCTAAAAGTCAGAATATTACCACAAAAAAAGTCAAAAACAGACTCCAATGAGAGACTGCTGAATTGGAATTAATTTGCAAATTGGACACCATCAAATTAGGCTTGAAGAAAGACTGGGAGTGGATGGGCCATTAAAAAAAATTTAAAAAAAAATTATTCAAAGTAAAACTTTTTCCCCATGCTTATTCCCCTCCCCACCAGTTCCTTACATCTCCTCATCAATTGCTGGAAATGGGCCATTTTCATTATCACTACAAACAGTTCTTTTTCTCTCCTGTTGATAATAGCTCACCTTAACTGATCACTCTCCTTATAGTGTGTATGGTATCACCCATTGTTCCATGTTCTCTGTGTGTATATATATCTTCCTATTGTATTTTCCACTACATGCATCCGATGAAGTGGGCTGTAGCCCACGAAAGCTTATGCTCAAATAAATTTGTTAGTCTCTAGTACTCCTGTTCTTTTTGCGGATACAGACTAACATGGCTGCTACTCTGAAACCTGTTTACCATGTAACTTACAATGCACTGCAGTTTTCCTTTGGTATCTGATATAACATTCTGAACTCTGATTCATATGTAACTCTTCCTCTTTTTGTTTGTTATGCACTAAAATACCCTTTAACATTTAAAAAAGACCATTAGTAAGAGACAACGTAAAAGAAAATGTCAAAAGTACATATCCTGTGTATGCCTCTTTAAAATTTCCCTCCAGAACCACACCGCTCTGTCCTTCTTTGGAAAGCTCCACCACTCCTGCTCCAGTGTGTCCTTCTTCCACATTGTTCACTCCCCAGAATTGGAGTCAGGCTTTTGTGTATGCATAGGCAGTCCATCAGTTGGTGCCTGTTTTAGTTACTGCAAGTGTCTAAAAAACTTTTCTGCCCCTCTTCACTCCTTGCTGGCAGCTTCAACTGATTTCTCCCCCCCCCACCCCCCACCCCGGCCTCCCTCTCTGGGGAATAGGTGAGAGGAGTCTCATGGCCTTTCCTACCCTCTACACTCGATCCCTCTCAGATTTTACATTTCCTGGAACTCTCAGAAGTGTTTATAGTCTGTACTTTAAAAGCCCTTGACAATTTGGTTTTCAGTGAGTGAGCAGAAAAACTGAATTGCTAAGTCAGCAGCACTTGGGCACCCCCATCCTTCCTAGCTGTAGGTTGGGCTAAGAAATCCCCTGTGGAAGGTGTGCATGGGTGAAAAAATGTCAGTGCCCATAGCTGCATGATGGCTGCCCTTGTTTCCTTCAAACTTGCCTTGTTTCTTAGACTCCAGTAAGATCCACAAACCAAACCAAGTCTCAATAATATTCCACTGTTGTTGAGCTGTGTGCACAATGTTTCTGAACTGAACACACAGGAAAAGTATATTTTTGTACATATATGGATTGAACAAAAACAGTGGAACAGACTTTGCTGTATCTTTTCCGGGGTGGAGGGGGAGTGTATGTGGGGGATGCCTGTTGGCACAGACCAAACTCTGGAGAATGTTGGCCCCAAAGGAATTTGTTATGAGGGAGTTTGTCAGAAATCCTTAAAAGGGGGAGGGGGAAGGGTTATATTGGGAGTTGTATTTCAGCCTTAACTCTAGTGGTTGCTACCGCTTCTGCTATAAATAGAAAATAGTCGTCTGCCAAATTTCAGTTTTTAATGCCTTTTTTGACTTGGTGTCAAGCCAAATAATATCTTAATTTGTACATCTACTTATTTTCCTTTTACACATAGCTTAAAACTGGCCACTCTCATTTCATTTTTCTTTAGATAAAAAGGACACAATGAAAGTGAGATATAGTTTTATGTAGGTTTTAGAGTAGCAGCCGTGTTAGTCTGTATCCGCAAAAAGAACAAGAGTACGTGTGGTACCTTTGAGACTAACAAATTTATTTGAGCTTAAGCTTTTGTGGGCTACTGAAGCTTTCTGTAGCCCACAAAAGCTTATGCTCAAATACATTTGTTAGTCACTAAGGTGCCACAAGTACTCCTGTTCTTTTTATAGTATTATGTAGAATTTAATCGAGGAAATAAATTTTATTATGACAGAATTTCATACACCCTTGAATTTAACATGCAACAGTTATGGTTGCATCAGTATTTCTTAACTGCAAAACTAATGTCATGTGTTTAGCAATTTGTTGTCTTGATGGCATAATTCCAACACCGACAAATTTGGTGAAAGGCTTGTACATAATTTAAACAATGTATAATGGCTAGATATTTCAGGCAGGTAGTTAAGGAAAGTAGTTATATGTTTATGTATAGCTAAAAAGTAGTGTATGTGCACATGCATATGTGTGTGATGTATAATATCTCCCTCTCTCTCACAATACACATTCTCTGAGGACCTGATGCTGCAAGTTCCATACAGGTGCAGGGTGCACCCATGTGGAACTGCTTGCAAGATTGAGGCCTCAGGCAGTAGCCAAATTTGGGGCAGGAACCAGGTGTATCTGTTTTGCACAGTACTTCATTCAGTAGGGGGTCTGGTCCTGATTGTGGCGTCTGGATGCTAATACAATAAGTATTTAGTATATGAATTTATGAACGCTGTTCAGGCTGTGATAGAAAGGGTCATGTAGAAGTGTTACCTACAAGAGGATGGTTGGCCTTGTGGTGAAGGCACTGGACTAAGACTTGAGAGGTATGGGATCAGTTTCCGTGCTGCCTATCTGTGGTCTTGGGCAAGGCATTTAATGTCTCTGTGCCTCAGTTCCCTATCTGTCAAATGGGGGTAATAATACTTCCTTTTTACCACCCTTTGCCTCTTTCCTACTTAGATTGTTAGCTCTTTGGCACAGGGACTCTCTCTTATTCTTTGTACAGTGCCTAGAACAGAGGTGGGCAAACTACAGCCCGTGGGCCACATCCAGCCCGCGGGACCCTCCTGCCTGGCTCCTGAGCTCCTGGCGCAGGAGGCTACCCCCGGCCTTCTCCCCTGCTGTTTCCCCTCCCCCGCAGCCTCAGCTTGCCCCGCCACTGGCGCAATGCTCTGGGTGGTGGGGTGCGAGCTCCTGGAGCAGCGCAGCTGCAAAGCCTGGCCTGACCCAGTCCTCTCTGCTGCATGGTGGCGATGGTGTGGCTGGCTCCAGCCGGGCAGCGCCGGTGCTCCAGGCAGCGTGGTAAGGGGGCGGAGGGGGGTTTGGATAGAGAGCTGGGGAGTTTGGGGTAGTGGTGGGGGTGTAGATAGGGGTCAGGGTGGTCAGAGGGTGGAGAACAGGGGGGTTGAGAACAGGGGCAGGGGTGCCGGGGGGGCAGTCAGGAAGGAGGGGGGGTTGGATGGGGCGGCGGAGGGCAGTTAGGGACAGGGAGAAGGGGTGGTTGGATGGGATAGAGTTCCGGGGGAGCCATCAGGAATGAGAGGAGGGGTTGGATGGGGTGACGGGGGCGGTCAGAGGACGGGGAGCGGGGATGTGTGTGTGTTTGGGGCAGGGGTCCCGGGGGGGCCGTCAGGAGTCCCATGGAGAATTTCAGTTTTGTGAAAAGGGCATGTTCTGTCCAAAAAAACCCAACCAAAAATCATTCTAATGGAGCCCTCCCACCAGCTCTACACTTCACTGCTCTGTCTCGTTTTCTCCATGTGCAGAATGGATGTAGTAGTACTTCGCCACCAAATGTTGAGATGGATGGATGAAAATGCAACAAATTGGTCCTACTTAATTTTCTTTTCTTTTGAAAGATTTCAGAGAGATTCTGTATTCTTAACATAGTAACTTTTAAAATGCAACCACTGAACAAGTGCTAATTATATTACTGTATATATTTACAAGTGTTCATATATGTCATGTATTCAGTGCACAAATGACCCCTTTTCTCCATTGCAGTCCATTGTCTTCTGTTTGGGAAGATGGGTTGTTTCAAGACCGTTGAAATTATATTATTTGTAGATCTGCTTTGTGTAAATTAATGGTAATGTTAATACACTAAGAATAATTTTAAACTTATTCCTATGCTATAATGATAAATACATGTTTTAATTTGGAAATTTGGTGATTTTTTGTTTGTTAGGATTGATAACCCTGATTTAAGTCAGCCAGAAAGTAGACATTTATTTCTCCATGTGGTTTTTCCAGTTTATCACCTAGAGTGATTGTGCTGTTCCAGTCCAGAGCAATGGTCCCTCAATTTTTTTATGTCCATGTGTGGAATGAATTTTGTTATGTGCAGTAATATGGAGGTGATGTGTGGTGGGGATGGGGCCAAGGGGTTTGGAGTGTGGGAGGGGGCTCAGGGGTGGGGCAGAGGGTTGAGGTGTGGGGAATGAGGGCTCTGGTTGGGGGTATGGGCTCTGGGGTGGGGCTGGGGATGAGGGATTTGGGGTGCAGGAGGGGGCTGGGTGTTGGGGCATGGGGGGGTGAAGGCTCCAGCTGGTGGTGAAGGCTCTGGGGTGGGACCAGGGAGGAAGGGTTCAGGGTGCAGGAGGGTGCTCAGGGCTGGGACAGAGAGTTGAGGTGTGGGGGGTGCGGGCTCTCGGGTGGGGCTGGGAATGAGGGGTTTGGGGTGCAGGCTGTCCCAGAGCTGCGGCGGGGAGAGAAGATTCCCCCAAGCCCTCTCTTGTCGCAGCAGCCCGCAGCCAGGGAAGAGGTGTCTCTCCCCGCTGGGGCAGTTCCGGAGCTGGGGCTGGGGGAGAGGAGCCTCTCCCCGCCTGTGTGGCCCTTGATAGCCTGCTGTGCAGCCACACAGCTTAGAGGGAACTTAGGTCCAGAGTCTCTCCTTGACAAAAAACTTACTGTGCCTCAGTTTCACTATCGGTAGAATGGGGATAATTATATTTATCTTCTTTGAAAAGTGCTGTGTAAGAGCTGGGTATTATGATTGATTATTTATTTTATTTATTTTATTATCTATTTATTTGTTTGAGCTGCAGTCTCTCAGGATGACATGCTTATTCTTTAATTTATCAGTTTGTCAACTTTTGTAAAACTGCTCGTTTAAAAAAGAATGTTCTAAAAGATACTGCAATAAAATCTTGTATATTTTAATTTTATGTATATATGTTAGGCTTACAGAATTTGAAGATACACCAACAAGTCAGCTAACGATAGATGAATTTATGAAGATTGACTTGGAAGAGGAGTGCGATCCTCCTTCATTTACTGCTGGTCAAAGAAAATTAAAGATACAGGAGGTGAATTCTATCAATACTTTGTATCTGGAGCTGCTTATGGTTCTGTCTCTGTTTTCAGCTTTGGACTTGATAGTGTGCCGTGCCATGACTGACCAATTTAGTCTTAGCTATTGCTGCTTCTACCACCATATTCTCATGGGGAGGGTGGGAGGCATAGGTGGTAGTGTCCACAAACAAAATTTTATTTTTTTCTGTACTGGCTGGGAGATAGCCACACATTAAAACCAGCCACATGTTAAAAGGTGCAGTGAGATTTCTTCCACACCAGTTTTCACTAACTCCTCCGGAGAATCGGACTCATTCAGATTCCTGTCAATAGTAACAGTAAAAGACTCCTGTTGAGGGCCCAAAATCGTATCTGCAGTCTTAGACAACCACTGCAAGAACGGGGAGAAGGGCAAAGTCACTGCTTAGCCCAGTGCAAATCCAGGGAAGTTGGTGATCAAGTAGCATGGCAACAGCAGTACTCCTGTTCTTAGTAAAAGTACTTATTTTCGCAAGGCATTTACTCCTGAGCACCTAATTTTTATATGGTGGATTCAGGGTTCAGTACCCCAGGACCAGTCTTCATTCCCATTGGGAAGACGATGCTGTGCCCATTGGGTGCCAGATCGCCATTCTGAGCATGGTTCTCTCTTAACTACCTTTTTGTAGTTGCTTCCTGTCTACCTGCTCTGCATGAGTCTTTCCACTACGCTCGCCACATCATACTAGTGGCAAGATTTCCTTATGAAATTGGGGCCTCTCATGTGACCAGCTAAGCTGATTTTGTTGCATGTGAACCTTGAGAAACTGCCTGATATTTTTGCCCCTCTCATATGTGCTACATTCACTCTTCTATCCTACTTAGTAAAGGTCACAGCTGGAAAAGTAGTTGCTTTTTAATTGGATCAAAAAAATCTTGCAAATGTTCTTGCTGGAGACACCCTTGGTTAGGAAATGTGGCATTACTTAAAATGTTGTGTCTAACTTGTTATTATACAAAAATAAATACTGGTGTTAACACTAATCAGAGTGCATAACATTTGTTTTGTGATACAGCATGCAGTACTTGAAAGACTGGTTTTGTGTGTGGCTTAATTCATTTGAGGAACACTGGCTTGACAATTATTTTATATGAAAATATTCTGTAACAGTCCTAAATGTGGTTTCAAGTTATTTGTTGTTAGGGACCGAATGGCTGGGCAGCAGTTCTGCAGAAAAGGACCTAGGGGTTACGGTGGACGAAAAGCTGAATATGAGTCAACAGTGTGCCCTTGTTGCCAAGAAGGCTAATGGCATTTTGGGTTGTATAAGTAGGGGCATTTCCAGCAGATCGAGGGATGTGATCATTCCCCTCTATTCAGCACTGGTGAGGCCTCATTTGGAGTACTGTGTCCAGTTTTGGGCCCCACACTACAAGAAGGATGTGGATAAATTGGAGAGAGTCCAGCGGAGGGCAACAAAAATGATTAGGGGGCTGGAGCACATGACTTATGAGGAGAGGCTGAGGGAACTGGGATTGTTTAGTCTGCAGAAGAGAAGAATGAGGGGGGATTTGATAGCTGCTTTCAACTACCTGAAAGGGGGTTCCAAAGAGGATGGATCTAGACTGTTCTCAGTGGTAGAAGATGACAGAACAAGGAGTAATGGTCTCAAGTTGCAGAGGGGGAGGTTTAGGTTGGACATTAGGAAAAACTTTTTCACTAGTAGGGTGGTGAAGAACTGGAATGGGTTACCTAGGGAGGTAGTGGAATCTCCTTCCTTAGAGGTTTTTAAGGTCAGGCTTGACAAAGCCCTGGCTGGGATGATTTAGTTGGGTTTGGTCCTGCTTTGAGCAGAGGGTTGGACTAGATGACCTCCTGAGGTTCCTTCCAACCCTGAGATTCTATGATTCTATGAAAGTGAACATCCTTAATATTGGTCATGTTATGATAGCCTCTGAAGAATTTATTCAAAAGCCTAGTAGACATTGTGGGTCATATTTTTAGACCTCAGTCTTCACTTATATTCTTGCCCATGCACATCTGTGGGTGGTTGTTTCCTGCCATAGCTTCTGCATGCAGTGGTGATAGGTTCTAACTTCTGCAGCCATGTGGGCTTTGTGTGTGTGCAGATTATGTTATTTGTGTGCCACAAATATAGAGCATGGCTTTTTGAGAAATAGCCAGTTTGTAATCCTAAGTACCAGATCGTTTTTATTAGTATATTACATAGAGGTGTGTGTTATGTGTCTGTTCTAGACGATTTAAAAAAATATCAATTATATATGGAGACGCTAGAATACAGTTGACAGCTAATGTTAATAAGGTCGACAGTTGAAAGCTAGTGCTCCGATGTTTTGAAATCATTGGGATTTTTTGGTTTTCATTTATTTTTAATTTATAACGTTTGAATGAAATAAATTTATAATCTGAACACTACATTCTTCAAAGTTCTTGAGTACTCACAGCTCCCGTTTATGCTGTGCATGTTGTGTACCTCTGAGAATCACCCAAAACAGGTTTTGCCCTCTATTATAAAATATTTTAGTATTTGTTGCCACCATCAGATAGAGCATACATGTAACTAGGTAATTTGCAATAAACAAGAAAGAGAGGGTCAAATTCTCTTCACTTACGTGAGTGTAGACAATGAAGTTACTTCAGGTTTACGCAGATCTGAGTTAGTTGCAATGGGGCCTGCTTCTTCTTAGCACATCTTTTTGCCTAATGTTGAATTTGTGACTTAGTCTGTTGGAGTGAAATTAATATACTGATACAAACACAGGATTATTACTTAACCACAGAATCAGTTAGTATAAAATACTATATTTAGTGTTAAAATAAAGTTTGTACAAAATATGACAGCATCCTGTTTTAAGATGCGATGTTCTGGACCACACTGTTAGAATTCGGAAGTATTTTCATAAGAGAAACAAGCTGAACTGTGAGGGAGAGAGAGCCCCTGTTTAAACACAGGTATCTGAAATACTAGTTTGAGAAATACTAGAATGACTGTTAACATTGGATTGTTTCTCGTAGGCTGGATTTTTTTGGTCTACCATATTCACTTTGAGCTGCTTATGGCCGCAGATTCCCCCAGGAGAATTCCCCTTGTGTAGGGGAAATCTCTTCCAATGCAACTGAGCTCCCGTATTGCTGATCTTCTGCTAACGTTAACTTCATTATGGACTTTACGATGGTGATGGAAGTTAGAGTAGGCACCCAGCTTCTCCAACTTCTGCTGCGGCTGGGTGGCCAAGAATCAGGGAGCTGCAACTGCAGCTGCTATTCTCCACTATGTCTGAGGGGACAGAGGGGAGAGTCGGGGCTTGATTTTAGGTGAGCTGGTGTGAAAGTTCCTCTCTGTCAGGCTGAGATATTGGTTTAATCAGTACTTTATTTCAAACAGTATTTTGATACTCGTCTTTTGTCTGTCTGGTCTGTCCTAGATTACAAACTCTTTAGGGGAAGAAATGTACATTACCATCTTTCTATAGTACCATGTGTATTTAAGTCTCTAAATAGAGGAACCAATATTAAAAATATTTAATCGTAGCATATTCATATTTCATTCTGTTACTCATTTTTTTCTTTTCAGCTTGAGAAAGCGCTGTCAAAAAAGCTTGAAGATGTTGAAGGTACAAGTCCCATTGAATACACTATATCACTTGGTTACACCAAATAACATTCATGATTTCTGAGCTTTCTTTTTATTTAATTGCCACAGGTGAAATATCAATTTACCAAGATGAAATAGAGAATGAATTAGAAAATAGTAGGCCAAAGGCAAAAGGAGTATTTGCCAATTTGACTAAAGATGGTAAGTCTATAAAAGACCATGAATATTTTAGAAGTGGCAATGGGAGTCATATCCTACTCACGTTATTTTGTATGATCTTTTATTATGCTATATACGGCTCCATTTCTTTGTTGTGTATTATTTATATATATGCAGCTGCATACATTATGCAGTGAAATGTTGAGTGCAACAAAACGTTTAAGTCTTGACTTACACTGGAATTCTCTGAGGAACGGAATGCATAGTGCCAGCCCACAAAATACCATGCTTCAAATATCAGACACCAACTTGAGTAGTACTGGAATTCGCCAAAATTGTATACATTTTTAAAAAATACAACTATTGTAATGGCATGAAGGGCTGTAACAAATTACTCCCAAGTGCAATTTAGCAGAGGTGGTGTTGGTACTTCAGATTGTTCCTGGTTAATATGAAATTTACCCCAAACCAGTGAGCATGTACCTTTGTGCCCCTCTGTTCCCACACTGAAGATATTCACAGTACTGTTTATAGGTTGAATATTAGCCTTAATTATCATTACAAGTATTTAGCTCATATTACTAGGACTACTTACTTGCAGTATTTTGATAACACAATACAAGCAA
Organism: Mauremys mutica; assembly: GCF_020497125.1. NCBI lineage: Eukaryota > Metazoa > Chordata > Testudines > Geoemydidae > Mauremys > Mauremys mutica. The sequence continues at coordinate 16,607,479 of NC_059075.1, forward strand.
TTTAAAATTACTACTATTTTCAGAAGACACATTTTAAAAGCCAAGGCAATGATTTTAAAGCACATCTGGAAATTCTATATATTTATACAATGTACTGAAATACTCTGTTCTTCTGCAGATTGTTCTCAAATGGTTTTTATTCTTTTACGTGAGCTGCTTTTCATTTATTTAGTTTCTATAACAGATGGTATGAAGTTATTTGATTTTTTCCTCCCCATTACAGACTCTATAGAAGATAATACGTCTAGTGTATTTGGAGAGGAGGAGGCAGAAGATGAAGAACTGGAAGCAGCTGCTAATCATTTAAACAAGGACTTTTATAATGAAGTTCTCGATAAAGATAGGTTAAAGAAAAATGAAGGGAGAGAATGCAAAAATGGAAATGAAACTCCTGTATGGCCACCTGCACTAGAATCTCTGCTTGGCCCACTCCCTACTGCTGCCAGCCTTGGGATAACAGAGTCTATACAAGAGTGTGTATCCGCTAAGGATCGAGACCACAGTAAGTACAAGATTAATGTAAGCTGAAATTTACAATAGAAAAGTCAGACATATGAAAACTGTTGTGGTTTCACTGTTTAATTTCCAGTTACCTGCATGGTTGCTGACATAGGAATTCTGTGAAATGTAAATGTTATAGGAGTGTAGAGACATAGGAATTGACCATCTTGATCAGACCAGTGGTTCAACTGGTCAAATATTTTGTATTTGACACTGGCCAGTACCAGAAGTTGCTCAGAAAGGTTCAGGATTTATATCCTTTAAACTTAGTAAAATAGATTTACCTTGTTATGATAGTTGATATGGATATTTCAAACATTGCAGTCATTATGTTGTTTTACCTGATACTTCCAATTAGCAATGTGGTAACAAGTGGATTTTTTTCTTTATAAGTATAATTGGAAATGAAAATCTTAAGTACCCGTGTTCTTTTTTTTTAGTTCAAAAGAGATGCAACATTTTTCAGGAAATACTTTATTGGAGTCAAACAAGGAGGCTGTCTCCTTTTGCTCTTAATCAAGAGTCAGTCTATTATATTTAATTCATTCTTCAGTGGTTTGTAAAGTTGCAGATGTTCAAGATACTTGGCATGCAAAATAGCGTATGCTTTTTTCTCCCTTGATATGCGTTTTTGTTAATACCTTGTTTGGCATGTTCCATTCCTTTTTCTCTGATTCCTGAAACCTTTTTATAGCATGGCTCTCAAATGGACAGCATTAGCTGCATTGATCAATTGAAAATTTCAATTTTGCATGAGTCACAGAAGGCTACTCCAAACAGCCAATGACTCAAGGAGGTGTGTTTGCCTTTTAATATGTAAGCTGAAACTCTGAGCAGTTTTTTTTTCCCCTTCATGAATCTCAGATCTGAACATATTTGGTGAGAACCTTATTCTTTTCTATATTAAAGTACATTTTCTGTTCCATAAAGCTTATCTGTCTTTGAATCTGTTTAGTCAGCAGATTCAATGAGAAGATCCAACTAAATGGACTGTGTCTTTATTTAGCTCTTAAAACAATTTGAGAGTTATTCAAGACAGACAGTGCCACCCTACTCCACGTCTAGACTGAAGGACCACACAAAATCAACCTCATATCATGTTATTGCTCATGTCACAGAACTGCAGTTGATCAGTAGCATTATTTATTTTCCTATATTATGCACAAGCTAAATGATGTAGAAAAAATTGATTGTTTAATTAAAATTAATGGTGGAAGGAATAGATGGCTCACACTATTGGGATATGCATCATTTCACCTCAAAATCCATGGTTCAGCTCTAACAGAGGTCCGTAGTAGCTGAAAATTGTTGCTGTCTGATGGTTGTTCAATGACCTCTGAAAAACAAGTTGGCGGTTTCAGTCCAGTTCCCAGTGAACACGTCCGTGTAATGAAAACCTCAATTGGCACTGTCATTGGCCATTTTAATGGAGAGTCCAAGGACTGAATGAATTTAAAGATGGAACTAATCTGTCACTCCCAGATATGTTCCTCCGAGTCGGGCTTGAGATTTGTGGGCAAAGAAATGTATGGCAGCTTAGTCTGTGACTGCCTGTGTTGTACCAGTTCTGTGGAAAAATAGAGGTCTTTGGTCTTGGGGGCTGCCAGATTCATTTAATTTTTACAAATGATTAGCTGGGTATTTATTTAAAAAAAATCTCTCTGGAAATAAAATAAATATTTTTATTTAAAAAAAAATCCCTCTGGAAAATCCCAACTCCATTGTGATGGGGATTCAAATTTCTTTTATGTTGTATACCCAGAGTGAACTAAAAGATTAAATTTAGCAGTGGGTTATTGTTTTGGTTGTAGCCTTTAGTCCTTCCCAAAGCTGATTGTTTTGGATTGCAGGTGCCATATGTAAATTTCTAGCTTCCTGGGAAGGATATCTCCCCTCCTCCTCGCCCCAATTACCTTGCTTCTCCAAAAATCTCTGGTGTAGGTCCCCTTAAAGTCCTTTTACTTGGCTTTTGCATATGATATGTCAACTTATGATTGTGTCTGTTTCAGCTGTTTGAGGAAATCTCTCACCTAGCACTATCACTGACGCAACAGCAGTAGAAGACACCTCAGAAACTGCTATTATAGACCAGACTTAAATGCAATGCTTAGCTATTGAAGGACATTTAGGGTTATTCCCCAAGCTGCAATTGTCAATGCAATATGTGTGTGAATTTTTTATGGAAAGCACAGTATTTGAGTGAATTTGCATCACAAAGAGAGCACACTAGGTTACTGCATTAATGCAGTTACCTGGCAGTATAAGGTTCAGTAGAAGCAATACATTAGATTGTATTGTCTCTAAAAATACTTTAATTAGGAGGGATGTTTCAGTTGGGTTTCTTTTTGAGTGTTTACAGTTGCTTCTATCTTGGTTTTTTTTACTATACAAGAGATTAATCATAGAATCCTGCCCAAGGCTGATTCTTTTGCTTTGGATCTGGCAATTTTAATTATCTTGAAAGTTTCTTAGGAAACCAGATTCTCTTTGTTGAATATCTTATCATTAGCAATGAAGTACATGTTCCTGTGTACTAAATGAAAACATGAATTTACCCAGGATGAGGCTTTGTGTATACCCTGTTTGTATATTTTAGTGAACCGTTTATAATTTGTAAAAGGAAGGGGATACTATATTCTGTGAATAGTATCAGAGGGGTAGCCATGTTAGTCTGGTTCTGTAGAAGCAGCAAAGAATCCTGTGGCACCTTATAGACTAACAGATGTTTTTGCAGCATGAGCTTTCGTGGGTGAATACCCACTTCTTTGGATGCAAGTAGTGGAAATACCCACTACTTGAGTGGGTATTACCCACTTCTTGCATCCGAAGAAGTGGGTATTCACCCACGAAAGCTCATGCTGCAAAAACATCTGTTAGTCTATAAGGTGCCACAGGATTCTTTGCTGCTTCTATATTCTGTGAATGCTGATTATGCTGTTCTATACCATAGAGACGAGTTTACTGCAGAACTCATGAGCACTGAAGTCCTGAGTGAATTGCGTTGTATCATAGCTACCCAACAGGTGCTGGAAACGGAGAAGATCTAGTAGGTCAGCCAGTACATTTCTCTCCCAAGGCAGGATTTTCTCTTGCAACATATTTTCTAGACTTTTGTTCATTCTAGTTTTACGTGTCCCAAATAATAGGGCTTCCACTATTCTCTGGGAGATTGTTACAGTCAAATACCAAATACTTTATTCTCAAAGCATTTTTTCTGGTATTCTATAAAATTCTGTAAAATTTCTTTTTGTAATTTATTTTCCATTACTCCTATTTACACCCCTTTGTACCACCCTAAATAACTCATCATCTTCCTTAGTATTTACAGCCTTCATACATTTGTAGGCTATTATCCTGTCCTCCCGTTGTTGTCGTTTAGCACAAGTTGTGCTTGTCTCAAAATATATTGGCCAAGATGGAAAGTGAGAAAGGATGGAAACTAACTGAGGTAGAGGGAAAATGCAGGGCTTAAGTTGCATGCCGAATTCATACAAATTATCTTTGGTATGCTAGTTGGTATATGGTAAATTCATGTGCAGTCATTGTAGGGCTACATTAGCAAACAGTGTAGTGTGAGCAGGTGGTAACATGCAGCTGTACCTCCTTATAAAAGTAAACATCTTTTATAATCAAAAATAACTTTTGCAAGTACCATCTTGTGCCTACCCTAGTGAAGTGACTGTAAAGTACAGATTAAAAAATAATCCATGGCAAAGATTTTGTGCTCCCTGTTACTGACAACCAATTGTTTGCTCATTTACATAAATTTCTCTTGTATTTGTGCCTTCATTTGTACTGTGGATCTCATCCAGTACCCACTGAAGTCAGAGAATCTTTCCGTTGACCTCAGTGGGTGTTGAATAAGGCCCTGTGTAAACAGCTTTCCCAAACAATGGCCTTTGTAACAAAAAAAGAACTAATATTAACTCTATTTTGTTTTCTTCTTGTCTGTCTCTTACATTTTGTATAAATGTCATACAAAAGAAACTCTCTAATAAGACTTAAAAATTAATAGATTAGTAATTCAAGGGAATGAAACATTAACAACATTGGGTTTGTTTAGTCTGGAGTAAAGAAGACTGAGAGGGGACATAATCTTTTATGTACCTGAAAACTGATACAAAGCGGAGCTAGAAAAATTGCTCTCCTTAACGATTGAGGTTAGGACAAGAAGCAATGGGTTTAAATTGCAGCAAGGGTGGTTTAGGTTGGACATTAGGAAAAACTTCCTAACTGTCAGGGTGGTTAAACACTGGAATAAATTGCCTAGGGAGGCTGTAGAGTCTCCATTTTTGGAGATTTTTAGGAGCAGGTTAGACAAATACCTGTCAGGGATGGGCTATGAGTGATACTCAACCCGCGGCCCAATTAGCACACAGCTAAGGCCCAGCTTTATGCTAAAGGTTGCTGGGCCTGTTGAATCGGGAGTGTGGGCTGCCCCACCTGCCCTGCCCTGCCCCGCGCAGCGGGGTCCGGGCTCGGGGCTGCCCTGCTGCCAGGCTGCACCTAACAGGTCCGAGGTTCAGGCTGCTGCGTGGCGGGGTCAGGGTAGGGGCTGCGACTCCATGCTGGCTCCCAACAGCTGCCTGCACGGCTCTTCCTGACCTGGCTCTGGCGGGGGCGGGTAGGCTGGGCCTTGGAGCCCACAGCCTGGTCACGGTAGAAGCTGTGCGGGCAGCTGTGAGGAGTCATGGGCCTGCCACAGGTGGGTGGGGAGCCTGGGGGGTGGGGACATGGGCCAGAGGCTGCTTGGGCCCCCCACACCACGGGCAGGTAGAGGGTCTGCTGCAGCTCCCCAGAGCTGCCTGCCCAGCTCTTATCATGGCAGGGCTGCGGCTCCGAGGCGCTCCCGCCCCCCGCATGGGCAGCTGTGAGGAGCCTGGGTCCCTCCACCTGCCCTGGGCGGGGGACCTGGGGCATGGGACACAGCAGTGGGTACCTGGAACATGGGCAGGGGGCTGCTTTCACCTCCACCTTGGGCATCCCCCTCCCACATTTTTGGGAGGACTCCAGTGCCCTTGCCTCAGGCTGAGCCTACTGGGGGCCGGCCTGCAGCCAGGGACTCCGGGCAGCTGGACCCGGTGCTCACACAGATGGCTCGAGCTCATGCTCTTGCCATCCGCCCACCCGACGCTCCAGGGCTGCAGGTCGTGCTGCCCGCCCACCGCACTGGGGCCTGCGTTCAGCTGCCTGCCTGCCCGCCTGCCACTCTGGGGCTTGGGCTGGGGGCCGCGTTGCCTGCCCGCCCACCGACCCAATGGGTGGGGGGAGCTCGGGTGGCCTGGGGCTGGTGTGGGGGTGCCTCTGGGCTCCGGTGAGTGAAGGGGAGCGGGAGGGGCGGGGCCCTGGGCAGAAGGGGTAGCCTCCCCAAGCCCGTGGTTCACCCACCACCCATGTTGGAGTCTTTGGTATAATTACAGGTGCATGATTTTCTTTTGTCAGTCTTATATAAATCTTGTGTACAGTGTATATAATTTTACCCTAAAAACACTAGTGCACCCCTCTCTACACAGACAGCTGTGTGCACATTTTCATTGAAGAATCTTGCATATTTCTGAAAGACTGAGACGTTAGTTGCTGGCCAGGGGTGGCTGTAGAACCCCACCTTCCCTCACTGATGCTGCAGCTCAGATTGGAGAAGAATTTGTTCCAAATGGGGACCTCAGCTCAGTCCCCACTAAGCACACACGAGATTTGTGCTTCAGAGGCTGTGCATCTCCACACCAGCCTACATCCGTACAGGTTCCAGGAGGTGGGAAGAAGCAACCAGTTCAGCTGGTGCCATGCTGCTATTCCTTTGCAGGAGGAGGAGAGAATATACAGAGCTGCTACTGCTTTAATGATTAATTAGGGAGAGGTGTGCAAGAGAATAGAGAGGAGCACTGAGGGGGAAGGAGAGGGACACACAGACCTGGAATCAAGAGAAGGGTTAGGGGGAAAGAAAGGTGGAATAGCTCAGCTTTCATGTATAGATTATATACTATCCCCTGCCCCCACTCTCACCTTTGTGTGCGTGTATATTTCTGCCTTACCATTCCACCCCCAATAAAACCCTGTCTTGCAAAAAAAACCAAACCCAAAAGCAATTAAAACTGAAATTGTTCATTAGAGAATTGTAGAAAATGTATGGACACTACATGGAAGTTTCATTTAATTCATATGAAAATATAACTGGTTAGAAGAATGTTGTTTGAACAATTCATCATGTAATCTGAAACGTCAAGATTATGCTCCCCAGTTCAGTTCAGTTGCTATTGCTATTGTGAATAACGACTTATTAACCTAGGTGAAGAAGCCACAAAACTTGCCCTTGGAAGAAGGTAATATAAGAGTGCAAGCAGTATTTTGCAGAGGGTTAGCTACTGGGGAGAAGTTTGATGAATGATACTTTCTAATGCTGCACATTGATTTATCTTGGGTATTTTGAATCTGCTGTATGTATTATGAAAAGGTTAAAATAATCCCCGGTGAAGGTAGTTGACTTTGGAATGGTATGTGTTCATTCCCTTTTTAACTGCTGAGGGAAATTGCTGCATAATCACGAGCCCCAGAAATAGCCAAATTAAGTGAGCTGCCAGTTATATTTGAATATTTTGGTGTGCTTTTATTTGATTTAGCAGTTTTATTTTGTTCAGTAAACTTGGATTTTGTTAGCATAATTTACTGCATAAATTAGACCTTAATAGAGAATTCTTCTTTGAGTGATTGCTCATATCGATTCCAATTAGGTGTGCGCATGCCGTGTGCACAGTCGTCGGAAAGTTTTTCCCTTAGCAGCACCCAGGGGGTTGGCTGTGGAGTCCCCTGGAGTGGAGCCTTCATGGCACTCAATATATGACCCTGCCGACCCGGTGCCTCCTCAGTTCCTTCTTACTGCCAGTGATGGTTGTTGGAACTGTGGCATCTTGCTTTGCAAGCTCTCCACGTTTCCTTAGCTTCTCTTTCAAACTGTTTGTATTTGTAGTTGTTTAGTTCTTAGTTATTATAGTTCTAGTTAGTAGTTAGTTAGCTGTTGGACTGGGGGGTTTACCCTCCACCCTGACTGTGTGCTCTCTTTGGGGGATTTACATGCCTAAGTCCCAGGGGTTCAAGTCCTGCAACAAGCCCATGCCAACAGGCAACGCTCATGACGCTTGTTTAAAATGTCTGGGAGAAGCACATCAGTCTGAAAAGTGTATGATTTGTAAGGGCTTTTGCCCCCAAACCAAGAAGGAGCAGGACTTTAGATTGAAGCAGCTCCTTATGGAGGCGGCACTTAGACCACAACCTGCATTGGCGCAGCAGGATCCGGTGCCGAGTTCCTCGGTGCGCAGTGCCCTGCCAGCAATGGCAGAGGCGGCACCGCAAAAGGACTCCGGTAGAGACCCGCGGCACCGTCACTTCCCGGCCCAAGGTTCAGCAAACTATGCAAGACCTACCCTTTGACGGGGTGGGCCTGTTTGCTGAACAGACTGACTCCAGACTGCATAGCCTCAAAGACTCCAGGATGACAAAGAAATATTTGGGTAATGAAAGCCGTTTAAGCCCCAACTGTAGCAACAGCATTCGTATCCTCCTTGTCTGAGGCAGGATTTTTACAGGCGCAGGGGTAGGAATGGCAGGCATAAGTCTTCCCATCCCCCATTCGGACAGGGCCAAATAACTAAGCCTTCGTCGGGCTCAAAACAGACATTTTGAAGGTGCACCCGAGGATGGAGCACCTGTCTCTACACCAGGTCCGTCCCTTGTTTTTTGAGCAGTCTATCCCACTTCTACCATGCGTGGTCCCAAATAACATTGGACCGCTGGGTTCTTTGCACCGGGAAATAGGATATTCTCTCCAATTCTGCTCCTACCCTCCCTCCCACCCCCCTTCCCCAGGGATTCTTCTCACAAGCAACTCCTAATCCAGGAAGTGCAGGCACTCCTTGCCATAAGAGCGGTGGAGAAGGTTCCTCAGGATCTCAGGGACAAGGGATTCTATTCCTGCTACTTCCTAATTCTGAAAGCCAAAGGGGGTCTCGGACCCATTCTAGACCTGCGAGGACTCAACAAGTTCATGGTGAAGCTGAAGTTCCGCATGGTTTCCCGCAATACAATTATCTCTTCTCTGGATCCGGGAAACTGGTTCTCCACATGAAAGACGCATAGTTTCACATAGCGATTCTCCCTGCTCACAGATACTTCTTAATGTTCGTGATCAATCAAAAACATTATCAATTCACAGTCCTACCCTTCAGCCTGTCGTCAGCCCCACGAGTGTTCACCAAGTGAATGTCAGTGGTAGCAGACTTCCTCTGAAGGAGGCAGGTGCAGGTATACCCTTACCTCAACGATTGGCTGTGCAGGGGGCACACCAGAGAACAGGTGGAGTCGCAGTTCCGTCTGGTCACATCCATGTTCGAGAGACTGGGTCTCCTCCTCAACATGAACAAGTCCACCTTGTCTCCGACCCAGAGGATAGAGTTTATCAGAGCAGTGTTGGACTTGGTCCAGGCAAGAGCAAGCCTGCCTGAGTCCTGATTCAAAGCCATGGCAAGCATCATTCGATGCATGAGAGTACCCGACTACTACAACAAGGAATTGCCTCAGTCTCCTCGGTCACATGGCGGCCTGCAGGTTCGTGGTCCGACACACCAGACTGAGACTCAGGCCTCTACAGACGTGGCTCGCTTTGACATACTGACCGGGGCACGACAGCCTGGGACTAGTTAACACCTGCTGTGGCACCATGACCGAGTCACTCCAGTGGTGGCTTGATGCTTGAATAGTCTGCGAAGTAGTCCCTTCGACAGCCCTCAGCTGTTCTTTTCTCTAGTTATGGACACGTCAGCTCTAGGTTGGGGCACACATCTGGGAGATCTCTGCATGCAGGGCCTCTGATCACAGGACAAGCTCTCTCTCCATATCAATATCAAGGAGCCCAGAGCAGTGCAACTCGCATACCAGGCCTTTCAGTCTCATCTGCAAGCCCAGCATGTGGCAGTCATGACAAACACCACCACTGCAATGTTTTGCATCAACAAGCAGGGTGGAACCTGGTCATAGTCTCTCTGTCAGGAGGCTCTCAGGTTCTGGGAATTCTGTATAACCCCACTCCATTCACCTGGAAGCATCATATCTGCCAGGAGTCCAGAACATACTGGCAGACGACCTCAGCAGGTCCTTCCATAGCCATGAGTAGTTCATCCGGCTGGACGTCATTCACTCCATTTTCTAGGGGTGGGGGTTTCCCCAGGTTGACCCTAACCCTTATCTCTAACCCACCGCATACAGTTTTCCACAAAGACAAGGTGCAGCTCAGACCTCACCTGGCCTTTCTGCCTAAGGTGGTATCACATTTCCGTACCAGCCAAGACATATTCCTGCCTGTTTTTTATCCAAAGCCTCATACCAGTAGCTGTGAACAGAGGTTGCACTCCTTCGATGTTCAGCAAGTGTTAGTCTTCTATATTGAACACACCAAGCCATTCAGGAAATCAAACCAGTTGTTCATAGCGGTAGTCTCATCTCAAAGAATATCTTCCTGGATCACATCCTGCATCCACACGTGCTAGGAGCCAGCCAAGACACGAGCCCCGGTACTTACAGCACACTCCACAAGGGTACAGGCCTCATCGTCTGCATTCCTGGCCCAAGTCCCGAAACAAGAATTCTTCAGGGCAGCAGCTTGGTCCTCGGTGCATACTTTCACCTCTCATTACACCATCATCCAACATGCCCGAGATGATGCAGCTTTTGGCAGCGCGGTGCTCCAGTCTGCGATTCCATAACTCCGACCTCACCGCTTAGGTAAGGCTTAGGAATCACCTAATTGGAATCTATATGAGCAATCACTTGAAGAAAAAATGGTTACTCACCTTCTCATAACTGTTGTTCTTTGAGATGTGTTGCTCATATCCATTCCAAACCCATCTGTCCTCCCCTCTGTCAGAGTAACTGGCAAGAAGGAGCTGAGGAGACACTGGATCGGCAGGGTCATATATTGAGTGCCATGAAGACACCACTCCAGGGGGCTCCACAGCTGACCTGACGGGTGCTGCGAAAGGAAAAACTTTCCGACGACTGTGCATGTGGTGCGCACACAACGAATTGGAATGGATATGAGCAACACACTCGAAGAACAACAGTTACGAGAAGGTGAGTAACCGTTTTTTATTTTTGCATGTGCTTAATTTTATTGCCACATGTATTTCAATGGGGCCAACACGGTAGTAAATTTAAGCATGTGTGTAAGTGTAGGAGTAGGGACTGCTCCTATAACTATGGTTTGCAGGATTAAGCCCTAGAGTATTGGCAAAAATAGCCAGCAGTTACACTGTGTGATAATAGTCAGGTATTTTTACAAAAAAATCTTTTCCTATTAGACCTGAATTATTAATGTGGACACTTCGTTGACAATTAAAAATACTTTGGAAAACTTAATTTTATTGCTCTGGTTTGTTTGGGTGTGGTAGTGTAGAAAATCACTTGATAATTTATACGTTCAGCACTTAAAATCAAAGTATGTAAAACCAGAGCTATGCTTTGACCTGGATTCAGAGTGGCTGGGCAACTTGAGGTTACTGTAGTCTTCGTATTTTTTTATTTAATTTTTGTTTTAATGTACTTAGTGGAAAGCATTTAGTAATACTGAAATCTTAGCATTTAGAAATATTCCTAGGTTCATTAATTGCAGTGGTGCAGAGCAGTGGAAACTGTAGATTGACTGATAAAACTTGCTTTTAGGTTGGCTAAAATGAGTAAAAATAATTAGAATCTTTTGTTGTGAGCTACTTGCATGGAATGTAGAATCGTATTAGGTCAGAGTTCCCCAACCGTTGTCTACGGAAGACTTGCTAGTGGTCCACAGAGAGCTGGTTGGTCACATGGAGTTTGTTCCTTTCATGTCTTGCTGCTAAATTTAATTAAAAAACAGCTAAGTATACATTGTTACTTTTTCCTGTAAGCTGTTGCTGTAGTGATTATGACATTTGATTGAAATTCCTGTAACTATTATGCTAATTAAGATAAGGTTTCAGTTTCCAAGTAAAAACATGTATATACATAACATTCAAGAGGTTGTTTTTGATGATGAAAGAGCTATATATTTACAGGTTCAATAGTGAAAATAAGAGAATGAATATGAAACAAGGAAGTAGAAACAATACTGTTAGGTAGTGCCAGCAAGAAAATTTGGAGCAATATACAAGGCTTATAAGGCAGATACAGAGCGCAGAAGGTTGTAGGAAACAATAGTATAGTAGCTGGAAGGATACAATGTTTCAGTGTATTTACTATTTCTTAACTGCTGTTTGATGTAGTGATTGTGATAAGGTTACTATGGGCTCACAGATGGACTAAAGGAAGCAAAAGAAATCTGTGTCCAAACCACTGCAGTTACATAGCAGCAAATGAATAATTGATTGTAATGGTTCTATTTTTTATATTGCATTACGTTCTTACCATGCCAATGTTGGCACACAAGGTGGAAACCAATTTCTTCCATTCATTTGCTGCTGACTCCATCTGCTCTCAGATGTTGAGATAGATTGTCCTGCTCTCCCTGCTAAGGGTTCTTCTTTTGGTTTTTCTTGGGGCATGCTTGTTTCTTCAGACCACTTGGTTCCCACTTGACAGCTTTAAGTGGGAGTCTGTATGTTGGCATCTGGAGTATGTGTCCCAAATATGTCCAGTGCTTCCTTCGTATATACATGGTGATCAACAATAAATTAATAAGAAACATGTATATATAGACCAAAAATACAACTCTGTGTTACTATATAACTTCTGTATGAATAAGTAGTTATACCCTATGAAAATGAAATACTGGCTTCATTGTCAGTATTGTCTTCCTGTCAGTGTTTTCATTAAGTACAATATGAATAACATGTTTGCATAACACGTGTAACTTGGCGATTTGCTTCTCTATGAAGTTCACTTTCTCACCATAGTTTCAAACTGTGGCTTATTACATTTGATGTTAAAAGAAATGAATGTTGTTACTGCTGCCTCCATACTAAAGTTCAATTCTGTAGGTACAGTTGCACTGAGATTTACCTCTAGAGCAGGAATAAAATCCCTCGGTTTCACACTATGATGATTGAATTTAATCTTTAAGTTTAGCACAATAACTTTTCAGAGGACAGTTAAATTTTCCATGTAATTTTTTTAAGTGAAAGATTTACTAACCTTTGCAAAGGATATATTCTAAAATGCTCCCTTTTGGAATTTTGAATTACGTTTCTCCCATATCTTTGAGTTCTGTTAGCGAACCAACCATATACATCAAAATCCATACTTTCTGCTTTCGTTCCCTGTGTCACCCCACACGCATTGCAAATGCACACATTCTGATAATATCTCAGGCATAGGCTCCTCTTTATGGTCTTACAATTAAACCTGTAAAGCGTTATTATCTGTATTCATAATAGCTGTTTTGAACCATGCAAAGACTGGCTGTTGAGATTGCTTAGATCCATCAGCTGCATCTGCTTTTTCATGCTGTCAGCTTGCTTCCCTGACTTGTTGTCTCTGGTGAGCCAGAGGTAGCTGGGGCAGCTGGCCTCTAGAGATTATGGAGCGAGTGGGAGTGTTGAACAGCAGGCAGCGTGAGCAGGGCTTTGTGAGAAAGGAGGGATTGAACAGGGCTTTGGGGGTTGCAGGTGGGGAGGAGGAGTTGAAAGGGTTGGGCCTGGTGGAGGAAGACGCTTGTGTGTCGGGAGAGGGGCAGGGCTGTGAGTGGGGTCTTGGGTGGAAGGAGGAGCCCGCTGTCTGTGCCAAGGTATTGGACCTTTTGTGCACTAGGCAGCTACAACAGGGGACCCAGTTCCCTCTGCTGAGGCTTCAGTGCATCATGGGCTTCCCACAGCAGTGTTATCTTGGTGCATCAAGGAGTCCAGGCAGAAGGGCTGTTGGGAGCCCTTGACATGCTGCTGCCTCAGGGAAGAGATACTGGGCTCCCTTTCATCTAAGGCCTTCCACTGTGGTCCAGTCCCCTCACTCCAGACATCAAAATCCTCCATATGGCCACTCATCTCTCCTGGATTTCTGCTAGTCCCCTTATCCCGTGCGCTGCTTGTCTCCCAGGGGCAGGAGGTTGAGTTTTGGGAGGCTGGAATTGAGGGAAGACAGTTTTCTGCATCGAAGTATGGGTGCTTGAAAGACTCCCCAGTGCACTGAGGTAGTGATGCCATTAGGAGCCCATGACCCATTGGTGCCTCAGGATACCTACAGGTTGCTACTTTCATAGCTTTTCCAAAACAGAGAGTAAGGATTGGTACTTGAAATCCAGGTCTGGTCTTTGCATTATAATATGGAGTGTGAGCACCCCAGAACAAAGGGAAACTTTGATTTAACAAGTTGAACATACACTTTTATTTTTCTTCTTAACATGAAATGTATTGCATAATTACACTTCACAGATCTGGCATGTAACCTTCTGATCTTTGAAAACTTGACACTTGGGTACTTCAAATTTCTTCATTGAAAGAGAAAATTTAACATTGATAACCTGGCCACAAATTTTTCTGGGTTCAAAATTCCTCAAACAGTACTGTATTTGGAAGAGTGCAATCCATACACACAAGCTGTGTAAAATATCATTGGGACTCGGGAGCTATAAAGATCTAGAAAGTCATCATTTCACTTTTATTACAAACAAATTTTATAGTATGGCGTGAGCAGTAATTGAAATGCAGAAAGCTGGCACATCACTAGACTGATAATTCCTCATGCCGTTACAGCTTATTCTCTGTACAGATGTTCCTGTTCTTTCTTTCAGTCACATTAAAGTTTCTTGACTATTTCAATTTCGTGCCTGCCTCATAAAGCATAGTGTTTGGTTGAAATTGTTGTTCTACTTTTTTTGCCTTCTTTTTAAAATGAATAATGTGAAATCTAGCTACTGGTATTTAACAAATTACTTACATATAAACTTATGATAGTCTAATTTTTAAAGTACCACCTCCTCTGACAAAGCATTTGGGGTGATATATCAGTAAATATGTGGTAATAAAGCAACTGTGCAAAAATATGCATCTTCTTACTGAACAGATGAGTTTGCAGAGTATATTTGGTGACAAAAATAAGTGTTTTTTACATTTTACTACTTTTGGTCCTGTAGAATGAGTACAGCTATTGATTATGAGTTGCATTATTTTCTGGCCGATGCATTGTCAAAAAAGTTCCAACGTTTTTATATCTTTCCTGCTCCAATGTTGGTACATGGGATGGGAACAAGTCTTTTATTCCTCTGTCATTTGTTGCAGCTTCCATTTGTTCTGTGATGGTAAGATAGACAGTTCTGCCCCTCCCAGCTAAGGGTGATTATTAAGGTTTCTCTGGGGTGCCCTCGTTTCCTCACACCACTTTAACATCTTCATGTGGGAATCTATAGGTTGGCACACACAGGACACACTCCAAATATGTCCAATGTTTCCCCCCAATTCTGATGGAAACAAGTTGCTGGTTGGTGATTTTCCTGGATTTCTTGTTGGTGATGAAATCTGTCCAACCAATGCTCAGAATCTTTCATAGGTACTTATTTTCACAGATGTCCAGTTTTCTGTCTAATGTAGCAGATCTCCAGCTCCTGAGGTGTATCTTAGCATAGAGATTACAGTTGAACTGAAAATTCTGAGTTTTGTTCTGGTGCCTTATATCTTTGATTTCCATACGTTGCTGAGTTTAGTAAATGCTGTGGATGCCTTGCCTATCCTTGGTGTCATTTCCACTGGATGTCTCCGTTGGCTAATATGGTGCTGCCCAGGTAGATGAACTGTTCTTCTTACTTAATATTTTTGCCTTCTAATGTGATGTTAATGCTTGATGCCTTGGTTTCAAGGACATTTATTTTAGCATAACAAATTTTGAGCCCTATTTTTGCCAAGTTGTTTGTCTTTGTAACTTTTTGTGGATGTCACTCAGTAGTGCAACATCATCAGCAAAGTCTAGGTCTTTCAGGCATTTGGGGCATGTCTGCACAGGGATAAAACCCCTGTAGCATGGCTGTGGCTGGCCTGGGTCAGCTGACTCTGGCTCTCAGGGCTCAGGCTGTGAGGCTAAAAATCTCTGTGTAGACATTAGGGCTTGGGTTGGAGCCCAAGCTGTGGGATCCTCCGCCCTCTCAGGGTCCCAGAGCTCAGGCGACAGTCCAAACCCAAATATCTACATACCAACTTTTCAGCCCCTGAGTTGGAGTCAGCTGGCCTGGGTCAGCTGCAGGCTTTTTATCACTGTGTAGACATACCCTTGAAGATCATTTTGATTTTGAAGTTCTAGTTGCAGGATGTTTATTACTGGTGAGAATATCATAGTCCAAAAAGAACCTAGGTTGATTTTCAAATAGCAGGGTGAAGTTTGCAATACTGGCAATTTAAAAAGAAATAAACACTCTTTAAAAATGTCTCTACTGAACAGATCTGATGTGAAATCATTGGGACACAATACACATAGACCCCAACGGTGTCATTTTTAGAATATGATTCAATTGCTGCTAAATCAAACTATATTAATTATTAATTTCAAACATAAGAAAATAATTTTGGGTCAGACAAATGGTCCATCTAACCTAGTATCCTTTCTTCCCACAGCAGCTGGTGCTAAATGCTTCAAGGGGAATTAATAGAATGCCAATTATTGAGTGATCCATGCCATGCCATGTCATCCAGTTCCAGCTTCTGGCAGTCAGTGGTTTAGGTACACCAAGAGCATCTTGGCTAATAGTTTACTTTGCTTAAGAGCCTTTGGTGTGGGACCTTGTCAAAGGCTTTCTGAAATTCCAAGTAAACTGTATCAACTGGATCACCCTTTAGCACATGCTTGCTGACACCAATCTCTAATAGGTTGCTGAGGGTCTGATAATTCTGTTCTTTACTATAGTTTCAACCAGTTTGCCTGGTACTGAAGTTACGTTTAATGGCCTGTAATTGCCAGGATCACCTCTGGAGCTTTTTTCCAGAAATGGTCCTCACATTAGCTGTCCTCCAGTCATCTGCCACAGAGGCTGATTTAAGCAATAGGTTACAGACCACAGTTCTTATTCTGCAATTTATATTTGAAGTTCCTTCCGAACTCTTGGGTAATACCATCTGATCTTGGTAACTTATTATTGTTTAACTTATCAGTTTGTTCCAAAATCATCTCTGTTGATATCTCAATCTGGGACAGTTACTTAGATTTATCACCTAAAAAGAGTGACTCAGGTGTTAGAATCCTCACATCCTCTGCAGTAAAGACCAATACAAAGAATTCGTTTAGCTTTTCTGCAACAGCCTTGAGTTCTCCTTTAGCACCTCAGTCATCCAGGGGTCCACTGATCGTTTGGCAGGCTTCCTGCTTCTGATGTACTTTAAAATGTTTGCTGTTAGTTTTTGTGTCTTTTGCTAGTTGCTCTTCAAATTCTTTTTTGGCCTGCCTTAGAATCATAGAAGATTAGGGTTGGAAGGGACCTCAGAAGGTCATCTAGTCCAACCCCCTGCTCAAAGCAGGACCAATCCCCAAATTCCTAAATGGCCCCCTCAAGGATTTAACTCTCAACCCTGGGTTTAGCAGGCCAATGCTCACACCACTGAGCTATCCCTCCTCCCCAAATGGAAGCCTTCTTATACTTTTACCTTTGACTTGCCAGAGTTTATCCTCTTTTCTTTTGTTTCCAGTAGGATTTGACTTCCAATGTTTAAAGGATGTCTTTTTGCCTCTAACCGCCTCTTTTGCTCTGTTTAGCCATGGAGACATTTTTTGTCCTCTTACCGTTTTTTTTGTTGTTGTTTTTTTTTTTCACATTTAGTTTGAGCCTCTATTATGGTGTTTTAAAATAGTCTCTGTTCAGCTTGTTGGCATTTCACTCTTGACTGTTCCTTTTAATTTCCATTTAACTAGCTTCCTCATTTTTGTGTAGCTCCCCTTTTTGAAGTTAAATGCTACTGTGGGGGGTTTCTTTGACAATTTCTCCCCTAGAAGGATGTAACATTTAATTACCTTATGGTTGCTGTTACCGAGCGGTTCAGATATATTTACCTTTTGGACCACATCCGGTGTGCCAGTTAGGACTAAATCAAGAATTCTCTCTCCCCAGTGGGTTCCAGGACTAGCTGCTTCAAGAAGCAATCATTAATGGTGTCTAGAAATATTCTCTCTGAATCTCATCCTGAGGTGACATGTTCCCAGTCAGGGGCGGCTATAGGTATTTTGCCGCCCCAAGCACGGCAGGCAGGCTGCCTTCAGCGGTTTGCCTGCGGGAGGTTGCCGGTCCCGCGGATTCAGCGGCATGCCTGCGGGAGGTCTGCCGAAGCCACAGGACCGGGGACTTCCCGCAGGCATGCCGCTGAAGGCAACCTGCCTGCCGCCCTCACGGCGACTGGCAGAGCGCCCCCCGTGGCTTGCCGTCCCAGGCACGCGCTTGGCGTGCTGGTGCCTGGAGCCGCCCCTGTTCCCAGTCCCCCTATTGACCCATTATTAGTGGGTTTTCTGTTTTTGTTGCCTCTCTAATCTCCCATAGCATTTCACATTCATTATCATTCCTATATATTTTGTACCCTGCTATTACTGTGTCCCATTGATTATCATCATTCCACCAGGTCTGAGATGTCTATTATATCAATATCTTAATTTAATGCCAGACACTCAATTTCACCCATCTTAGTATTTAGACTTCTAGCATTTATATAAAAGCCCTTATAAAATATTTCAATATTTAGTTGTCTGCCTTCATGTGATGTAATTGAGTGCAGTTCTTTTTAGTTTGACTGTTTTTCTTCAGTTTCTGCCTGTAGTTTATCAACTTCTATCCTCTCCTCTTTGCTAGGTTATAGTGTATCCCCTCTAATAAATCCTCCCCTAAAGGATATATCTGTCCAAACCATGTGCTCAGTCACATCTGTTGGCTTTCCCCCAGTTTTGGCAAGCTTCCTCAGTCTCCTTGTTTAATTCAGATATACAACCATTTCTTTCAGTCAGGTCTTGACATTCTGAATGATTTAGGCTTGACTTTTGGTGTCCATGTCACTGCATTGATGAAGTCAGTTTTATAGCACTTGAGAAATATTTCCAGAATTAAATTCTTGTGCATGCAGAGATTCTGGCCTCACCAATAGATCCTTGTCATGCTTTGTTTATTGGCAGTCTACTTGTTTTATTTATCGGCACAGATATGTGCCCCCAATCTTAGCCCACTTGCACTGGCTACCTGTCAAGTTTGGTATTAGTGATAAGGTGCTTATGTGTTGACTTATAGAACCCTTGCAGAACAACAACCAAATACCACTCTGAGTCATTGATTCCTTATTCTCAGTGCCAGAAAAGGTCACCTGATTTGGTCCTTCTTGAAACTGCTATGCCTATCTGTTGTCACTGTGAGTTAGTGATAATGAGCTCTACTCCCAGGACTCCATATTTACCCCACATCTCCTAGCCAAGGCTGATACAAAGATGAGGGCAATGCAGCAAATCAAGGGTCAGTGTCCTGCTGGGAAATCTAGTGTCTTCTCCCAGTAGACAGGAGATGAGTGGCTATTTCAGATGCCTGCTGGCTTTCCCAATCTTTAATGTGTGTGACAGCTTCTGTCTAGTATGTTGCTGGCAAATATTTTGAGCTCAGATGATCCATTTCATTTGACCAGTGTATTTTAAGTGATATTGATAGGCTAAAATTTCTGTTAATACTCAGATTTCTACATTGATTTTTGTTGCAATATGGAAAACTTCCTCATTTTTTAAAGTGCCAGTAAAATTAATACTGTGTTTTAATTGACATGTAGTACTTTAATCCATGATGCTGTATTGGAGCAGACATATAACTTTTTAATTTGTACCTTACTTTGGCCCTCTTTCCAACCATGTTTAGCCATTAATCACATGTTGTCAAAATCTCATCTTTTCATTCTTTTAAAATGCTGGATTTATACTCGTATATCTTGTATCAAATTGCTCACAGTATCCTCTTCTGACCATCTCAGCCAGCTTTCAGACTTGCTTGTTTCAGTGGACTGCAAATGATAATTGACCACTTACTGCCCACAGAAAAAGTTTGCTTAGTCTAAATTAACATAACAATCTGTTCTTTCATCACATAAGAAGGATTTGTTCCTTATAAGAGGAAACCAGCTCCATGCTGAACAGAGGCTCAAAAGTTCTGTTGTTTTCAATTTTGTTTCCTAAGTGTGGGCTTGTCTACGCTGGCAAGTTTCTGCTCAGTAAAGCAGCTTTTTATTCTCAAACTGCAGAAGTGTACACACTGCCAAGCCACTTTGTGCGCAGAAACAGTTGCAGTGCTACAAAAAACCCACCTCGACGAGAGTTGCAGTGCTGCAAAAAAAACCCTCAAACACCTCAACGAGAGTCGTGAGGCTATTTGCGTAGAGGCTCCAGCGCTCTGTTGCCAGTGTAGACACTTGATTGCTTTCTGCACTGTAATTGGCCTCCAGAGCTGTCCCATAATGCCTCAAGTGACCACTCTGCTCATTGTTTTGAACTCGGCTGCCCTGGAGACATGCACCCCTCCCCTTTCAAAGTTTCTGACAGCTGTTGTGTGCTGTGCTGATCTGCTCCGGGACACAAAGAAAACCATTAATGTGGGTGCTGTTGAACACACAGGCAGGGGTGTGTGTGTGTGTGTGTGTGTGTGAGAGAGTGCTGTGCAGAGAGCCCAAGGAGGGAGGCGAGGGCTGATGTCTGGGTTTCCCCCTCCCTCAGGACTGGTTGTTTCCTACTGCTGTCTGAACTTAAAAGACAGCATGCTGACACACTCTCTGTCCCCCAAAACACACTGTCTCTCTCCCCCTTTCCATATACACACACACACTCCCCATCACACATCTCTCTCCCCTGTCCCCCACTTCACTTGAAAAGCAGCTGGCAATGTAGTAGGATGCCCATGGAACAATGGGATTGGGAAACCTGCCTCGTGACGCTGTGCCTGCCCCACGAGCCATTGCAAATCCTTCCGAAAGCACCCTGTGGCCAGTTGCACAGTGTTATAGCTACCACAATGCACTGCTGTCTTTGCTGTTGTAAGAGCTGCTAATGTGGATGCGCTCCAGCGTCACAAGGAGCACAGTGTGGACATGCAACAGCGGTTTAATTTCAGCGTTTTAATAAAAGTGGTATATCTTGTGGTGCAGAAACTTGCCAGTGTAGACATTCCCTAAGTAATATTGAAGGTGTACCCGTATTTATCTGCGCATAACTGCTTTTTTGTTCTTTTTAAAATAACTTTCTCATTGAAAAGAAATCAATGTGGATGAAACATTAAATACATTCTGATCAATCAGATATGTGAAACAAATATTTAAAGCATTCAGGAAATGTTTAAAAATACATAGCCATATTTCTGAGAATTGTTGCCATAATAAAGTGCTCTATCTGGTACAGCTTACATTGATAGTAATAAGCCCAGTGGGAGAGAGTCTTTATCCAATTAAAAAAAGAAAAACAACTTTAATTCTGCAATATACATTTCAGAATAAAATGGATGCATGGCACAGAAGTATTAGTAAGTCTGATGAATCTTATTTTCTAATTACACAAGAGATGAGTCATAGTTTTTGACCTTCTAGCAGCCTTTGTAACACTGGTGTTAAATAGGTGATGAGAACATCTGAATAGAATTAAGAATTAATTACATTCAGTGTCATACAGGGTTTAAATTGAGAAAAACAAACTGAATAGAATGTAACCTCTTGATTTACAATTTTAAAGGTCTTAACTGTTTTCTAAATATGTGAACTACAAAATGAGTGTTGTAGGGAAAGCCTCTTGGGAGGGCCAACTGTCATTTGGGACAGGGCGTGTGAATCTTGAAGGTAATGCATTGTAGATTTGTCATATGTATTGGGTGAAATTCTGGCCCCACTGTAGTTAATGGGAGTTATGCCACTGATTTCATTGGGGTTATGATTTCACCCCAGATTTATAAACTTTTCATGATCCTCTTGATGTCCTAAATATATATTTGTGTGTGTGCCTATTTAGACGTGTCTAAATCTTTTATAGTGTTAGTAGTAGAATTTTTGTTTTGTATTGAATTGGTTAAGTAGAAAGAAATGGATGACTATATAAGCCGAATAATTTCCTTTTACTTGCATTTATAGTTTGACATTAGAAGATTTTATTTAAAACAGCAGTTTATTTTTCTGTTGCACAGCTTCTCTCCTCATTCATCACTCCACACCCATAAATTTTGGAGGTGTTCCATTGTTGTTGCTGGAAGCACCAGGACTAAGTCTCCCTTTTCAGCTAAGGCCACTGAATTTTCTGCCTCTGACAGTGGAACAAGTTGGCTCTTTGATTTCTCCCAAATATTTTGTTTTGTAACTTTAATTTTTATTCATCTTTGTGCAATAGTGACTTATTAATCATCCTTCCTCCTCCTCCTCCTCCTCACCCCTCCCTGGATTGGGTCTCTGGCAGCATGCTGGTTGTAACCACCCTGACCTGCTGCTGCAGAACTCCTCAGGGACTCCTCTGCCCACACTCAGGCATGGCAGAGCTGTCCCACTGACACGTGGCTAAGCCTAGTGGTGTTCCCTATGTGAGGCGTTTACTGGCTCTACAGAATGTGAATTATGCCCTTGCCTGTTCACAGATGGCTGACCTGCACGCTGCGCAGGGCTCTGAGTTGTACCAACATACTGCCCTCTCACCCCCAAGGATATGAGAGGATTCATAACACCAGTTTTTCAAAATCAAGAAGAGATTTTTCACCCAGTGTAGAGAATTGCACCCCTAGGGGTCAAAACAGACTTGGCTTTGGCCATAATTTTACCATTCCAGTAAAGATGTGCAAAGATCCAAAAATTCATTACATGAGTCACTTACTGAGGGGTCCTCCATAACCAATTATTTCCAATGGATAGAATTGCTGTTGCCATGCATCAGCTTCATCCCCTCAGTGGGTTTCTCAAAATGCATCTGAAATTATTTGAGAACATAGAACCATGCACCTGATATGATTCAAAATTGCCATTTACATGTCATACCTGCATGTCCCTTCATAGGCAGGTGAGTACAAACGGCATGTTGAAAGCCAATCCAGTTTTCACACTAGACCCCTGCACACTCAGGGTGGGGAACATACTTGGAAAACAAATGTCCAAAATCTCAGCATATACATCCTTCAAGTTCACTTCAAAATCCCACATGTTCACATTGGATTGGCCCATTGGTCCATCAAGTCAAGTATCCTATCTATGGCTGTGGCCAGTATCAGCTACCATCAGTAGAAGGTTTGCACAATGTAGGAAGTTACATAGTGGGCAGTTATGGTACACACAGGGGAAGTCACTTTGCACTGTTAGAGGTTGACTTCAATTGAAATCTGAGTGTTTGTATCCCTCCCAAAAGCAGGGAGTAGTCAGAGATCAAAGCTTCTCCACAACAATAGAAGAAATATCCTGGGCAGAGAGGAAACTGCTACTTTTCTAGACTCTTCACATAAAGCACACAGATAAGAGGAAAAGGAAAAATTGAAGTGGGGAGGGATAGTTCAGTGGTTTGAGCATTGGCCTGCTAAACCCAGGGTTGTGAGTTCAATCCTTGAGGGGGCCATTTAGGGATTTGGGGATTGGTTCCCCTTTTTGAGCAGGGGATTGGACTAGATGATCTCTTGAGGTCCCTAATAATCTATGGTTCTCTAAGTCTTACTGCTAGTCCTGAAAAGGTGTTTTGGATTTACTATAGAGCCAAGGACCTCACATTGTACTTGCACAAAAGACCAGACTTCTTGATGTAAGGATTCCTTCTTCTGGACTCGAAGCATCTTTAGTTAAAAGTCACCATTGCCTCTGAAAAGCAATTTTGGAATTAGTTCCCCTATCTCAGGGGTTCCCAAACTTGGTTTGCGGCATGTTCAGGGTAAGCCCCTGGTGGGCCGCGAGATGCTTTGTTTACCTGAGCGTCTGCAGGGATGGCCGCTCGCAGCTCCCAGTGGCCACGAACCAAGTTTGGGAACCTCTGCCATATCTGTACAAGAACCACACTGCGTCCTCGTGAGGAAAAGGTGTATTCATATAGCTTCAGAAAACTTTCTGTTCAAGGTGAGTTCCTCTTTCCACAGTTCCTGGGAAATAGTTCGCCAATCATTTTGTTCTAACTCCTGTCATTCCTTTGGAAAGATGTGGCATAAATGAGCATTCCTCAGATAAGTGATATAAAGAGGTATCTCAAGCATATGGAGTATACATACCAGTTATATCATGTTCATCTAATTCTATCCAAAATGCCAAGGTATTAGGGCCTCCGAGTTGCTTCGGGCAAGACGTTAAAATTCTACAAAAGTTGGTATGGTAGGCAGCTGGAAACTATTCACAGAAATCCCTAGGAACACTGGGGAAAAAGTGTATGAACCTCATCTCATGAAGATTTGTAAAGTTTCCATTCCTTTTTTTTAGAAGCATCCTTTGGTAGGAGGTGATCTGGGTTTGTTCACACACAATTTCTCCCTTTATTTGGGGGATGTCCATTCCTATCTGTTACCCTATTAGAAGAATAATTAATGCTCTGATTCTTCTTTTCCTCCCCTACTTCTGAGACTCATTGCTTGCTACTTCCCATTAGTGATGAATGAGGAGAAAAGCTGCAACAGAATGAGAAATTTCTTACCTGATGATAATTTTCTTTCTGTGAGCAACTTCTCTCCTTCATCAAATTGAAAAATTTCTCTTATGGGAGACCTAGGCATATAATTGTTTTAAGGTTAATTAATACACTACATCAAGTTGTTGTCTTAATGCTACTAATAGATTAATGGAATGTTTCTACATCTTTGGAAGAACTCTTCTGATGGTCTGAGTTGAAGGATGGGGTTTAGTCATGGGAAGCAGTCCAATGTTGTGACTGGAAGCTCCAATTCCATATGTGTGGAGATATTAACCCATTAGTGATGAACGAGGGGGGAAGCTAATAACAGACAATTTTCAGATAAGAAATCTCTGATTCCTCTTTCTCCTGTCCTCTTTTCTTAATTTAATATGACTTTTATAGCTTTATAGTTGGATTTTTCTTATTACCTTATAAAGTAGCATTTTGGATTAATTCATGATCACTATGCCAAGAAATCAGTGGAAGAAACAAAGTATGTAATTATTCCATAAGCGTTTGTGTGACTATGTATAGTAACTATGATGTCACAGTAGCGCTGCTATGAGAAGGTTGTGTTCTGTTTTGAACTTAAAGCAGGAGTTCAGCCTCTTTAATTTATATGAAAAACAGTGTATCTGCACCAAATTTTCAGCCCATAATCTGAGTAAAGCTTGAATTTTCTGTGGTGTCTCAAAAAAAATTGGTTAATTAGTTTTTGAGTTCCAGTCAGCCAAAAATTGGCCTCCCGAAAAGTTCTCATTCAGAATCTCATGATTTTTCAGATCCTTCTGCTTTGAAAACTACAAACTGTAAAAAGTAAAAAACATGGCTAGAGAGAGTTCAGTGAGCTCTGTGAGGTTGTGCAATGACTTTAAGAAACAAAAAGAAAAAGATATTAGCGTTCTTTGCCATAGCTTGATCCTTATTGTGGTTAGCCAATGGGGAACAAGATTTATGATGACCAGGATACTTTTATAAAGTAGCAGCCACTGGTTTGATGAAGACAAAGACCTTTGTGAAACAGTTCAATTTTACAGTGACCAGGATCTTCAACATAGTAGCTATTGCTTTGTTGAAGCCTAAGAGCTGTTCAGTCTGTGTCGTAACCAGGTCTCGAACCTGGGTCCTCAGGAGTTATAGGAGTGGCCACTCTCTAGCTCTCCACCTGAGAGCCTTTCTGACACTCTGAAGCCTAGCTCCTGTTTGAGGCTCCGCCTCTGAGGTTCTATTGGCAGAGTCCTGAAGCAGCTGATTGGTCCTCTGGCCCTACTGAAGCCTGCAGCAAGAATAGGAAGTTGTCTGAACAACTGGGCTCCACCCTCTTCCAGACTGTGTGCTTCCTCCTCCAACTCCCCTGACTTGATTTCCTGGCATTTGTTTTGTGGTTCTGATCTTCTGTTTGTCTCCTGCCTCTGACTTCCTGGTATGTTGCCCTGGCTTGACTCTGGTTTGGAGATCAGAACCATGAATCAGAGTTTGTCTCCTGCCTCTGATCTCCCAGTATCCTGACCCGGCCTGACTCCTGTCTTGTGATGGTGAACTCTGGTTACAACTACTAGGTCTGGCTGCCCATCACCTGGCCATGATGGCCTGTTTAGGAGTTGCTGGTTTGTTGAAGACTAGGAACTCTATGAAATTGTTCAGCTGCTTCAGGAGTGAAGTGTCAAGGATCCTCTTCTTTGTGAAACTGTTCATCCAGCTCAGGAGTGTCCTGATCTTAGTGAAAAAATATGGCTAGCAATTTTGGAAATTTTTGTTTGTTAAGCTCTTCAGCCAGTTCAGGTGCAGAGCTCTTGAGCCAGCTCAACAGTTTTTTGAAGAACAAGAACTGTGAGCAAGCAACAGCAATTTTGATGACTATCAGGCTCTTTGTGAAAGGGCACAGATGGCTCCGAAGCAGATTCTGTCCTTCATGAAAGGATCGCTAACACAGTAATGGCTCCTTTCTTAATTTATGAGCATTATGTGTCATAACTGAAACCTTATGCACAGTGATCATCAGCTAATGGAGAACATGAAAAATCTTCATTTTTGCAAGGAAAGCAAAAAACGTAGTGTCTGCAATATTTTGACTAGCTCTACTGTTGAACACTTTAGGAGAGCAGTATAATTTTTCCTACTATCACATGCCCCAAATAATGTGCTCTCCGTCCTGAATTGGGGCTGATATGGTGGAGGAGTAGAAGTTTTCCTAGTCCAGCCGCATTTGTATTGCAATAGAAATTATCTCTGACAAAGCAGCAGCTATTTTCACAAAGGAAAGGAACTTTGTGACAGTGGTGCTCCTGGGCCAGCTTCAGGTTCCCAAAGATTCTGCTCTTTGTAAAAGGAGCAGTTCCAGGGATGAGGTGTGTTTCTAGGAGAAGGAAAATAATAATAATAAAAAATAATAATTGGAGATATACCAATCTCCTAGAACTGGAAGGGACCTTGAAAGGTCATCAAGTCCAGTCCCCTGCCTTCACTAGCAGGACCAAGTACTGATTTTTGCCCCAGATCCCTAAGTGGCCCCCTCAAGGATTGAACTCACAACCCTGGGTTTAGCAGGCCAATGCTCAAACCACTGAGCTATCCCTCCCCCCCGCAGGAGTAGAAGGTATGTATTGTTAGATGTCTTAACTTTTAATATCCTTTCTTTTGTGGTTTTGTATTAGGTATGTTACTTAAGCAACCTTACCTGATACACAGTGTAGTGATTTTGTGTATTAATATATGTATTTTCCTTTGTGGGTCTGAAGTTTGTTCATAACTAAAATAATATCAACGGAAGATTCAGCATCTTAAGTTCTCAGAACAGAGATGGTAAGCTCAGAAATACAGATCCAGTCTTGGCACCTTGGAGGAATAGACGTAGTTCTAAATAATAGAGATGCTCTCCTGCTCAGATGGCTGAGTGCCTGCCAAGAGACAACCCTGAGCTACTGTGGTGGACAGCACAACACTTAATATCCACAGCAAGACCTGGCTACTCAACCTGCTGGCAGCAACAGCAGAAACAGTGCTTCAGCACTTTAAACATAGAGCCAGCTGTTCCCTTTGCAGCTAGCTCTTGTGTAAAGTGCTTGCTGTTTTACATAATGATCTGTCAGCAAAGAGAAACTGACTGGGATTGTGTGATCTTAGTCAGTTTTCCTTTGCTGTCTACTCTCCAGAGCATGGTACAGCCACAGTCCTCCATATGAAATGTAGAAGCACTTTGCACTTAGAAGGTCTGAAGAGGGGAACTGATTAAGCTGCTAGTCAGTTACTCTCCTCAGATCTTCCCTTTCTAAAGGGCTACTATTTGCTACTCCTGCAGAGATTCGTAAAATATGCAGAAAATAGGAGCCAGAAGGCCCCAAAAGATGGAGGGGGAGATGGGAGGAAAGATGACAAAAAAGGCATAAAAAGGAGTGGGAGGGCAAAGATTGAAGGGAATCAGTGATAAAGTTCCAAATTAAAAGGGAGACACCAAAAGTGGAGGGAAAGATTCTCATTATTGCCCCAATTTTTAAAATTCCCTTACTTTTAAGATTTTCATCCTTATGGTTGGGGGAGGGAGAGAAAGGAGCAGGGGCTTAATGTGTGGAGAATGACTAACTGCCTGGATCCTTGTACGAAACAATCCTGAGATCCACCTTGAACAACTGTTGTATTTGTTATCATAGATCTAAAAATCACAAGTTGGAGAAGACTCCTGTCTTTCTTACAGAGCTAGTGCTGTCTCTGTGCGTTGGTGCTGAAGAATGTCATTTGCGATAGCTAATTGGTATCTTTGTGGATGATCTTTTGTCAGGCTAGCCATTGATGAGCATGGGCTTCAGCAGCAAAAAATAGCTTTTGTTATGTTGTTGAGAGCAGCCATCGTAACGCTGTAGACAAGGCCGTGACAGCAAAGCTTTGGTCTTGGAAAAGAAAGAAGGGTAATTTCAAGTAGTTTACGTAAGCAGGCTTTTTTTTTTTTTTTTTCCCCAAAAAATTTTAAGAGGGTGGGGTGAGGATAGGAATACAACTAGAGCAGAAAAAAAATGTGCTGTTGTTTTTCATGATAATGTTAAGATGTTCTCTAGTTGAGAGAGTTTAACTTGAAACTGTTTATTTTGGGGACGTAAAGAAGGATTTGTTCATAGGAATTTTGTAGTTGTTGTAAACAATGTATTTCAATAGGCATGGCTTCTCCTTTCTAAAGAACTGCAGAGTCAAAATGGCATCAGAATGGCATTTTTATTAGAGGCTGATTTCAAAGCAATAAGACAGTAAGAATCTAAGAGAACTATTTTTCTTGAGGGGAGAAAAGGAAGGTGAGAAATTCTCACTCGAGAGAGAACTTTTTTCTAAGGCCCCAATCTTGCAGGCTCATGAATCTGCTCATGGGTGGCAGGTTATATCTGTGTGCGGTGCCCGGGCTCCAGGAATATTCAGGGCTGGGTGCCCTGCTCCAGCAATATTTGGAGCTGGGTCTCTCCCCCGGCCCTGCCTGGATCGGGCCCGGCCCCCGCGGGTCTTCCCTCCCCCCCGCCCCGCCGCGTCCCTGCCTGGAGCAGGTCCCAGCCCCCGCCTGCCACCCCCCCCGTGTGTCCCCCCCGCCACGCTGCCTAACGCTGTCGGAGATCGGCTCGGCAGAACGACTGTCTGCTGCTGCAGGGTCCTAGCGCCTGCCCTCCACTAATGGCAAGGCAGGCTGCCCTCACCCTGAGCCTCTCCAACGCCCCAAACCCTCAGCCCCAGCCAGAGCCCTCATCCCCCTGCACCCTAATCCTCAGCACCAGCCCTGAGCCCCCCCGCATCATGAACCCTTCATCCCCCAGCCCCAGCCAGAACCCTCATCCCCTCGCACCTTAATCCTCTGCCCGAGCCTTGAGCCCCCGCATGCAGCATGAACCCCTCATCCCCCTGCACCCTAATCCTCAGCCCCAACTCTGAGCACCCCCCACGCATCATGAACCACTCATCCCCCTGCACCCTAATCCTCAGCCCCAGCCCTGAGCCCTCACCCCTGCATCCTAATCCTCAGCCCCAGCCCTGAGCCCCCCCGTGCAGCATGAACCCCTCATCCCCCCGCACCCTAATCCTCAGACCCAGCCAGAGCCCTCACCCCTGCACCCTAATCCTCTTCCCCAGCCCTGAGCCCCCCCCACGCAGCATGAACCCCTCATCCCCCTGCACCCTAATCCTCTGCCCCAGACCTGAGCCTCCCCCCCGCAGGATGAACCCCTCATCCCCAGCCAGAACCCTCATCCCCTCGCACCCTAATCCTCTGCCCCAGCCCTGAGCCCCCTCCTGCATCATGAATCCCTCAGCCCCACAGCCCTCACCCCTGTATTCCCTCCAATCACCAAACTCCCTCCCCACAAGGTGGACCCCCTCCCCCTTCCCATATACCCCTTCCCAACCCCAAACTCCATCCCAAAGCCTGCACCCTTTACCCCCTCCTGCACACCCACTCCTGCCCCAGCCCAGAGCCTGCACCCAGCATCCAAACTCCATCCCAAAGTCTTCACCCTGCACCCTAATCCCCAGCCCAGGATCTGCACCCCAGACCTCCCCCCCCCCGAGCCCCTTCCCAGAGCATTAGGCAGGTGGGGGTGGAGTTGGGGGGGGGTGGAGTTGGGGGGCGGGTTCTGGGCACCACCAAAATTTCTACAAACTTGCCACCCATGAATCTGCTCACATTGAACATTAAACTGTGAATCAAAACAACACATAGTTTTTTTTTGTTTTTTGCCTGGGCAGAGGCAGTCCAAATAATTCTTTTTTCAACAGCTTGTAACTTATTCACAAAACAAAATTCTTATGATCTACGGATGCAAGCACCCTTAGGGCAGAGTAAATGTGTACTTTACTAAAAACTTCAATAGAGGAGACTAAATGCAGGTAAAGCATTTCCACTTACCCATTACTTCACAAAAATACCGTTAAATATGTACTTTTAAAATCATAATCTCTTGATGGGAGAATTTTTATGACCACTGTGTGAAAGTGGCTAATGCAGTACTCAGGGATGTCAATCAGCTGTTGCAGAAGCAGCACGCTACCTGGAACTTGAATGTTGGTGTGAGGAATTGCTTTTCAGATACTTGATTGTAAAAATGTATTTGTTATTCTGCACAAGCATGTGGTTAATTCGGAATTCTAAACAGCTCCGTTTATTAAGGGAAATTAAATCACACAAAATGTACTGTAACATGACAATAAGGTGAGTCTAAAGCAGTGAATGTAAACCAACCGGTAAGGCTCATTTTCCAACATTCTTGTATGCCGTTCCTCAGAACTCATGCTCTGACCACTGGCTTGTCTCCTGCCCGCGACTCCGGTCCTGCCTGTTGATTCTGTTCTGGTTCCTGACTCTTGGCAATGATCATTGGCTTGCCTCTTGACCATGCCTCTGGTTCTGCTCCTACTACTAGGCCAAATTCTTGTTCCAACCACAAGGTCACACCGGCTACACCACAGTGTGTGACATCTACTGGGAGATTGAGATGGGAAGAAAGCAAAACTCTTGTGATATTGCTCCTTTGTAGAGTGAGGTCTTGAAGGCTTACCCTGCTCAGTTGTTCTCTTGTCTTCTAGAAGGTGGAAGATGCTCTGGTTTGTTAGACTAGACTTTTTTTTAAATTTAAAATGCCCCATTTAAGGCATTTTCCAGAGACATCTCCTTTCAGTCCAAATGTAAGGTGTTTGGTCTGAGATATTTCATAGTAAGAGGAGTTAATGTTTGCACTCCTTGCACTAGTGGGAACATTCTGCAAGCAGGTGACCCTGTAGCTGTGCTATATTCTGCCATCTATAGTTAGCAGGAACGGTCCTGCGAGGAGGTGGCACTCCATTTGTGGTGTGGTGTAGTGTGTTTTCTTTCCCTTGGACAGATATGAGGCTGGAGTCTCGTTGACCAGGACTCCTTAGTTCTGATTAGGCATTAGTGAGTTACACATGTAATTTATGTTTCCATTGTGTGCGTGCCTCATGTAATTTGTGGCCAGTTGGGCCTAAATTCTAGCATTGAATTGGCACTCAGCTGTAGTAGACTGGATTTTTTTATGTAGTTTGAGGCATAGTCAAAAATAAACAGTTTCATTTAAAATATGGAAACAATCAGTAATGTATTTCTTGCGACGTTTGTTTTGCTCTAGTCCTACATTTCTGCATTCCAGTTTGTGACAGACTTTTGTGTTGACAATAAATAACTTAGTTTAAATTGACTGGGAGAAGATGGAGGTTTTGGCAACTGGCTAGGGGACAGTTGGTCCTTTCTGGCAACTAGAGACATGTGGGAAGTGGATTGGGATTGTGGGAGAAGCACATTATCTGGATGCTTTGTTTAAAATGATCAGCACTGAAATCATTAATAGTGCAAATCTGCCTTGTAAAATTATCAAGAAAAGTTGCCAGCCCATTCAGAAACCTACTAGTCCAACTTTACTGTAAACAGCAGCATGCTCCTGCTCATCCAGACTGACAGACGGCATGCACATACCTTGTTTTGATTTGGGCTTATTCTCATACATCCCTATCCTATGGTTTTCTCATATGTACTCTTTACACCATACTGACTCTTGTACTTCGCAGCTTTCTGTTCCAAACCGGATAGCTACACCCACTCTGTCATCCATGCACTGTTCAACCCCCAAGCTTAATCACTGTTCTGGTCACTTCCCCCCACACCCCGCTCCCCGGCCCTTCCATCATCCAGTCTCTTCCCCTATCATAAATTCCCTTCCCCCTCCAAATGGCTTCTCACCCCACATCAGTGAATCCAGTCTCTTTCACAGCAATTCATCGGTTCCCTTTTTCTTTCCTCCTTCCCTTCCAGATCATCAGTTGTCATCCCTGCTCTAAGCTATTCTCTCGACAGCGGCTCTTTAAAGCTCTAGAAGTTACCTTAGCACCTCTACCCCTGTTTGGCCACAAACCTTCCCCATGCTGATGGGTTCATTAGTTCTCTTGCAGGGTGCTTCATTTGCTACTGTGATGTTTGATCCCTCTCTAGAAGGGGTTATCCGATATTTTAGTTTATGTTGGTGTTTGTTCCCCAATTACTTTGTTTGGTATTTATCTAGTTTTCATGAAAATGCCTGTTATGAGTAAGCGCATTGTTTTTGCCATATTGCGCGCATAGTATTTCTAATGCATTGAGAGCCTGGTCACTAATGCCATGTTGCATGAATTAAGTTTTTTGTGCTAAAGTGCTTTAATTCTAGGACTGCCATGAAACCATGTGTCTGAGGATGTATTTTACAGTATAGTACAAGAGAATCAAGTTGCCTTCCACTCTAGAAGCTTCAGAGGATTTCCTGAGAACCACTTAGTCTTCATTGCTGTCAGAAAGGAAATCCTCTTATCTGGACAGTGCAATAAATAGTTTGCCTCCTGTACTAGAAACAGAAAAAAATGCTCTTAACCTTTGTCTTTTTACTGTAGTTTTTTGTATTTCAAAAATCGCCTACAAAGGTGCTGTGTGACTTTTTTTAATAAGTGGTTTGTTGTGCATTTATTATTTGCAGGTAACAGTAAACAATCCTAAAGATTTGCAAACGTAATCTGGTATGTGTATATTTATACCCCTCATTTCTATCAAAGGCTGTTGACAAAGCTTTTTTATGTTCTGGGAACTGGGTGAGTAACTGGCAGTTTCAAGTTGCAGAGCAGTGTAATTGATTCAGAGCCGTGATTGAAAGCTGTGGAAGTAGTGATTTTCCTTCTGGTTGCACTAGACGTTAGGCAGGGAGTGCAAGACTGCTGCTTGTCCTGTTTTCCTATTTACTGTAAAGACAGACATTCTGTAGCTTAAAAAATAATAAACTGATTTTTTTAAACTTAGGACTCTGTTTTTACCTGTACCCTGCAGTGTTTTCCCTTAAAAGAAGAAATCTCAAACTTGTAAGAACCACATCAAATCACATCATTGCTTTTAACTCACTTCTGAAGATCTGGGACCAGATGTTGCTCACATCTGTGTTTACAAAAAAATTCATTTCAACCATTTTTATTAAAGGAGAAAATGATCATTTAGAGCTTTGTTTTGGATAGTTCAGCATTGGAGAAAAATCTTTCCTGGCATTTAAAAAAAAAAATAAGAGGGAAGGGGCAAACAACTTTCTGTGCCCTAAAGCAAGCAGCATAATACACAACAGATGAATGTTTACAGCTCTTAGGATCTACTGGTTTATAGAGGATTGCCCTGGAATTTTTGTATCAGAATGGCTGTTCTTTGCTTTGAAGTTAAGGTTAATATTGGTAGTTTGTAACAAAAGACTTTATTTAAGGAGAATGTAAAGCTAGGAATTTGAATGTACCTCCGATTCTGAATAATTCTTTGCATTTAATGAATGTCTACCAAGTTGGCAGAAGAGGGACTACTGGTAGGCAGAGAGGGTAAGATAACTTGCTTCCAGAGTCTTCTCTGCAATTTACCAGTTGGCGAATGAGTTTTCTGTCGCTGTCACTAATTGAACTAATGAAAACAACTGGCATCTACTTCTGTAACAAGTTTATATTGAAAATGACAACACAATTTCAGGCACCATGTACAAATTCATATCATTTTCAGTCTGACGAAATAGGACTCTGTAAGGAAATGGACACCAACTGCTGTGACTTGCTACATTTCTAAGGGCTTGTCTACACATACAGCACTGCAGCGGCACCAATGCCATTGCAGTGCTTAGTGAAGATGCTATCTATGCTGACAGGAGAGCATCTCCCACCGGCGTAGGTACTCCACCTCCCCAAGAGGCATATCGACGGGAGAAGCCCTCCTGTTGACATAGCATTGTCTATATGAGGGATTTGGTCCGTATAACTGCATTGCTCAGGAGTGTGGATTTTCTATGCCCCTGAGCGACGTGGTTATACTGACATAAGTCTGTTGTGTAGACCAGGTCTCAGGCAGCATTACAAATTTTATTGGCCAAGATTTTCACAAGTGACTAATGATTTTGGGTACTTCAGTTCTGGGTCCCAATTTGAGCTACCTTAAAGCGGCCTAGATGTTCAGAGACTGGGTGTTGAGCACTTTCTAAAAGTCACCCCTCTTTAATATAACTTAAGTTGCACACCCCAGAGTAGTAGTCACTTGAAAATATTGGCTATTCACTTTATAGTCATAAAAAAAGATGACCCTCTCATACTGGATTGTTTTGGTATGTGCGGGGTGGTGGTGGTGGAGTATAAAATGTCCAAACCTGCTTTTGTAGGTTACTTTTAAAAAAGTAATTAAAACAGAAGCATTTTTTTCAAACACGCATCGCAAATATGCCAGCATCACAACAGTTGTGAAGAGGTTGCCACAGAACAATTTTCTTTTCTGGTTAGTGTGGGATGGTTCTGTATTGTCGTCCTCTCTACCCTTTGATGTCATATTGGGGAGTAGGGATAAAAGGTTGATACATTTGGAGGGAGATCCCGGTATGATTAAAGAAGTGATGTGGCTCTATAGTAGATTTTGCCCTCAATGGATCAAACTCCTACTGACTTGCATGGGAATTGCTCTGAGGGCAGAATTGGGCCCACATTATTATGAATAAGGATTTTAATGACATTTTAGGCAGGATAGCTATAAATACATAAGGAGCAAGGGAAAGTCAAAGGAAAGTCTTGGTCCTCTACTTAGGGGGGAAGAAGAGCTAATAACAGATGATGTCAAGAAAGCTAAGGTGTTTAATGCTTATTTTGCTTCAGTGTTCTCTAAAAAGACGAATTATGACCACATTCTTAGCACAATTAATATTAACAACAAGGGGGAAGGAACGCAAGGCAAAATAGAGAAATAATACGTTAAAATATTTAGATAACTTAGATGTATTCGGTTAGTACTTAAGAAACAAGCTGAAGCAATGTCAGAACTGTTAGTAATTATCTTCAAGAACTCATGGAGGATGGTGAGGTCCTAGAGGACTGGAAAAGAACAATCATAGTACGTACCTATCTTTAAAAATGGGAACAACGAGGGCCCAGAAAATTATAGACCAGTCAGCCTAATTTTCCTGCCTGGAAAGATACTGGAACAAACTATTACATAATTTATAAGTACCTGATGGAGAATAGGGTTATAAGGAATAACTTGCATGGATTTATCGAGAGCAAATTATACCAAAGCAACCTAATTTCCTTCTTTTACAGGGTAACTGGCTTAGTGGTTGGGGGGAAGCTGTAGACATGATACATCGTAATTTTAGTAGGGCTTTTGACACAGTCCCACATGACATTCTCATAAACAGAGTAGAGAAATGTGGTCTAGATGAAATTACTGGAAGGTGGGTGCACAACTGGTTGAAAGACTGTACTCAGAGTAGTTATCAATGATTTGCTGTCAAATTGGGAGAGCATATCTACTGGCATCAGTACATAGTGGGTCAGTCTTGGATCCGGCACTGTTCAATGTTTTCCTTCGTGATTTAGATAATGCAGTTAGGAAGTTAGTGTGCTTGTAAAATCTGCAGACAGTACCAAGCTGGGAGGAGTTGCAAACACTTTGGAGGCCAAGGTTAGAATTAAAAATGACCTTGACAAATTGGAGAATTGGTCTGAATTCAACAAGATGAAATTCAATAAAAACAAATGCAAAGTACTTCACTTAGGAAGGAAAAATCAAATGCACAACTACAAAATGGGGAATAACTGGCTAGGTGATAGTACTGCTGAAGAGAATCTGGGGGTTATAGTGGATCACAATTTGAATATGTCAGCAATGTGATGCATTTGCAAAAAAGGCAAATATCATTCTGGGGTGTATTACCAGGAGTGTGGTATGTAAGACATGGGAGGTAATTAACATCTCTTCCAACCCTACGTTTCTGTGATTCTGCAGCTGAAATTTCACTCTTGTACTATGATGCAGCGAACTGGCGAAAAGCAGGTTCATACATGTTAGTATGGAATAATTTAAAATATTGTTTTAAAATGTTTTTATTAAAGTTGTGATGTAAAACTTTCACATGTTGAGACCTAAGACCTTTGCAGCATTTGCTGAATTTATCATAAAGTTCAAAGTCACAATGTTATAGTGGTAAGAAACCTTTCTTGAGGCATTTTCAGCTGTTGTATTTACATAACATCTGCAGTAGCATAATGTTTTCATTTATGAGGCCGTCTCACAAGAAAGTTAGAGCACAAAGTTATGAGAGTGCTTGGGATAGCAACAATTTTCAAATCACTAATATTAATTGAGGGGAAAACTCTCTTCAAATATAGTTTAAATGAAGGAGGGAACACCTGATTTTAGTTATTTAGGATAATATTTTCCAATAAGCATAAAAGTGTTAAGGGCCCAACTTATTTTGAAAGTCTATGGGAGTTGGGCATGCAGCTCCCATATACCAATTTGAAAACCCCACCCAATTTACAATTGTCCACTTGCTTTGGGCTCCTGTCACTGATTTCATGTAGTACAAGTGGCCAGTTTAGTTTTT
Organism: Mauremys mutica; assembly: GCF_020497125.1. NCBI lineage: Eukaryota > Metazoa > Chordata > Testudines > Geoemydidae > Mauremys > Mauremys mutica. Next base: position 16,643,901 of record NC_059075.1, read on the forward strand.
TTGTTTTTTTTTTATTCAGGGAATTTTGTCTTTTTCTGGAACACTGATGATTCCTACCCTTGTTTGTTTTAACCGTTTTGTTCCCCACAAAGGCCCTGTATTGTGATAACCTACCATCTCATCAAAGGGAACTGACTGAACTTTCATCAAAACCCAACAGCCATACGATAATTCCTTTCCTTCTAGTATCGATGTTCGTTCTCTGCTCTTCTCAATACCCAGATGTCTGGGAGTGCGAGATCAGTCTAGGGATACTCAAGTGTCTTGAAAATTATTAGGGAGCAGTAACCACAAAGACACCACCGGACTGACCCTCAACATTTTATTTTATATTTTGCTGCTATAAGCTGTCTCTCAGAATGATTTTCCACACAGTACATTGGAAACTAGTCAAATCAGCAGTTGCCCATAGTTGATTAAACTTGGGGGGATGATCTTCCTTCTCCAGCATAATCCTTGAGCACATGATAACATTCCACTTTCACTCTGCAGAGTATTTTATAATGATCTAGGAAGATCAGTTTCTGCCCCTGCAAATTCTGTCATTCCTAGTTTAGGCATCTATTTTGTCTAGTTATTCTGGCTAATGGGTATAGTAAGAGTGTGGTTATGTTTTCAAAAGATGTCAATAAAAATAAGAGCCTAAGCAAAAGTACAAATGTTTTTGTGCACACTCTAGTACTTCATAGTGGAGACCTGATAATATTGGCATTTCATTAGTTCTTTCTATTCATAGATCTCAAAGTGCTTTCCAAAGGTGGGTAAACTCTATAATCCCCATTTAACATATGGGAAAACGAATGCACCTAAGTTTACATGTCACCCACAAGGTTATATGTTGGGTGAGTTAGTGCCAGGAACAAAACCCTAGTGTGGCTCCCAGCCTGGTGCCCTATTCACTAGACCACGCTGCCTCTTTGATAACAGAAAATATTTTCTTAATCATAACTTTCAGAGGATTCAAAGCCCATTTGACTGTGATGGAGAAATTCCTGTGATGACAAGAGAAAAATCAAATCATCTTACTCCAGTGATTTCACCAACTTAATAGCAAACATCTGTTGCTGCTGCAAATTAAGAAAAAAAAAAAAGTCTGCTGAAAATTACTGTAATATTTTTAGCTCTTCTCTGTGAAGCAATTAGTAGAGAAAGGGCTGGATTGGAGCGCATAGTCAGAATTAATTAACTGTGGTGACAATTTGCACACACGCACAATGAAAACAATAGGAAAGTGCGGTACATCTCCTCTGTAAAGTTGGCGGGGTGTAATCCTCTGAAAAGTGATTATTTGTTAACAAACCAATATAACCAATACTATACTTCAGATACAATTAAAAGCAGAACTTGAATTGGAGTGGACGTTCAGTGAATATTCATCTTAACTAAATTTTATATTGCTTTTATTTAGATGAAAATACAGGAGATGGTGAACTAGATCTTAGTGGAATTGACGACACTGAAATAGATAGGGTAAGATATATTTTTATTCTTTCTATCTACAGTCTGATCTTAGAAGAAAAATATTGTCTTATGTGGTTTATCTTCCCATGCCCCAACCTCCCACTTTGATGGAACTTGGTTATAATGCACATAGATGGTCAGGAGTTAAAGCCCATGATTATGGGAATCTGGTACCAAAACTAATGCACATGGCCAATCTGTTACACTCTAGCTCATTTGCTGCAAGATATTATAAAATCATAGTATGTTGTTACTGCTGCCATTTCTCATGATGTTGGAGTAATTGTTATTGGAAATGTATTTTATTTTAGAGAGGAAGGACCTTACGTTCCATTTAGCATTAAATGCATGACGTAGTTACTTGTTGAAGATATGTTCAAGGTGTGGTGCTGCCCTGGAAAGAGACTGTAAAATGGCATTCTTGGCTCCTGTGTTGTCTCAATGATTTCCATAACCCTTCCTCAGTTTATTTTATTTGCCTGTGTGACAGTAAAGTGTAGTAGAGCTGGGCGAATAACTGATTTTTGGTTAGCTGTTAGCCCCAGAAAACTGGGGGCAGAGGGGAGACGCTTTGATTTGGGTTAAATCGAAGCCTTTTTTGAATTTTTGACCTGTCAAAACATTCAGAAATATTTTATTTTGGGTCAAACAAAACATTTTGTTTTGAATTTTGGCATTGTAAACATTTTAAAAATAAAAGCAAAGGAAATGGAGAACTAGAGGAGGGGTGGTGGTAGCCCCACCCCCTTTTAATGCCAGTAGCCCAGTGAGTAGGGTGTCCACATGAGGGTCAAGAGACTTGGGTTCCATCCAGCCTCTGCTCCTGAGTGGGGATTCAAACCTGGATCTGCGGCAAAGACATAGTGTATTCTGGGCTGGGCGTCTCTCCTGTTGGAGCTGTTCCACTTTGTATAAACAATTAAATATTCATTGGAGCAGGGTCTTGTACCTAGATCTCTCCTCTCCCAGGAGAGTGCCTGGGTTACTGAGCTATAGAGTCTCTCACATGCTCTCTGGCCCAGACTAGTCAAGTATTTCATACAAAGTGAAACAGCTTCAGCAGGAAAGATTGAGAGCCCCATCCTACAATTGCTAATAACATGGTGGTGAGGGCACTCACCTGGTAGTAGGGAGGCCTGGGTTCAAATCCCTACTCTAGAGCAGGAATTTAAAAGGGGGTCTCCCCCATCCCACATGAGTGCTCTAACCTCTGGGCTATTGAGCATATAGGGTGCATGACCACCTCCTCAGTTTTGTGAATGGTGCCTAACTTGCCTTGTGAATCTTGCCTGAAAAACCAAAATGGTTCATTTCCATAATGTGAAAAAGGACCTATTTTGACATTTCTGAATTTTTTTTTTTCATTTTCACCAAAACACTTTGCCAGTATTGACATGAATTCGTGAAATGTTTCAGGTGACCCAAATCTGCCTTTTTTGGAGGCGGGCAAAAATTTGGGCCAAACATTTCTCCCAGTTTTAGGCCCAGGCTAGGAAGCCCTTGAGCAAAGTCCTGTGCAAACTGTGAAAGAGTTCCTGCCTCACAGCCTAAACATACAAGATAGACAAATGGTGGCTGAAAGGGAAACAGGCACTGAAGTGAAGTGACGTGCTCAAGGTCACACTGCAGGTCAGTGTCTGAATCCAGGTCTCCTGGCTCCCACTAGTGCCCTCTCCACTAGACCATGCTAAGCTTACAAATAAAAAGTGCAGTTAAAACAAAACAAAACCCGGTGCTATAAATTCCTCTTCGTGTCCTGAAATAACTGAAAACAATTGGGTTTCATATATGTAACTGAGAATATAATTTGATCTGCAGAATCTTTATTTTTGGTGGTGGATGAGCAGGAAAGAGCCCCGCTTGACTTTTAGCACCCAGGCTGAGTCTGCCAAGCAGGCAGTTAGGAAGAATATGGAAAGGAGTGAATGTGCTATGGAAGTAACAGAAACAGTAAATACAAAACCCCTCCATGCCAATTTCAGTTACTCATCAGAATAGATCCATAATTTAAACAGAAGCTGGGAAGGAACAAACCCATCTTCTCTTCCTGCTAGACTCTGCAGTGAAGCCATAACTCTGATGCAAGCAGGGTGAATAGTTGAGCTATGAGTGAGTGTGTTTTCATTATTATGACCCAAATTTAATACACACCAATGAAACTGAGAAAATATTGGCCAGGTAAATGGGTATTAGAACAAATGGTTTTTTTCCAAGTTTGTTCCAATGTGAAAGACGACTCCTTGCATCAGTTTCATTAGAGTTGAATTATTTTTCTCATAAACTACTTGAGTGTATATTTTATTTTGAAAAAAATCTGAAATGGTAAAAGGAATAAATTGCTAGAGAATCAAGCTGTTTTATTAGCTCTTACATACAATACTTGGCTCTACTCTTTTATTCATCCACAAAATACTTTTTTAAAAAATGGTCATAAAAAGATGATTGGTAATGGCTTGATCCAGTTTCTCCTCACAATTTTACCCATGTTCCTCATTCCCAACCTGCAAGTAGGAACCAGTGTTACACAAAGACTAGCTGTGCTGAACCTAATATTGGATTGGTATTGTAATCTGCATAACTGAAAGCTAGGATGAGATTCATCATGCCACTTTAACATTGCAATTTCTGGACCACATTTTGGTCTGTTCCCCTGCCCCACACAACTCCAGTGACTTGAGTGAAACTGAATGAGTAGAACTGAATATATAATTTGAATGAATTCAGATCTCCAAAGTGGAAGGACTAAAATACTAACTTATTGTTCTAGCTAATGTTTGTCGCTTCTTTCTTTACTATCCCATTATTTCCCGTTGAACAAACTTTCCTTCATTAATCTAGTTCTAAAAATAAGGTTGAATGTGAAATGCTCTTACCTGTATTTTTTCACTGTATTTTGCCTACGATTTTTCAGGTTAGTAGCTGAAAATAAATGAACTTAATTTTGTTTTTAGTATATACTTGATGAAACGGAAGCTCAAATAAAAGCAGAACTGTGGATGAAAGAAAATGCGGATTATTTGAAGGAACAAAAGGGTAAGAAGCATAACAACTGAAATGCTCTCTCTGGTTACATGTCACAAAAAGCAATCTGATACCTGTCCTTCATGCTGGCTACCTTTTTGTCATCTTTCAGAGAAAGAAGCAAGAATAGCAAAAGAGAAGGAGCTTGGGATTTATAAGGAACACAAGGTATACGACTTAAATATTCCAATTGTGCTTAACAGTGTCCATTTGCAAATTTACTGGAAACTCGTATTTCTTACTCAAACTGCTCTTACAGTGGTTTAGAATATGTTGGGGGCAATCCAAGCAATAATTCAGTTCTCCACTAGCCTAACAATAGCTTTTTATCATATCCCTAAACATTAATTAAACTGTGTTGCCGCACAGCTTTTCAGATAGTGAGTGTAACATTTTCCTGCCTGAGCATTGTTTACATCTCTGGCCCAAGACTGTACTTTAAAGCCCCCCTGAACTCTGTTAGGTAGGGAACTTCTGTACATTGCGGTTGTGGCAATTTTTTTTTGCATGGAACAGTCATTTGCATTTATGATTGCTATCCTCGGTGATTACTTTGTTTAAAAATGATTCTTAAAATGTTCCTGATTTTTTTGAAAAGACATTCATGTTGTATTTGTTCTGAGTTTGCTACAACTGCAGCACTTTTGTATGTTGTTGCAGTAATGGTTTCTGTACGAAGAGGTGAACAAATCTCCATTACAGCAACTTGAAGGGACATTATTGTTCTACCTTTCATAAAGCATGTGACATTTATGTTAACAAGTGGCTTGTCCTCTCTGAGTTTAGCAGTTTAAAGCAGCCTAATTGGCCACATAGTCACAATTTACAGCATTAGTATTTTGTGTAATTGACCAAGTGACAAGGCAGTCTGTGCATAATTTTCCCCATGCAGCTAAAATCTACATTAGTTTTTGATGTGTGTTTTCCATCAGTCTCTTTTTAACAGACCAATGAAAGACACCATTTCCCAAGATATTTAAACAATAAAAAGTAAACCCGACAATGAAAGACTGTTTGATGCTTGAGAGTTTCTCATTCAGGCTACATTCATACAAATGGCATTGCACAAGTAATTTTCAAAACTGTGCATAACCCTCTGGCACAGAAACAGCCCAAACACCCACCTTTTTGTTCTGACAACATTGAATTTTTCTCTAACTCTCTACTGTTGCTGACAACTTTAGGCTAGAACTTGATTAACATAGTGCCTGCGATTTTCAAGGTAGCATTTGACCCAGGGAGATAAATAGAACAGCTATTATGCATTCAAAAATAATTCTCTTACAGATTTAGATGTTAAACCGTCCTTTGAGAATGAAAATGTTGGGCAAGACATCAAAGTTATTCCCTACTCCTTTAGAATGGGGACATGGGACCTTTCTTCACCTGAACAGTTGCCAGATACACTCAAAGATCTTTCTGTCTATAACATCTCATCTAGTTCTGGGCTGCAGTGTGTCAGGCAGTGTGGGGAGACAAGGCCCTGCACCCCCCACTTCCTGTGATTCACCATGACTCTCAGCCAGCCAGTAAAACAGAAGGTTTATTAGCCAATAGGAGCACAGTCCAAAACAGGTCTTGCATGTACAGACAACAGGACCCCCTCAGTCACGTCCATATTGGGGCCAGGGAGCTTGGACCCCGGCTCTGGGTCTTCCTCCGTTTCCCCAGCCAGCTCCAAACTGAAACCCCCTCCAGCCATCTCACCCAGCCTCCCCCCGGCTCCTCCTCCAGCTTTTGTCCCGTTTCCCCGGGCAGAAGGTGTCACCTGGCCCAATCCCCCTCCAGGTTACATGCTCAGGTATCATTCCTCAAGTGAAGTCACACCTTGATATCCCATGACCAATGCAGACAGTCCCAGTAACACTCCCACAGAACATTCCCAGGTCAATCCGCCCCACTCCCTACTCTGTCACACAGTGTCAGTCAAAAACTTCGACTTGCAACTTTTTGACCTACACAAGACTACCTCAAACTGAACATCACTGACATCACTGCAATGCCTAGCATCTAAGTGGAATGTGTAATTGCTCAGAGGCCAGCATTAATGCCAATCCCTTTACCCACTGATTGCCAACTCTGTAATACAGTTGGCCTTCTTCACTGAATCATGGAGCAAGAGTCCTATGGTGCTCCCCAAAATAGTATTGCTTTAATTTTGAGCCTCACTTTGCAGAAATATGGGTCTAGTTATAAACAAGTATTGTGGGGGAAATGTATATTTACTTTTTGGTTAATTTTATAAAATGTATTGGGAGCCCCTCTCCTGTCACTGGAACAACCCTGTCCCCCTGTAGATGACATTTGGGAAAGAAGCTATGTTTCTCTTTGGTAACAATGCAGAAACTATGGGATTAATTTAGCAGAGCAATCATAATGACATGTGGTGGCATTTGACAAAAGATACAAAAGCTAACACCTTATCTCTTGAAAAAGTCACATGGGCTCTACAATGTCCTCAGATGGCCAGAATCTCCATTTTACAGCTGATACCAGTCCTGGCGCCTGCAGCAGTACAATACCTGAAACACCATACTGGGGCATTGGCTTGGTACTGACTCCAAGTGAACCGTGCCGCCTACTGGGTCATCTAACACCAGTGTCAGCAGCACTGCAGATCACCCTTCTGTTCTGGTAAAATTATTTTGATTGTATCTAAATCACTAATTTTATATTTTAATTAAGCCAAAGAAGTCTGCAAAAAAGCGGGAGCCAATTCAAGCTAGCACAGCAGGAGAGGCAATTGAAAAGATGTTGGAACAGAAGAAAATCTCAAGTAAAATTAATTATAATGTGCTAAAGGACCTGAACAGCAAAGGAAGTAGCACACCAAAGAAAGAGGATGACAGCACCGATGACAGCAGCAACACCAAGAAGCTGTCAAGAAGAAAATCTACTGCCAGTAGGAATATAGCCAACACTGTAAACAGTATGGGAAAAAGGTATTGTTGTTCATTTATATCTCTCTGAGGCTGTCTATGCATCTGTCTGGACAGACAGCGTAGATAGTGTAATGCTTGTTTGAGACTAAAGTAACATTAGGGCTCTGATTTTTATTTATTTTTCATGCAATGCCGCAATGAAACCTTATTTGCAGACCACATATCAGCTGACAGCTTCTGTGTGGATTAACCATCATAGTGTGAAAGAATCAATGAGAATTCACATGTGAATCTTTCAGCCATAGATGTCTATTCTTAATGTAATTCTGACATTTCTTGTCTTTCCTTAAGTTGGCTTCTTCATAGACACAGACATGACACTGAAATGCTGATGTTTTGGCTTTTCCACTTGATATGAAAAAATAGATAGTATCCATCTGTTATGACAGCTAGCTGTTTGGATTAGCTTTTGTTTCAGTTTTATTCCAAGCTTTTGTTGTTAATTGATAACACAAATATAAAGCTTCACAGTAAATACGCATGTCAGTTTTCTGGTCTGCACTTGCAAATGTTTAAGGCTGTGATGAAAACTTCTATTTTAATGAGTAAAATAATCAAACTTGTTGGATAGATTTGGAGTATGCGGTAAAGTATACAGGGAAATTGGTGTGTGCTGTCTGCAATATTCAACTGTTTTATTAGGCTGCTTCAGATAATCATTTGAACTGCTTCTATGCATAGTCATTTCTCATTTGTCTATTATATATTTCTATGGTTCCTACCTACAAAGAACCTAGTCTAAGTTTAGGCAAACCGTTACAATTGATAACAGACAAAGTGTGGAGGGTAGGGGAAACAAAGATTGTGAATGAGCTACTAGGGTGTTTTTGTGTGTTCGTTTGTATATTGTTGGTGAAGACAAGCTCAAAGGTGTGAGGTGAATGAGGGAGTTGATCCCTGGTGGCAGGTTCAGCCAGTGAGAAGGAAGCACAGCCATCAGTATGGAGGATGAAGCCTCCCAGGATTGAGGGTAGGAGATTAGGAGGAGAAAGGAAGTGAGAGAGCCAGGAATCAAAGCCCTCGCAGAACGAGTTGGGGTAGAGATGTACCACGGTAATACAGGGGAAAGAGAAGAGCCTGATGCATGTTCTTTGGAGGAGGAGAAGGAATGTGTGTTTGAAATCAGGGGAGCTTGGAGGCAGCAGCAGTGGAAAAATGTGAGGCTAATATCACTGCCGCCAGGGAGTGAAGGAATCAGCCACCCTATGAGAGGGTGTCAGCAGAGGGAGGAGGAGAGCCAGATAACTGTCTGCTCAAGATGGGAAAGGGGGAGAGACTGATCTGGTGAGGAGAGGAGAGAAGATAGGTGGAGGTCAGTACCGAGAAGCTAAACAGAGAAAGCACAGTGAGAGTCTATAGCATTCAGATGCTTATTCTGGCCCTTGGTTTAAGAGCCAACATTTAAGAATAAATGTGTAAATAGAGAGATCCGGCTTGTTTAAATTTCTCGATATTCCTAGGAGACTTGATTCTGCGAGAGACATTATTGTAATAGCAAAGATTTTCTCCCTCGTCTGCTATTTTTCCCTTGTTTGTTTTTTGTTATTTACCATGATTGCTCCATGCTTATACAACGTTTCCCTGGAAAGATAATAGAAATACCCTTAATAACAACATTCTTTCTTCCTCGTCTCCCTTCTGACCCTTTTACGTCAGCAAGAATATTGTAAGTCTCTTATTTAGTTGATGATAATGGTGAGGTCTAAAAACCCACGAGCAGTGTTTTTTCTGTTAGCAAAGTGAAGTGCAAAAAAGCATTCAAGATTAATTTGTAGCATTTCACACACATTACCCTGAAGATATTTAGGTTTAACAAATTTTTGATGAGACTTAAACCAGGAGTTACATTATCTAATTAAATAATGCTCTGATTCTGTTGTCAGAAGGTGAACGCTGATAGGTGCCTTACGTTGTGGTGGTATTATTGATTTTGAAACAATTGCATGTCAGAGCTGAGCATTTAGCACGAGGGGTATGTCTGCACATCAGCTAGACACCCATAACTGCCCCGTGCCAGCTAACTTGGGCTCACGGGGCTTGGGGCTGTTTCACTGCTGTGTAGACAGCTGGACTCGGGCTGGAGCCTGGGCTCTAGGACCATCCGAGGTGGGAAGGTTCTAGAGCTATGACTCCAGCCTGAGTCTAGAGGTCTACACAGCAATGAAACAGTCCCGTGAACCAGAGTCAGCTGGCACCGGCCATCTATGGGTGTCTAGTTGCTGTGTAGACATACCCTGGCAGTTTTTGACGGCTTCTCCACATCTTCACATCACCATTTTCAGGGCCTGATTCTCAGAAATGCTGAGCCCTTGTCGCTCCAGTTGAAGTCAGTAGGCCCTTCAGCTGCTAAGCCCTTTTTTTCTTTTTTTTTTTAAATGCCCTAAATTAAACAATAAGGCAGTATGGAAAGCTATCTAAATACAAATAATTATTTTCTAAAAGTAGGTAATAAAACCATGTTTATTTTTCCCTTTTTGAGTTCTCAGAGCACCTCCTGAGAGTGCTTGCAGAGTTCTCTGTCACTGATTAGCAATTTTCAAATGTGGTTAATTTTGCAGCAAACCTGTGGGAGTTGTGTGGGGTGAGGTGGGTGCATATACAGATATGTATATTAAGGAGAGCTTTCACTTCCAAAGTAATGTTCCTGCTAAAACAATACTGAGAACTTGGCAAGCAAATAGATTATTTTGATTTCCTACAATTAAAGATTTATGATATTCCTTTTGATTTTCTTCCATTACTCTAAGTGCCAAACATCTTATATGGCATCCAGAAATTCCTTTGTTCAGCATTGTTGTTATGTGTCATGCATAAATTCCTTTATTCAGCATCGTTCCTCTGAGAAGTGAATGGAAAATACTTCTCCTGTGATACAATAATCATGGTAATTTGTATGCAATTAATAATAAAACCCCTTCACATTTCTCATTAGAAAATGAATGAAGTATATATGCCAGTATCCAGGAGACATTTGCAGAGATTCTGCTAGCTATTTATTTTTCAGTGATTTATAATCCTGCTAGTTTATCTTTAGAGGTCTTAAATATTTAGTAATCTATCTGCAGCAGCAGCTTGCATCACAAGCATCTATGAGATCAGCATGCTTTAATCCAATACTTCAATTAGTCTGAGTGATAGTTAAGTCTTAAGACGTACTGATTCAATTCTTTGGCCTAATTGAAAAGTACTGAGACCCAAGCTACTGGGAACTTGACAAGTGAGGAAAATAATATTGGTGGTAGGTGATTAAAGCAGAATTCTTGTATGGGAAGCAGAGTTTCAATATAGACCAGTTTTCCTTGCTCCCCATTCTCAAATGAAATTGTTCTTCATGCTTACTTGACTTCTATGATTAGCGGAGGTCATCATAGTATAGGAAGGGTCATCTTACTGTATGTAGTGCAAGGAAGGGCATGGCTCAGTTTCAACTCTCTACCCTTCTAAATCTTTCACACTATAAAATACAATGGATTATCCTAGGACTTCTCTTTATAGTTATACATTATAGTTAAAAGAGAATCCCCCCAATCCTATTTAAAAGTGAGTCATTTACTTGCAAGTATAAATCCATATTTCTTATGTCTTTTAGGCGACATGTTTGTAAGAACAGATTCAGACTAAAGCCCTTTGAATGGAAACTGTTTTTTTTGATATATCAAACACAGAATAAGGATAGGCAGAGTATTAAAGAAAGATCTTCTAGGTTTTGTTCAGTGTTTTCAAATACTAAGTAAACAAATGCTATAATGTTGTATAATTATTGATTCCCAACAAATATTTAAGTAGGTGGAGTGTTAAGGAAGTTTCATAGAAACAAGCTAAAATCTTATTTCCTTGGTAAACTATCTTTCTAATAGAGCGTCATTGGTGATATAATAATTACTGTTAAACTAATAGGAAAATTAAATTCCAAAAAGCATTTACTTTATCGACCCTTTTACACTTTTCTAAACTGCAAACAAACCCTGATTTGAAAGCTGGGTTTGTAGTTTCTGGATTTTTGATGGGCTAATGATGTCAAAGAACGGTTTTTAAGAACCAAGCAAACATCTTGCTCTTCGGTAAAGAAGTATCATCAAATATACTAATATTTTCAAAAGCTAGGTGGATTTTTGAGTGTTTTGCTTTACCACAAACTGGATGAATTATATGCTTTTTAGAAAACAACATACTTTATTTGAATGCATTGCCAAGAAATATGCTGGAGTTGTACTTAATATGCCCATCAACATTAGTACTGAACTCAATGAAGAAATATAAATAAACCCTCTAAAATTCTAAATAAGATTAATTAAATTTCTCATTGCATATAATTTTTTCTCTCCAGTGAGTACCAAGACTACTGTCTGGTTGGAGAGTCAAGTAATTTTATTTTTGACACACTGAATGAGGCAATAACCTCCTCCTATTTAGTATGTCTGGGTTTTTAGGATCTAGTGCATGAATAATTGTTTGATTTATACTGAATACTATCAAAATAGTTGCCACAGCTTAATTTTAATTACCCAGTTGCACAGTTGATCTTCAGTCATGTTTTTTTAATGTGAAACAGAATTCATAATTATATAGGGATAGCATGTTAATTCTTTTTTTTAAAGGCTAATCAAATAACTTCCATTTTATATGTGCTAAAGTTCCAGTTTTGAGCTAAGTTATATCCTGGAATTCTTGAATTGTGATAGAGGAGGAGATCTAGGTCTGGTGGAAGCTTTAATAGTTTACATTTACTTGAACTGAAATGTTACTACACTACTTGCGAAGTGAAATCTGTTGTAACACGAAAGTGTGGGAACTGAAGGGCCTTTCAAGTCATTGCTTTTAAAAATTTAAAGCCTATTTATTGCTATGTACTTGAAATTGGCAATGATATCTGAGAGGACAGGATATATTATCAAGGGAATAAATGTGTCAAGTTAATCTCACAAAAAACTTGTCTTGGAAGAAATGCAGCAGGATTGTAAAGCACAGCTAAATCTCTTTTAATAAAATAAGGTTGTTCTGAACAAAAGGATGTGCATATACAATAGAAAACCAACTCATGTTTATTACAAAGATAGCAAAAGCCCTCAGTGGAGTTTTCAGGAATGAGTATATTTGAAATTTACTTCCAAAAATTGTTTATTGCCTCACTCCTTTCTTGTAGTTATTGATCCTACTAGTAGATACATTTTGTTAGCTGATGGCTAACCAATGCCAATATGGCTGAGTTGCTAGCAGTTGTGCCACTGAGTCAGAAGATCCGTGGATTCATGGCCTACATATTGCTGACATTGCAGTTCAGTATTAGGGATGTGCTGCAATGTTAGAGCCTTGGGGTGGCTTGTTAAATACTGTAGGCCATCCCTAATACATTTCTGTTGGGTTTCCAAGTCCGTCTCATGGCCCAGCATCCTAGCCAACATTCCCCTTCTCACTAAAAGAGGTTGCAATTCCCAGGTAGTATGTATTACTACTACATAGTACTCAGCACACAACAGCTGCTCCGTTGCCTGGACAGTCATTTTGCTACTTGTATTTAAGTCGTTATTCTATCATGTGCTTATCTTGAGTATGACAGTTGCCTTCCGATCTGATTAGTTTAAATATTTCAGTTCTAGATTATTTTTTATCAAAATACCTCAAAAAATGCTGGACATGTGTTTCACGGGTGCCTTTCATTTCAGTGGATCTTTTGAAATGTGACACATGCAAAAATACGCAAGGAATGAGCGGGTCTTAAAAGCTGCTCATCTGCTTTTAATCAGGAAACTTGCCTCTTCAGATGCATTTTTGGCACTGTGGTTGATTAGTAGAATATGTAGGTGCTTTTACTGGAAAAAAAACTATTTCCCACACATTCAGGACCATAGATAGTATGGAACAAATTATGCTGTGCACTTTATTTTTAGTTACAGGACTGGAATTGACATAAAACTAGAACGCTAAGTAGCATACCATTTCAGTGTTGGAAATGCCCTAGGCTCAGCTAAGTAAATATGCTCAGTGTGGATGTCCATTATTGCTTATCTTGCTATTGTCATGACTTGTGATTTATTTCTCTATACTCAAAACAACCAGCAGCTGCTTTGTTGTGGATGTATAATATGTTCCGTGTACAATATTTAGCTTTGTAAGGTATTGGTATTGTGGGCAGAGCTCAAGTTTTCCAAATCAAGGACCTTTCAGATCAGTTACCTGGATTGTACAGAATAGAGTTTGTTTAGTAATCCAAGATATTTCTGGGTGATTAAAAAATTAGAATTGGTTAACCTGTCTTGTTTTCACTTAGATGGTGAATCAGCTAGACTTGGAAAGCCAAGGTCAGATGATGCATATGGGTTTGTCTACTCTGCAGTTAGACAGCTGTGGCTGGCCCATGCCAGCTGACGGGCTCACAGGGCTTGGGCTAAGGGCTGTTTAATTGCGATATTAAGGTGTTCAGGCTCGGGCTGCAGCCTGAGCTCTGGAACCCTCCCACCTTGAGAGTCCTAGAGCCTGGGCTCCAGCCCAAGCTCGAATGTCTGCACCTCAGTTAAACAGCCCTCCCCCCCCCCTACCCCCAGTCAGCTGGCACAGGCCAGCAGTGGGTTTTTAATCGCAGGGTAGACATACTCTGTGTGAGAGAGAACCAAGGCTGTATTTCTACATACAGTACTGTTAATTAGCCTCACAAACCGTGCTAATAGCGAGTAATGTAATTCTTAAGGTAACAAAGCACTCTGTTAATTTACATGATCAAGGAAAGAGTTGGTCTTTTAGGGCTGTGGTCCTGGTGCTAGGAAAAAGTAATATTTAAAACATCATAGAATCATAGAATCTCGGGGTTGGAAGGGACCTCAGGAGGTCATCTAGTCCAGCCCCCTGCTCAAAGCAGGACCAATCCCCAACTAAATCATCCCAGCCAGGGCTTTGTCAAGCCTGACCTTAAAAACCTCTAAGGAAGGAGATTCCACCACCTCCCTAGGTAACCCATTCCAGTGCTTCACCACCCTCCCTCCCCCACTCAACTTGAGACCATTACTCCTTGTTCTGTCATCTGGTACCACTGAACAATCTAGATCCATCCTCTTTGGAACCCCCTTTCAGGTAGTTGAAAGCAGCTGTCAAATCCCCCATTATTCTTCTCTTCTGCAGACTAAATAATCCCAGTTCCCTCAGCCTCTCCTCATAAATCATGTGCTCCAGCCCCCTAATCATTTTTGTTGCCCTCCACTGGACTCTTTCCAATTTTCCTCATCCTTCTTGTAGTGTGGAGCCCAAAACTGGACACAATACTCTAGATGAGGCCTCACCAATGCCGAATAGAGGGGAATGATCATGTCCCTCGATCTGCTGGCAGTGCTCCTACTTTTACAGCCCAAAATGTCCTTAGCCTTTTTGGCAACAAGGGCACACTGTTGACTCATATCCAGCTTCTCGTCCACTGTAACCCCTAGGTCCTTTTCTGCAGGACTGCTGCCTAGCCACTCGGACTCTAATCTGTAGCAGTGCATGGGATTCTTCCGTCCTAAGTGCAGGACTCTGCACTTGTCCTTGTTGAACCTCATCAGGTTTCTTTTGGCCCAATTGAGTTTGAAAGTTTGAAGTTCATGGTTTAGCTGAAAGGACAGTTGGTAGATGTATTTCTTCAGGAATTCCCTGAAGGTCAAAGATTTTGTGTGAGAGCAAAGTTTGTAGAGATACAATCCCATGTGTTTGACAGATCTGAAGCACTTCTGAGTCTTTTCCGTACGTGTTAAATGCTTTAATTTTCCCACCATTTATTTTTATTTTTCAGAAGTGTCTTCAGCTCTTTGTGTAAGTTACTTTTTGATATCCCCCCCTCTTACTTTGAGTTCTGCCACATGGCTTGGAATTCATAGGTATTACTGAAAATGAGATATTAAGTTTTACTTCTGGTCTTCTGCTGTGCTACAGGCTTTACTTCTGTGTGGTGACTAGCAGAGGGTCACTGGCATGAAATTCACTTTTGGAAGAACCCCCTTTTAGAAGAGAGGCTGGGGCTGACAGTACCTTTGTTCAGACTGTAGTTCCAAGATCTTTCTCTCAGTCAACTGGCTTATTTTTGTTATATTTGTTTAGGTGTGGCCTTTAACAGGAATGTGTTCTCTTTTAAAGCATGCTAGTAATGGTTATTTGGATATTGGCCTCAACTCTAATTGTTGCCTACTTAAGATGGGGATTTTTCTGCATGTCTTCACATGTGAATGTGCTGTATAGAATAGGCTTTTGGTTCGGATATTAGCTAATTGGTAAATCGATCCTCTGGAATGTTTTCATGAGATGCTCTGTGAAGGGCAGCTAAACTCTTAGTCCTCTATAATCTGTGAGTTTGTAGTGTAATGTGTACATGTTTGAGTTTTGCGTCTGTATTTTATAATTTAGATATAATAATGGAGATATACCCATCTCCTAGAACTGGAAAGGACCTTGAAAGGTCATTGAGTGCAGCCCCCTGCCTTCACTAGCAGGACCAAATACTGATTTTGCCCCAGATCCCTAAGTGGCCTCCTCAAGGATTGAACTCACAACCCTGGGTTTAGCAGGCCAATGTTCAAACCACTGAGCTATCCCTCCCTGCCATGTAAATCCAAGTAAAAGGATAGTGTAATAAAAATAACTGATGCTTTTTCTTTGTAAAACTGTAGCATTTACCAAGCACCTCCATTTAAAATAAATGTTACCAATATCTAACTTGGTAACCTTTAGTGGGGACACATTTATGTAAATTGGTTTCATCTTGTTTTCATTTACAAAAAGCAAACCTTAGAGAAATGGTTGCTTAACCAAAGAGGTAGGTTTTTGCCACTTGTCAGTACACCGCTACCTCAATATAACCCCACCCGATATAACATGAATTTGGATATAACGCGGTAAAGCAGTGCTCCAGGGGCGCGGGGCTATGCACTCCTCTGGATCAAAGCAAGTTTAATATAACACGGTTTCACATATAATGCAGTAAGGTGTATTGAGCTAATTTTATATTTTTAACCTAAAATCAGGTGAGCAGCAGATATTACTCCTCTTCTTACCAGAATTAGGTGATTGGAGTAATGGTTACCCTTCCCCCCACCCACAACAACTGGGCTAAAGTATGCCAGCACACACAGCAGCTAAGAGAGTGGAAAGGAGAGACGTAGCAAGCATTGCTCTTCCCACCCTACTTTGAAGCACTCAGGAGGTTGCGGCGTGGTGGGAGGCAAAGGTGTTTTTTGTTTCATTTACCTTCCAGTATCTGCCAGGTGTGTGTGATGAGACTTCAGGGTTGGATTTGAACTCCCATTGCCAATGTGTTGCTCAGGTGAGATGGCCACAACATTCTCCCTGGAGCTATTCAAGGCCTGTGCGTCATAGCTACTTTTCAACTCCTTTACCTTCTCCCTGCAAATGCGCAGTGTAATCCATTTGGTGCAAGAACCTTAGAACTGCTGAAGCTCACCTAACTGGAGAACCAACTCTTTGTAATTTGATTTCCCCCAACGGGGTAGTGGGTGGCATGCACTCTGCTGGGGTGACTCTCAAGCATTTGAGACCTTGGTGCAGTGATCTCAGCCCTGGTTTGATTTCTATCTGTGTGGAAAAAATTGTTGCCAACAGCTCAATTTTAAGAAAAACTCTTTTTTGCGGGAACTATATCTTGGGAATCCCATGGTCGAATGGCTCCAAAGTTGGTTCAGTAACTGAACCTCATGCCCCCATGAGGTACACGAAATTTCAAGGCTATCCATGTAAACATGCAGATTTTAGCGCACTCAGAAGAGCTGAGTTTAAATGGAAAACTGGTTCTAAGGCTGATTTGAAAGATGGAACCCCTAAGCACAGTCTGAGGACAGCCTACTCTTAAGAATACAGCACCTCTCCTTTCCCATCAGATGGGGTTGAGGGCTGGCCTTGTCAGACATCCACTATAATACAGTTATCCTAAAATCTTGGTAGCAACTCCATACCATCACGTGTAAGTATTCTATAAGCTTCAGAAAATTAGCTCCTTTCCAGCTACTGTACTACAGATTTCTGAAGTGGTTCTGGTTCTCCTTTAAGTATTGCTTCCACTCATCTCCATTTTTGAAGAGACTATGCCATTGCACCACCGACTGCAGAACCATTTGCAAACGGTACTTGTCAAGACAGTGCATTTTTCTGTCTCACACAATCAGACATTCAGAGTGAGGTTATCAAAGAGCGTCCATACTGCCCTCAGTTCTTTTTCATACGCTGTAGGTCTCAGAATCTTTTCCACCTTTTGATGCCTTTTCTCCTAGTTAGTTAATGGTGTTGAGTTTAGTTATTTCATCTTTGGGGTTTTTTATTTTTGGTAGGGAAAAGGATCTTGGAATCACTGATAGTGAATATATTGGGTTTAAAAGAATAAAATTCCGTGACAAATCCTCTGTCTCTCCTACATAACAAATTATCTGAGTGAGCAGAAGCCCCCTTAAATATCCTAATTAAAAAATGGCTAAATGCAAGTTGTTTGTGACATGCAAATCTGTTTATGAGATATAAAAATAACCCCTTCAAAGCTGGGGAAAGAAACCTCTGGGAATATGTGGAAGTGTGAGTCCTTCCACATAGTGGGTTCCAAAGATCCAAAATAATTCAAACATTTTTAATTTAAAAATTTAAAAAAAAAGGATCTGGGTTGACCTCTGAGTCTAGACTTGGGTCAAGTCTACTTAATTCTACAGCATCCTTATTGTTTAATATAAACTGCGTATCACTCTTTTCCCTTCCATTCAAGGAAATATTCTCCTTCTGTAGTCCAGTTTGAGGCCATGTGGGCAGCTCAAAAATGCAGAATGAATTTTAATGACTATCTATAAAATAATTTCTTCCTGAATTGAAGACTGTGTATGAGCAATTCTAGCCCACAGGGTAACTTTGTATGATGATTGTATTAAGTGCCCCTCAATTCATATCAGCTTAGTCTCATTTTCAGTTTGTGTTAGAAAATGCTCAGTGTTGCCTTGTGATTTTCTGTTTCAGATTTCACTCAATTTATCTGATAAGAGGAGTTTTTTCTTTGAGAAACTGGGGAGCAAACAAACAAAACCAAACCCTAGAAAATATTTCATATACTAGTTATTAGAACTTGAAGGTGCATATCATACTGAGACGGGGGTGGGGGGAGGACATAAATTGGACATAAATGTGGTTGAAGTATTTTTAGCCGGCACATTATTTAAGATGGGGGGTGGGGTGGGGAATAAACATACTGGATCAGGGAATAAAACATACAAAATGTTAACTTTTGCTAACTGCCGTATCGTATTTGTTCCCCCGCCCCAAAGAGTAATACTCCAATGAGACAGGAAATCCTGCAAAGGGTTTTGTTTCGTGATATTGCATACAGTTCCAGTCCAGAGAATTAGTAATAATTACATAACAATGACTGCAGTTCTTAAACTGAAGCTCATGTGGTGGTGGAAATTATAAAGATCTGCTACAAAACTCAAGAGCATATGTGGCTGGTTCACATAGTATTTCATAGCATCCAGATAATTAGTTGTAAATTGGCTTGTGTACTGCGTCTCAGTCATCATTATATAAGTGCTGTTCCATTACCAAGTAATGATTCCCATGCACTTGTGGTAACTGATTTCTGCCTTACCTTGCTGTGTTTGTTACTAAATATAGAGCAAAACGTTTTGAAATAGTTATTAGAATATGACTTGGGAAGATTTATGCAGAAAATGTAGCTGTGCTTCTCTTTTTACTTCATTTTTTTTCATAAGTCATCAAACTCTGAACCATATTTTGCCCTTCCTATGCAGTAGTTGAACAACCCAGATGCCATGCTAGAGGGTTGTGAGGGCCTCGTGTGAAAGAGGTAGTTTCAGTGCATTGCCACACCTCTCTTTACCTCTTTCCTGATGGAGCCCACTTTCTTATGGCCCTGGGAAAAGGGGAAGGAGTCTGTTAGGAATTACAATGCTTAAAACATTGATTTAGTCTAGGTACAGCATTTTCTTTCCCTCCATGTTCTTCCTACACTGCAGAGTTGGTCACATGTGAAGCATACCAGAAAGCCCATGTTGGAGAGCAAGGGTGGAGAGGCACATAAGCTGGGTCTGGTGCACGACCCTGAAGTCGGTTTGCCAGTGATCTGTCTCCCAAAGGGGTGATACTGCAGCAGCCTCGGAGTCTTAGGTCTGGTCTACATGGTGGCGGGGGATCGATCTAAGTTACACTACTTCAGCTACGTGAATAACGTAGCTGAAGTCGACGTACTTAGATCTACTCACCACTGTGTCTTCACTGCAGTGAGTTGACTGCTGGCGCTCCCCCGTCGACTCCGCCTGCGCCTCTCGCTCTGGTGGAATACTGGAGTTGATGGGAGAGCGCTCAGCGATCGATTTATCGCATCAATACTAGACGCGATAAATCGATCCCTGCTGGATCAATCGCTGCCCGTCGATCCAGCAGGTAATGTAGACAAGCCCTTAGAGTTTTTGCTCTTGTTTGTGCTCTCAGATGGCATCAGTCATACCACCAACTGCACCAAAATAAAAGTTTTGAAGTAAAACTGTGGGGAAAATAATTTAATACAGTAGCATTACTGCAGCCTCTAGTGGGACATAACTTGGTTGCTTTCAAACATGTGATGAATATTAGTTGTGTTGCTTTAATACACTACTGGAAGATGCCCAGATATTACAGTGATGAGTGTTGAATAAGAACCATATAAAATTACTGTGTATACCAGTATGTCTGTTTACTCTTGCTCACAAACAGTGTTGTTTTTACAGGTGATACTGATGTAAAAGAAGCATATACAACTTTGTGTAGTATTTTATTAAAGAAAAAAGCACCAGAATATTTAATGATTTCAGTGTTTTTGAGATACAGGGAGAAAATATTTTAAATATGCACAACTTACCATTTTTAAAGAGTAAGTTTAGAAGTTCTGTGCTCACATATCATTTCTAATGAGTCTCACTTTTGGTGTAAATAGAATTTACTGTACAACATTACTAGTACTTATTTAAATATTCCACATAGTGTGCTATTTAAACATCATGACAATTTTTTAATATGGGAAAAATTAGGGTGTCACTTTTGGCCCCGTTTGAGTTTTCTTTACAAATTACTCCCTTATAAATTCTTCTGACAAGCCAGCATAGTACATATTTAAAGAAAACAGTGATGTTTTTGTAAATCAATATTTTATAAAACATAGACTCCTATAAACTGTGCACTGAATTTCATGAAAATATTTCTAAACATTCTTTTTTACGCTGAGAGACAGGCATGGAGCTGTAGTGTTTGGAATTTTATTCCATTTTTTTAAAAAAAGGACTGATTTAAAGCTACTAATATTTTTCCCATTGCCACACTAGTCCACAAATACCCAATATAAACTGAGGAGTAGGCAAACTGTAGCAAATTTGAAAATTTGTACAGTGCAAGATATCTGAGGAAGCTAAAAATGAATCAAATGACTTACTAGCTGGAGGGGCTTAGCTGGAAGGTGCTTATTTGTTAAAAAATAAACCTCCTCTTGTTGACCTTTGAAGACCCTTACTGCGTCTGTCTCAGTCTAACCTGGACAGATTAGGAAAGTCCTTAACATCAAAAGAAATTGCAGACAGAGTCTCGTCTCAGAGAGTCCCATTGTATTTTGGAGTGCTTTATCAGGACATGGCAGTCTCCCTGCTCAGGAGCCTTCACCTGCTGTCACAAACAATACAGCAGCAGCTATGTTGCTGTAGGTCAGTCTTGCAGACTACAAACTTTGCATTGTGAAAACAAACAGGGTCTCTGATTCTATAGATTAATAACCTGCTTCTTTATTTCATTAGCCTGAAAATGTTTTGAGAAATTGCTGTCTTTATTGAATCAGGATTTTCATTTAAAATCAAAGTGGCTTCCTGTCTACCATCTCCAAGAGTGGATTACGAACTTTTTGTTCAAATATATTAAATATTAATATAATGAAGTCACATGAAATATCTGTCTTTGAGCACATCACAGTATGCAAAAATCTGTTGTTTTTTTTAATAATAATAATTCTTAAAATTGCTATTTGGAAAGCATGGATGTTTTATGGATAGTCTGTTTTTTTACTAGAATTGGGTTACAATTTGGAATTTGCTCTTTAAAATAGAAACAGTTCCTGAAGTGTGGAACACTTAGGGGAAATTCTTGAGATTCAAAGACTTCCGTGCGCTCATAGCAGTAGCCACAGCTTGTACTGATAATTTTATTCCTGTTTCAGTCGTTCACCATGAGAAGGGGAAAGATAATTTTAATTTTCTTGTGTGTGTTTTCTTAAATAGTTAATCCTTTAGGGCTCAATTGTTTGTAAGCCTTGTTATAGGCCAGCTGAGGGGAGTAAGGGGTGTGAGGAGCTCCCTTTCTCCTGTGATAGCTGCCTAAATCCTGAGACACTGCAAGGGGGTGGGGAAGCAGCTGTTTCTTTCTTCTCCTGCAGCTGTGGGGGAACGGGGCAGAACTCTGGCTTCATGTCCATCCGTCCCCTTCCCAGGAACTCCTGTAAGTGCATTGAGACCCCAGCGCAGGAGCGGAGATGATCTGTGACGTCAAAAGGGCAGGTGCTGATTATGCACCCTGCAAGGGTGAAGCAGGGACCAGACTGCGACTGAATCCCAGTCTGGTTCTTCCCCTGTTTCTGAAGAAATGCAGCTCCAATGTGGCCCCCTTACTTAGGCTGGATTGTAAAGTTCCAGCTCTTGGGTGGAATTCACTTACAACCTGCCCCAAGTCCAGATAGGCCAGTGATGCTCTGACTCTTCCCCTGAGATAGATCCAGTGGCCCTAAACCCTCTGTAACTATTGATTTTACAGGTCTGTTGCATCTTACGCGCATTTAACATGCGCAATTTCAGCTTTACGCAGTCGGCAAAAACAAAAAAAAGAGAGAAAAATAACAATTTTAATACTGTACCTGTAGTGCGGGTGATTCCGCCCGCCATTACACTCAATGTGATTTTGACTATACGCAATTTTCGTTTTAGGCGCTTACTGCCGAACATAACCCCAGCGTAAGATGCGACAGACCTGTATAACCCTGCCCCAATCCCTCTTTTTATGCTGGAGTATTTTGGAGTGGGGTGGTGCACACAAGTGCAGACACTCCTGTGCACAGCTTTTCCACCTGAGCACTCCAGTTCTGGAAAGCCCCTCTTGTCACTCCCCCAGGGAATAGGTACGGTGCTCCCAGAGGGGCTTCTGCGTCAGTTCTACTCACTTCAGTGACTAAAATAACTTTTTGCTTGTTACACTGCGGAGCCAGCACGACTAAGACAGAGCGAGCTGCAGTTATTTCTGGCTCTCAACCCGTCAACAGAATTATTGAGGGTTTTTCTACCTGGAACATTACTGTGCAGCAAGCCAGAGTGTGAATCCTCAGTGCAGTAGCTTGCTGCACTGTGATGTTCTGCACTATGAAACTTTAGAGCATTGTAGCAGTGTCCACACCGGATGTTACTGCGCAGCAAGGTAGTGTGCTCTAGATTCACACCCTGGCTTGCCGCGTAGTAACATTGGGCGCAGACAAGTCCTTTGTGAGTTCTGTGTGGTAGGCTTGCTCTTTATTGAGGGCATAACGTGAATCCCTCTGTCATGGATCAGGGCGTCGGTGGTCAGGCCTACTGGTTGGAGCCAAGAACCAAGCAAGCAGCGGCGGCTCCAGGCACCAGCACTCCAAGCATGTGCCTGGGGCGGCAAGCCGGGGGGTCTCCCGTCCAGTCCCTGCGAGGGCGGCAGTCAGGTGGCCTTCGGCGGCTTGCCTGCGGGAGGTCCCCAGTCCCACAGCTTTGGCGGCTTGCCTGCGGGAGGTCCCCGGTCCCGTGGATTCGGCGGCGGGTACGCCAAAGCCACGGGACCGGGGACATCCCGCAGGCAAGCCACCAAAGCTGTGGGACTGGGGACTTGCCACCACCAAGCCTGCCTGCCGTGCTTGGGGTGGCAAAAAAGCTAAAGCGGCCCCTGCAAGCAAGGCTGAAAACAAGGCAAGCACAAGAGCCATCACAGCTGCCTGAGCATAAGCATTGAGCAGCCAGTGACCTGCTGCTGCTGAGTTTAAATGCAGACTTGTAGGCTCCTTGCAGCCAGCTTGGGGGGCTGGCCAGTTAGGTGATTGTGCTGCAGCCCAGCTGGGCTCATTACGTGAGGGCGGAGCCCAGCTGGGCTCATTACGTGAGGGAGGGATAGCTCAGTGGTTTGAGCATTGGCCTGCTAAACCCAGGGTTGTGAGTTCAATCCTTGAGGAGGCCACTTAGGGATCTAGGGCAAAAAAAAATTGGTCCTGTTAGTGAAGGCAGGGGGCTGGACTCGATGACCTTTCGAGGTCCCTTCCAGTTCTAGGAGATTGGTATATCTCCAATTATTACCTTTATTACCTTTTAGCCAGCTAGCCACAGGCGTAATTATCTCACAGAACCTTTTACAGATGGTGATGCATGACAAGGGAAGAACCTAATGTGACAATTGGATCACAGGTTGAAGTTGCAGGTCTGGCAACTAGAAAAAACATGTTTTTATTTGTAAGCGGAGCACATTTTTCTTTCCTTTGTTCATTGAGAAGCAAACATGGAAGTTGACTGATTTTTGTGATCATTCATTCCTAGCAGTAATAACAAAATAGAATAGAATTTCACTTTGATGTTTTAATTAACTTAAGAATTATGGCCTGATCCTGTTTGCCTTGCTCTCACAAGCACCTCTTGACGTCAGTGGAATTTCTCACATGGCACAGCAATCTGGATTTGGCCCTTAAATAGCTTTTATATAATAACACACCCACATGCAGGTGTTAGGTGCAGAAACTTTGATGCGACCTGTTATCAAGCAGTTGACTGAACAAAACTGCTGGAAGGCTCCATTGAACAATCGATAATGTTCACTTCCTTCACGCATAGGGAGAAGCAATGCAATACAATGGACAGCTATGATGGTGTCATGACTGACCCCTCCCCCAGCCAGCATGAGAGTTTTGGCACATCCCAGTACAGCAGAGGTTTTCAAACTGTGGAACGCACCCACCTAGGTGGGCATGGAGGAACATTTGGGGGCGCCAAGGGGAAGCAGCGATGTCAGCGGCTCAGCCTGGCGCAGCGGGGCTCGGTGAGGGAGTGCCACCTCCATCCCCTGACTCCCCTCTTTTTGTCTGGGTTTGGGAAGGGGCACAACCAAAAATTGCAACTCAAGGGAGGGGCTCAGCTCAAAATTTTAATATTGCCCTTACTGTTAGGCAGCAGTCGTTTGGTTTTTTTAAACCACTTAAGCCCTTAAGCAAACGAACTAGATATCTGAATAATAGCAATTACTTGATGACTGTGAACAGAATTTTATGAAGAAAATATGCAAGGGGTAAGTTTTAGTATGTTCTTCACTGAATTTTGACAGTGTAAATACTGAATGAGCAACCAGAAATACCGTTTCACAAACCTGCATTAAGTAGCTTGCTAAGCTCTTTTGGTCATGGTCTGAGACGTGTGTATATGCAGCGTTAAGCATGTTGTCATATTGTGAAGACCAGAGACTAGGAAACCCAACTGATGGTCAAAATACTGTGCGACCTGTGATTAATGAGAAGCCCGAACAAAGACATGCATTTTATAGAGTGCTATCCGTGAGGCCAGCGTCTGTTTCAGACGTATTTCTTGATTACTTGCAGTTTCCCTTCAGTTGCTGTTGATTTCCAGAGCTGATATAATTTTACTGTATTTGTCAGTGTGCTTTCTTCTCCATACCAGTACCCACTAAAGATTCGGCTTGAGCTAGCTGCCTTTCATCCAAGTGCTTATTACTTTTAGGTACTGGTGCACCTGGGTGTGTGTGATTGTATAGTCTGCTCCAGATCAGAAAGAAATATATAGTGTATTGTTGATAGTTTGCTTTATGGTGTCTTGTAGCTGCCAGTAGTCGGCCATGCATGTTAAATAGTAGAGGGGACTGGACTTTGTTTCTGCACAATTTAGCTTTTGAGGAGGGCAAAGGTGTTGAGATCGGCATTTAGGGTTAAATGGGTCAATGGAAGTAGGTAGTGATTGTAGCCTTTAATCACGTTGTCTTTGGACAGGGTCTCTGGTTATGCAGTGTTCATTTCCATAGTATTTTGAAATTTTACTTCATACATAAGTTTTCAGAAGCATCCAGGTTGGATATTTCCTGGATAAGAGAATGGCATGTTGTCACTAGACACAGTCTCTATTGTCTAAATAAGATAAGTAAAAAAACAAAGAGACCTCCCAGCCCCTCGTATCTGAGTCCCCTTTTTCATGTTCATTGATTTTTAAAATGGAATTAAGTAAGGCTTTTTCTATGGAGTCAAACAAAATCTTAAATTTTCCCCTGCCCCATGAGGCCATAGTCTGCCTGGCTGCTGTACTCAGCATTGCTTCTTGAGCAGTACTGGCTTCTCTCAAACTGTAAACTAAATTGGGATTTACAGTAAGCCCAGCTTAGTTTTTAATTAATAAGTATCAGAGGGGTAGCCATGTTCGTCTGGATCTGTAAAAGCAGCAAAGAATCCTGTGGCACCTTAGCTCCCCTCCCCTGAGCTCCAACCACTATGCTCAGCTGCATCCTACAGGATTCTTTGCTGCTTTTAATTAATAAGTGACACTTAAAGCAGCACAGCCACCCGAAGCATGCGGCTGAGAATAGTGGTTGGAGCTCTGGGGAGGCGTGGCTATTTCCTGAAGTGCTGCCTGCTCATTAGTGCTTCTCACGCATTGGAACTGTGACGAACACCGTGTTTCTCCATTAGTCCAGCTACTGTTCTCATCAGTTCTTCAGAGGTGTCGGGCCTACTTTCAGTTTTACTTTTCTTTGATAGGGTAGTCAGGAGTGATTTTAAATATTCTCAGTTTACCACTGTAAGAAAAAGGTCAAAGCACACCTGGCTTTTGAAGCACCAATTTTCAAGAGAGGTCTTAAAGAATAATTTAAACCTTGTAAGGTGACCAGATAGTAAGTGTGAAAAATCAGGACAGGAGGTGGGGGGTGGGTAATAGGTGCCCATATAAGACAAAGCCCTGAATATCGGGACATCCCTGTAAAATTGGGACATCTGGTCACTCTAAAACGTAATTGCATTAGAATGGCATTAAGACATGACAGGGTGTATTTCAGATGTCTTTTCCAACCACCTGCGAGGTAGGTATATTAATGGACCAGCAAATGATTCCCTTTTAGGTCTTCATGTTGCATCATGTCCAGAACTAGGCTTCCCCTCCTATTCAGAGTTAAAGTGACATTCCAGGGGACCTGCAGATTTTAACAAAAGATGTAGAATGAGGAGCAGATGGAAAAGACTAGCTTAAAAAGAAATGACAGGCAAGAAAGCAGCAAATGAAGAGGAGGAACATGGTTACCCAAATTGTGCATGCGCAATAAAGCTAGTGCTCATACCAATGTATATGGTTACAACTGTTTAAAAAGAGAACGAGACCTGCAATTTGGTTTCCTGCTACCTGCAGCTGAACATTAGGAGCCTGATTCAAATACTACTTAAGTCAGTGGGAGTTTTTCCCATTGACTTCAATAGACTTAGCATTACACGCTTAGAAGGCTGAATGATGCATGTTGAATTGAAATTCACCACTCAGCAAATCGGGGTTACAGACCTGTATTAAGGCAAAACACTAGCAAGCAATGATCAGTTACAAGCGGGAAGTGCATCAAGATGGTGTCACCACACATACACCTCCAGCACCAGACAATACACAGCTTCAGCTTCTCTTTATTAGGCTAACTATAACTTCTGTTATCTTTTTTTATACACATGTGTTAGTTTATCGTTTTCATATAAACTCTCCTCTCCTATCAGTACAGGTTTTACCGCTTTCTTAAACCAGTTTCTTCTAGCTTTGCGGTTACTTTATCCTTGGTTTTCCTCACAAATATGATTACTCTGAATCTTTGTTACCCATGCACAGCGATACTTATGCAGAGGTGTTAAATATTATCAGAACAGACTTGTTCAGGCCTGAATATGCCTTTGCTCCCAACAATGTATATTTAAATTCGTATTGAAGCACCACAAAGTAATACTGAAATATTGCACGTCACTCAGCAGATTCTTGAATGGAAGTGTGTCCTAATTCTTTGTACATATTTTACTTGTTCAGGAGCAAATACTACAAACACCGACTTGAAAACATCTGGGCTTTTGTCAATTTTTGTTACAAATTTGCTGAAAAATAAGCTAACATGCTGTCCTTAACTCTTGGCATTGTTCTTTTTTCTTCTTTCTCCCCAGTGGAGTGATTTTTAAAGGTAAAGTGTCGGACTTGTGTTTGAATTTTTTAGCTTTTGGTTGTCTCTTCTCACAGTGAGTCTTAATATTATTTATTATTTATGTTTAATGCAGGCCCTAGATGTTGTTTTGACTACAGTATTTCTTTAAAGCTAGAAACGATTTTCATTCTACATGGAAAGGAGAATAAGTATGTTTTCTACTCACAAATTCACAGCACAAAAAGGATTTTTAAAAGGGAAAATCATTCAGAAACACACCAAAATAGACACTGATTAAGCAGTGTGGAACATTCACATATCTGCCACGTGGTCTCATGAAAATCAGTACTCTGAGGCTAATCTACAGTGCCATAGCAGTCTATAATAACTGTAAGTTGTTATCTCTCCAAGTGTTATTACTGGAATAAAAATGCAGTCCTTAAAATTTCAATAGATCAAGACACTCATCTCAGCATTCATCATTTCATAAAATGGATCAACAGTATTCTACCATGCACGCACACAGTTCAATATTCTTTAAAATGATCTTGGGGGCTGATTGTGCTGTTCTGATTCAAACAAAACTCCCCAATGAAGTCACACTTGAACAAAAATAAATAACATTAAGGATTGACTTGGACAAGTTCAAGTCTGTACTTTGTTCTTTGCAGATGTTTCAGTCCTGTTAGGATAAAGGCAGTGGGGGCATAAGAATATCTTTTGTCAAAATATTTTTACATGATAGGAGCCATGAAATTCAGTGAGGTGCTTTTCATTTATAACTTAGGTTATGGGGAGTTTATAATTTGGGTAATAGGGAGAAGTAGTGTCTAGTACAGGGGTTCTCAGCCTGGGGGTCAGGACCCCTTGGGATCGTGAGATTATTACATGGGGGGTTGTGAGCTGTCAGCCTCCACCCCAAGCCCGCTTTGCCTCCAGCATTTATAATGGAGTTAAATATATAAAAATGTGTTTTTAATTTATGGGGGGGAGGTTGCACTCAGAGGCTTGCTATGTGAAAGGGATCACCAGTACAAAAGTTTGAGTACCACTGGTCTAGTAAATAGTAGCTGAATTTCTGCTACATTATATTGCATGTAGACATAGTAACAAATTTGGTTTTAGGGCCCAATCCTGTGATTGAATCCATACGAGCAGACTCTCGGGGGCCCCTTGGCAGTCAATGAAGCTCACGTGGGTGGATCTTAGGAGCTATCTTTGTCTTCAGTGGGGGTCCGTACGTAAGTCTGGTTGCAGGATCGGGGCCTTTGTTTGAAAACTTGTTGAAGACAGAGGGTCTCGTGAACTTTATTTTCAACTCTTGCAGTGAAACCCTATTCATGTAATTGCAAATGTATATAATTTTTTTCCCCAGTGGGTTTCAGAGAGACTCATGAAATCACTGGTGAATGAATGGTGTTTAATCCTCAGAAATGCCTTCATTAAATTTATATGATAATGACAATAAATATGGAGGCATGACATTTTATCAGCTTTTTGCTTATTACTAACCAAAAGCAGCTTGTCATAACATGAGCAGTTCATCGATGACACGGTTGCCTGTGATTGATTAAAAGTGGCAGATTTATTTCAGCTTCAGTCTTTCCATTAGCACTCCTATCGACCATCTGGCAGAGAGAAACCTGACTTGTGAGATGGGCTAGGATCTTGTTAGAAAAATTACAAGGTTTCTTGGGGGCTTTTTGCCAATGTCCAGATGAGCCAGAAATTTGTCACTTTCAGTTCCTTTTTGACTGGTTATTGTAATGTGAATTTATGAAGATTACTGCTGAGTCAGTCTGTAATTTGTTTTTAATATTTTTTAATGTTTTTAATTGTTTGCAGTAGATGTACAGTGAATCGTTATATAAGAGTCGTATTTAGGTTTTTATCTCTTTGATAGCATTTATGTTTTGGCTAGAAAGAGTAGAAGCTTGTTGCTTGTAAAATGGAAAAGCCTTATAAAATGGTAGCTATGCAACAGAATCTACAACTTTAGCTGAAAAAGTTGGTTAGCATTTGAGTTTAACCTGAAAATCATGTGCAAGTAAGTTTTATCAAAGAGGAAAGTGTAAGTGACATGAAATAAATACAGATTATTAGCCATGTCTCAGTCTAGGGAGGTCTGAATGTCCATTAAATGATAGATGACATGAAAGAAGTATGAAGCTGGCTTTCAAAGAACAGTGAAAGCTCAGGGCATAAAAGAGAGTTTCTGCTGACAGCACTGAGAATTACATCATCATCTGAACCAGAGCAGCTGCTCTGTTCCCAGCATTGCCTGATGAATAACAGTGTATCAGGGCTATCTTTAGTAAACAGCTTAATATGGCCTTTCTGCTGCAGAATACAGCACTCAAGAGTCTAACACTGCTGAGACCATCTAAAGCAACACCCCTGGCTCCCCCAGCCCTCCCCCAAACAAGGCAATTCAAAACAAAGGTTTGATATACGCTTCTTAATTCCCTTCTCATGTCTAGATTTTGCAGTGGTCCTTGTAATGATTGATCTTACCTATGTGCCGCAGACAGGTGAATTAAGGACAGAGTGATCAGCATTAGATATGAATTTCCTTGTACTTGGGGGTCTAAATTATATTAGTGGTATGTTAAATCTTAATTAAACATAATGGTATTGGTCTGTTGTTTAAATAAACCAACAATATAAAATTACATTTAAATTCTCAGTGTGATAGATTCATATCTGTAAGGCTTTGAAGCGTTTGGGTGCATATATGAAACAGTCTCCACTGACATAACAATTTAGTTCCTCAAAGCACAGTACAGTATTAATAGAATGATAATGATTTCCTCATAAATACGTTTAACATCACTATCACACCAGACTTAGACCGCCCACTCAAATGTAACATTGCCTCCTAAAAAAATTAGCGAAAATATACATAAAGGTCAAGTTATCGAATTACTAGGAGATTACCAAAAATAGTTCCCTTGAAGAATAATCTCCTAGTAATTTATTTTCAATTCAGAGTACATTTTTGCAAATGATATTAGGAAGCAATGTTAAGTGTGTATGGGTGATGGTAAGTGTCAGTCTATAGCATTGGGAACTGTCTGGATCCCTTAACTGTTCGTTTTTAAAGGTATAGAACTTTTGTAAATGAAATGCAATTTTTGGATTTTAGCTGTACTCCATTGAAACATTCTTTCAGTCTTAACTCTCTTAAAAAAAAGAAGCTTTGTTTACATATCCAGCCCATGTGGATAATATGTAAAGTCCCTGATTTGCAAGTCTCGTACATCACCTTTTTTTGTTCTGGGTAATGTCATACTGGCGGGAAAAAATCCAGATCACATTTAATTGGCCACCTGAAAGTATTGCATAGAGGATTAGGATGTGTTTGTACTCTTGAGCACTGTCATCTCAATTTTAGTACCCCCTTTCCATTTTTTGAGGTGTTACCACCAGATGTTAAAAGATCCACTTCTCTGTTTTTGTGTGTATATGTCAAAGTATCGTTCACCCACTTTATCTAATGTTGAAAGGTCCAGTGACTATTTGATGCATCCACTGTGAAGATGGACTCACTTGGGATGAAGTGTGATTATTCTGCAGTCAAGTTTCTCTTTGTCCTAAAATGTCCTGCCCACAGGTTTCTCTTTGTCCTACTTACATTTCCTTTTTGAAACAAAGGCTTTTTGGGCAGCTGCATTCCTATTCATACCATATTTGGATAACTGACCAGACTCCACACATCATCTCAGTGCTGTCTTCTAGATCATTTGCCAGTTGTCTGCTTGAACACCATCTGTTCCTGGCAAAAGTTACCTTCAAATACCTAACAAAGCAGGTCATGAGAAAAAGCAAAAGATTTCAGGATCTAATGTTGGTAACAGATATATTTTTTTCACTTTCTTTCATGTTTTCCTGAGGGCACTTGAGGAAACAGAATTTTCAGGCACTTTCTCTCACTCAAGTCCTTTCTCCCCCCTTCCCCCCCCCCCCCCCCCCCGTGCTACAGTCTTTGCCCAAACAAACAGTAAGCAGTGGTGTTAAGTTGCACAAAGGTGTTTGAAACAGTGTAGTGATTTGTGAGATCCAGTCTTCAAAAATTATGTGGGAAAAGGGGTGAAACAATGTGTTAATGAAATTAGCAGAAGACAATAAATTGAGTGTGGTTCTGAACATCATTGGGGAATAAAACATAAAACAACGGCATCGAGGGAGCTTAGAAACAAGGGCAGGAAATAAAGTGAGATTCATTTTGGAAAAATTTGATTTAATGCACCCCAAAAAATCAAAATGTGAAATGCACATAATAAATGGGAATGAAACCTGTAAAACCCATAATACTGGTAGATACAGGAATGGGGGGAGATAGTGGTCAGCAAATTAGATATGAGTCTATAATAAAGGCTAAGTTTAAGGCATTTGTGCAAGAAACATCACATCATGGATTAGGGAGGAGAATAGTTCTTCTCTGTAGAACTTGAGTCTGGAATGTTGTGTTCAGTTGTGTGATTGTCCACACCAGAAAAAGATAGAGAAATGAGAGGGAGCTCAGAGGAGACAAATAATGATGTCTGGAGATGGTGACTTATAAGCACGTATAGCTGTCAGGTCTGACTTTGCCAGAGTATGTATAGTTTGATTCAGGAGTGACTAAGGGATGACACAAACATCTACAAATACTTGAAACAAACAGCAAAGATGGAGAACAATGATATAGGTAGTATGGGAGGGTAGAACTAAGAGTAAAAGGATGAACCTTAGAAAAGGAAAATTTCACTGGAATAGCAGAAAAGCGTGTCTTGACAGTGCAGCCTATAATTAAACTGTGGCATAGTCTCCAAAGGGAGGTTGAAGCCCCATTATTTATGACAAAGAACAAGAAACCTGACTATGTGCACTGCTAGATGATATGAGTGATGGTCTCCTCTAATTTCTCTGGCTAGCATGATGCCCTTCACTACTGAGAGTGAGAAGAAAGCAGAAGCCGAAGGATCCAGGTAGAAACTAGCGGGAAGGAAGAACAGCAGCTCCTTGTCCCTCAAGCCTGTGCTGGGGCATGGGGCCTTTGGGGTTAGGACTCTTTTTGGGTAGGGAGGAGTTGTGCTGGTTGTAGGGCTAAGAGGGCAGCCACACTCCGCTCTCGGCTTCCTTCTGACTGGGTGTTATCGCTGCTGGCAGAGGTACCAGTGGTAGCACAGCTCCACAGTGTTATTTCAGAATCAAGACACTCCCATTTTTGTAACGATTTGCCTTTCTGTAGCGTGACATGCATTTTTGGTAGATTTTTTGTATATACCCACATGCAGAATCTGGGTATGTAATGTCTTAATGTTCCTTCCTCTCAAACTGAATAACTACCTTATTCTGGACTTCGGCTGTAGAGTTTATCCAGTCCAGGATTGGTTATTAGCTGATCAACAAGAAGCATCCTCCGATTACTGTAATATTTAATATAGGAGTATGTAATTGACAGTGGGAGAAGGTAGGCTTTGCCTGGGTTGTACAGCAGGTTTGGAGGTGACCATACCAGAATAAAGCCTGTGTATTTAAGCTGTATTTTGGTAGAGGAGTTCTGAAGGCAAAATCCACCTCCCTAGCCTGGAGTTGGGATCTAAGGACTGGATTAGTGTTTGAAGCCCACTGGCACCAGTTTTATGGGGTATTGATACCATTGGATTCATATACGTACCAGTCCATAGCCCCTTCTATAGTCTGTCCCCAGTGTGATCTTCCATGAAGCTGATGTGAGGCCAACACAGGGAACATTTCTGTAATGTGTTGGGAATGCAAAGGCACCCTGTGCAGCTGCTTGTCCCTGCATAGCCCTGTGCAAAGTTTAAGTGGAGGTGAGGGGTTTTGTACTGGCCCTGTGCACCATGAGTGAACTTCACTCTTAGTGAGTAAATAGAGGTCTCTGGAGAAAATGAAGAGTGACTGGATGGGCCATTATATTTTACTGCTGCTGATAGAGATCATCTTGGGCCAATTACAGATCTAGTGTAAAAGAATTTGTGATTTTTGGGGGGGGGGCAGAGGGAGGAGTTGTATATTAGTAATTTGAAAAGAATTGAAAGCATGGTTTAGAAGTTTGTAGACAGGATGCTGATTTTTTCCATGAGCATTTGCCTCTCATACACTGCTTCAGGAATTAAGACTGCAGTAATCTCTCTTCTCTCTTAACAACAAAGAAATACTACTGTGAATTGCAACAGCTGTCCCTAGTGTGAAAGAGAATTGTCTTGACCTTTTCCAACATTGCTTCTGTTGACCCATTTGAAATTGTTTGTCTTACAGAAACAAATCTAAGACTAATTATTTCGCAACTCTAATTACTGTTCTCATGGACATTTTTCCATTTTAAATAGAAATAGTTACCTTAAAGTTCTTCTTTCATTTCTTACTTTAGCAAGCACCAGAGGAAAGTAAAACCTGTTTTGCTGGTCTTTGATGCAGTTCGCTTACTCCTGTGAAAAGGTTATATGGAAACAACTTGTTTGTATGATGATTTTGAAAGATATGCAGCTTCTTGCTCAGCAAAACTTCACTTCATCAGAGTCTAAATGTGAAAATGCCATTTTTTTAAATGTTCATATTCGTTCAGATAGGTGCTTTATAAAGCAGCTCATTTTTTGATCCTTTAATATATACAAGAATATCCCTAAGCATAATAGACAAACTGCATCAGCTCAGCAGCAATAAACTACTTGTTAGTAATTCATATCTGGCAAATGAGCCCCTGCAACCTGGAGAGTTTACTGCCACTAGGTCTTTTTAGGCTCTCTTTTTATCAGGAGCATGAAAGTGCCTGTTAAAATCACAATGAGGAAAGAACCTCAAAATACACAAACTCCCTCCTCCCACAAAGTCACATCACCCAAACCAGCAAAAATTTCAGACTGCTACCAGCACCATCAAAGCTGCTCACGTTGCAGGTGTCTTTGGATTTGGATCACTGTGCAGTGATATTCAAAACATGATTTTGCACGTGTGTGTGAAGTGCACCTAAGGCATAATTTATGACTTTGTCAAAGATGGGATGGAAAAGCCTCCAAAACAGCACTTTTAATTGTGTGGCCCTTTTCCTTCAAAATGTTTGTTTTATTTTATCTGGCACCAGTGAAGACTCCCAGAACCCTAATGCCAATAAAACTGCACTGCTTTTAAGAAATGTCTCTGTTGACTTTGTCCGTCAGGCTGATGAGCCTAACAGAACTGAACTGAAGAGCTTAAAAATAAAATTGCTTATTAGATTTTTTTTTCTTAATTTGTTCTGCTTTGTCAATCCAATTGAAGTATGATTCTTGTTTAGGAAAAAAATCATAGCTGTAAATACATTTATCTATTTGTCTATCTATCCATCACCTTAAGACGTTAAAATGTTGTTTTTTATTTTTATACAGTTACTGAAAATCATTTGTGACATTTTCTGTTTAGGCTGCTAAAGGTTTTGGCAGTTAGAACATGGATTTTGTCTTTTGATGGTGAATTAAATTCAGCGTTTATTGTAAAGTCCTCAGGTGTTTAAATGTGCAGTGATAGACAACTAAAACTCCTGCTGTGCTAGAGTTGGCTAGGTCTCTATAGTAGTTCTAGCATTCGCAAAGAATTGGAACTTGTTTAATCTGTTTCTAATAAACGTTAGGCTTTTTTTTGCTATTTATATTAGTAGCTAGAGCCAACTTAGTGTTTGTCACACAGCTACCGTACACCTAGCTTCTCAGTTCTTATTTCTGAAGACTCCCGTACAATTTATGATGCTGTCATCCTGAGAAAATAGCTTGTGAATCATGGTTTATAAATTTCAGTACTAAAATTTGCATAAGAAGAGAAAAGAAAAATGGATCCACAAAGGTGCTGATGATGTAAAATCAACCATGTACATAGCTTGTTCATTGGCCAAGGTGGATAGTAGGTAAATTTAGAGGTGATCAACTTTATTTTCACTTTATGTTACTAATGAAAATTTTGCCAATGAAGGGAGGCTGATTGAAATATCATTAATATAAGGCTATATTAGGTAATTTCTTTTGTTCAGGGCAGCACAGAGGCAGGAGAGGAAGAGGATGGATAGTTCAGTGGTTAGGGCGCTAGCCTGGGGCTTCCTCTGTGACCTTTGGCAAGTCATTTAGTCTCTCTGTCTCAGTTCTCCATTTGAAAATGGGGATAAAAAGCACCTCTCTACCTCCCAATGGTGTTGTGAGGATAAATACACTAACGATTGTCAGGTGCTCAGATACTATGGTAATGGGGGCCACAGAAGTGGGAACATTAGGATGTAATTGTTGACGAACTCAGTTTGTAGTATGCATGTCAACCCTGGCTAAAGGCATGGAGAAGGAATATAGAGGCAAGGTCATGGGACATGGTCAGTGTGATTTACTCTGCATTCTTTCTGACCCAGCCATCCTTTGTTGTCACATATTACTCTTGCCTCTGGCAGGGGTGATCCACACAAGGGTTCTCTGTATAGGGCTGCAGTTGGCAAAAATACCATCCCACTTTCATGCTGCTTTTGCAATGTTAATTTTGCATTTATATCCTGGGAAGTGAGTGGGGAGTCGGAATTTGGCCTACCACATGCTGTGCAGCATGGGTATTAGAATTCACATGGAATATATCTTTGATATGAATTGGATAAATCAGTGTAGGGAATATATTCGATAGATCAATCTTTACTTTGTAAAGGCTTTTTAATGCCTTTCTGTTGGTGGGTATAGCTTGCTTTGTGAGGTATCTGGTATCTTCAAGATGTTTTAAATTTTGTTCACTGGGAGACCTTGGGCTTATGATCCTTGCTTGTTTAATTATAAACAGATACCTGTAGCCGCCTATTAATGTTTTCAAATAAGATGTTCAAAAATTGTGAAACTTAGAAGTAACAGTGAAAGTTTATTTGTGACTTTGCCACTTTTCTTTTCCATTGATACCGGGGCAAACTTTATACTTCTAGGTTAATAAATTATTGATCTAATGTGCTTTAGTTTACTTCAAAGCAAAGGGTCATAAACTGCTAGTGAACTAATTCCTAAATTTAAGTCTGCCATGTATATGATTTGATTCAGTGGCCTTAAAATGGTTTATTCGGAGAGACCTAAGCTTCCATGAAAATATGCACAGTATGCCCAAAGAGTTCACGCTATATTTTTTTAAACAAATACTTCCTCTATTTCTTCATTTACTTAAATACTGCAATAAACAACTAAGGAAAGAAAAATACAGATTTGTATAGTCATCCTAAAAGCTAAGTGTAGCGTTGCCAAGTATTAACGTTCCCACGGTACTCTACAGATGCAAAAATTAAGGCAACTGGAATGATTCTGCAATGCCGATAAAGGAAAATATAGTGTGTGGCAATTAAAACAACTGGAAAGGGAAACTTTTATTACAAGTTAGTCCAAAACTGACTGCTGTCTCATTGGTCTAAACTCTTCTAAAACGTTTGTTGCATTCTTTACCCATATACAGAATGCAGCAGATCTAAGCTTAGGATTCAGGACATATATATTTTTAAAAAAGGATGATTCCATCCTTTTAATTTAGCATTTGTTGTTGGCTGACTCTTCAAAACTTGTTTTTCAAATCTACACAACAAAATGAGCAAAATGACAACAACAAACAAAAATAATAACTTATACTGACTTAAAATTTAATTTGATGATAACACATAAAAGTTTTCCTTATTTTCCTAATATGACACAATTCCAACAGCTTTATTTTGCATGCTATAATATATGCATTTACTCGATGCTTTTGGTTTAGTTGACATTTGTTGTAATGGAAAAACAAATTGGCAAAATTATTACTAGTGGACTTTGAAGTAGCGATTTCAGGCCGGGCTTAATCTTCTGTTTGTGTGCAGTACAATCTTTTTGGTTTGGAGATGGATGAATACAGCACAAAAGGTTAAAAAGACTCTCCACATATGTAGCCTCCCTATTAAACACTCTGCCTCTTTCTTTAAGTAGCTGAGGTCCTTTAGGAATATCAGTTTTTCTCTTTTCACTGTGAATTTTTAGTTTAGCGTTCCTGGGGGAAAAGTTCAAAATAAAAAAATGCAGTAGGATTAACCAAAAAGTATCATTTTATTGATCTTCAAACATAGCTCAGAATGTAGAAGGATTTAAACCACATTGGGGAATTTAGAGGCTGCACTGTTTTGTACAGTACCTGTTTCAAGTAACTAAAATAGCTATGGTGAAAAATTCTTTGAGGTACAAAAGGAGGAGGAGGGATTTACTTGAGATTATTAGCATTTGTTTCATGTTTTACACATTCATGTTATAGTTGCATTAATATCAGTTGTGTATCATAAATATGATGAAAAACTTCTTGACACTGCAGAGTAATCTGCTAACAAAAATGATTTTCATGGGGAAAAAACCTTTTTATATAAATGAAGCAGCATAGAGACACCTGTTTATAGTATACTTCACAAATTTCACTATACTTTCATG
Source organism: Mauremys mutica (assembly GCF_020497125.1). Lineage (NCBI taxonomy): Eukaryota > Metazoa > Chordata > Testudines > Geoemydidae > Mauremys > Mauremys mutica. Next base: position 16,681,939 of record NC_059075.1, read on the forward strand.
CCTAGTCAGTCAACTAAACCTTTTTTCCTCCACTTTCCTTGCTCCATATCCTAATAATCAGTAGGAAGATAGCTTGCACGGTATGTATTCTCAAGTGAAATGAATGCATCTCTAACTTTACAGTTCCAGATGTATAGAAGTCCCCCGTCCTGCAAATGCTTGTGCATATGTTTAACTTTTAAGCATTTGAGTAGTTGCATTAACTTCAGTGGGACTCCTCATGCAGTTAGTCATTGATATACGTGGGCTTTTTTGAGGGTCAGGGCATAAGATTGTATTATTACACCAGAATTGTTAGCAGTCTTTGTTAATAATTCTGTTAAAGGTCACCTGCAAAGGGGAAAAATGGGCTCTTGACTTTTTTGCTTTTTTCATGATAAAGACGGCATGATTTATGGTTGGTTTTTTTTGTTGTTGTTGTTTTTTTTTAATAGACTTGTTTTTACGTTCACAATTCAGATCCTTTGTAGGCTGGAAGATGTCTGTGATGACATTACATGATGTTCAGTGACATTACAAGAGCTAAAGGAAGGTTAAGCAATTAGGAGGGAAAAGGATTTTTAGTCACTCTTTTGTTTGTTTGATGTTCATGCTTATTTAACTTCAGTGACTAATATTTTATACAAAGGAAGCCTTTCTTAAAGGTTCAACACCTGGTTGTACTTGTTTAACTTAAGATGTGATTTTAAACTGATTTTATTTGAACCAATGCCACAGGCTGTGTTGGACATGCTTATTTTGGTTTAAGCCAGGTTTATACTGGTTTAGCTTACACTACAAAGTTAGGTTGATGTAAGCCACCTTGTGTTGATCTACCTGTGCATGTGTCTACACGTACATTTGTCTTCCACTGATGTAAGCACCCCATTATGGTGATGCAGTAACACTACCTCTCTGAGTGGCGTTGAGCCATGGTTGAGGTACTGAAGTTGGTGCAGCATGAATGTAGACACTGCATTACCTATGCTGACCCTAACAGTCCTCCAGCAGCTTTCACAATACCCAACACTGACCTCTCTGGTCACAGTTGTGAACTCCACTGCCCAGGTGTCATGGAGACCCAACAGTCCCCCTCCCACCACCACCACCTTTTAAAACCCAGCACATTTTTAAAATGCTTTTTCCTGATTGTCCAGCTTGGCAAGCACACTAGCAAATCTCGATTGTTGTGTGCAGCTGCCCAGCCGACCTAGAGTAGACAAGAGATACTGGATCTCCTGGGAGAGTGGGGAGAAGAGGCTATGTAGGCACAGCTATGGACCAGCCATAGGAATGTGGCCATCTACAAGCAGATTGCACGGTGGATGCAGGAGAAGGTGTATGACATGGATCAGTAGCAGTGCCAAATGAAAGCAAAGGAGCTGCAGCAGGCATACCAGAAGGTCAGGGAGGTCAACAGTCCATGCGCTGCTGAACCACAGACCTGCCACTTCTACAAAGAGTTTCATGCCATACTTGACAGAGACCCCATCACCACCTTACAGCCACCGTTGATATCTCCTAGAAGCCCAAGACACAGACTCCATTTGTGAACAGCGAGGGTGAGGAGAGGAGGAGGATGGGGACATATGATAGAGTGGTCCAGCTATGTCGCAAACCAGAACCTGTTTGAGACTCCACTGAAGTCCAGTCAAGTCGAGCACGGGTGAGCCTGATGCAGGGAGAAGAACCTTGGGTAAATGTGTAATTGTATTTGCCATTACAATGGTGTACTGCTGGCACCCCCGACTTAGCAGGACACAGCTATTGACTTTTGTGTTAATTTATTCATTCTAGAAGAGGTAGTAGTACAACAAAGAGAGGTAGAGTTGTCATCTGTTTTCACATTCCCATGTAGAGTTAGGCAGGAGGCGCTTTGCGGAGCAGTTTGCTTATGTACGCAGGTATGTCCCTTGAATCCTGCTTAGAGATCTCGGTGAAACTTTCCTGGAGGTGCTCTGCAATCCTCTCTCAAAGCTTTCTAGGAATCACAGCCTTATTTCTTCCTCCACGGAAGGACACTTTCCCATGCCAGTTGATGATAATCTCATCAAGCACCATTGCAGTAAACAGGCTAGTAGCATATGGGCCGAGCAGGAAAAGAAGAGGGAGATGCACCAGGACATAATGGGGCTTCTCTGTCAACAAACACAGATGCTGCAGATTGTTGTGAACCTACAGGTTGAACAATCCCAGGCTTGCCTGCCTTTGCACTCCATGGAGAACTCCACTGCAGCATCTCCTTACACCTCCCCTCTACATTCCATGTGGCATATGGGGCCGCATCCCTAACCATACCACTCCACACCAGGGGACAGTAAGGACAACCACAGCTCCACATACACTGGCCTGGGAGAACCACAGTTGCTGTACGTGTAGTCAAAATGGACATGAATGTTTCCCCTTGCTAAGTTCTGTTTCATTAATTTAAGTTTTTTATGTATTTGCTTTTACATCATACAGAATTTTTTGTAGTGGTTTTGTTACTCAATAACATTCTATTTTTTGGAAAATAATTCATCTTTATTCTCATTCTCAATATATGCTGCAGAAAGCCTTGCAGTACTGAAAGCACCCACTGACTTGTTACTATCCAGTGCCACAACTCCTAGGATCAGTGACAAACACAGTTCAATAATCATAAATATACAGCAGGCACCACAAAATTAATTGGTGCATTGACAGTGTTATATTCATACACGTACACAAAGCACCACACAATTCCTAACAAGCCCCAAAACAGCAGGGCGAGTTAGTAATGTGTGGAGCTAGACTGCTCTATGTCTCACTGTTAGTGCTCTCTGTAGGGTGCCCTTTGCAATGCTTTGCTGCTGTAGCCTCCAGCCTGGACTGCTCACAAACAACCCCCAGTGTGTAAGTCACTCCCAGCTATGTCTGTGTGTGGGCTGCAGCCAGCCAGCCAGCCATACCTTGGCTCTAATCAGCCTTGATTATGCTGCAGGGTGACCTCAACACACCCAGTCCCAGCTCATCCCCCAGAAATGTGTATCCTGTGCTGCCCAGCCCTCTCCTGGACAGTACAAGTGTATGTAAAGTGTATGTAAAGGACAGGGAACAAAGGGTAGGAATTAATGGTAAATTTTCAGAATGGAGAGGGGTAACTAGTGGTGTTCCCCAAGGGTCAGTCCTCGGACCAATCCTATTCAATTTATTCATAAATGATCTGGAGAAAGGGGTAAACAGTGAGGTGGCTAAGTTTGCAGATGATACTAAACTGCTCAAGATAGTTAAGACCAAAGCAGATTGTGAAGAACTTCAAAAAGATCTCACAAAACTAAGTGATTGGGCAACAAAATGGCAAATGAAATTTAATGTGGATAAATGTAAAGTAATGCACATTGGAAAAAATAACCCCAACTATACATACAACATGATGGGGGCTAATTCAGGTACAGCGAGTCAGGAAAAAGATCTTGGAGTCATCGTGGATAGTTCTCTGAAGATGTCCACGCAGTGTGCAGAGGTGGTCAAAAAAGCAAACAGGATGTTAGGAATCATTAAAAAGGGGATAGAGAATAAGACTGAGAATATATTATTGCCCTTATATAAATCCATGGTACGCCCACATCTCGAATACTGTGTACAGATGTGGTCTCCTCACCTCAAAAAAGATATTCTAGCACTAGAAAAGGTTCAGAAAAGGGCAACTAAAATGATTAGGGGTTTAGAGAGGGTCCTATACGAGGAAAGATTAAAGAGGCTAGGACTCTTCAGCTTGGAAAAGAGAAGACTAAGGGGGGATATGATAGAGGTATATAAAATCATGAGTGATGTTGAGAAAGTGGATAAGGAAAAGTTATTTACTTATTCCCATAATACAAGAACTAGGGGTCACCAAATGAAATTAATAGGCAGCAGGTTTAAAACAAATAAAAGGAAGTTCTTCTTCACGCAGCACACAGTCAACTTGTGGAACTCCTTACCTGAGGAGGTTGTGAAGGCTAGGACTATAACAATGTTTAAAAGGGGACTGGATAAATTCATGGTGGCTAAGTCCATAAATGGCTATTAGCCAGGGTGGGTAAGAATGGTGTCCCTAGCCTCTGTTCGTCAGAGGCTGGAGATGGATGGCAGAAGAGAGATCTCTTATGTTCTTATAACTTGTCACCATAAATGGAGTTTCCAGACATTTCAGTTCAAGCACACTGGGGTAGATAAAACAAATTTATTAATTACAAAGAGAGAGATTTTCAGTGAGTACAGGTAATGAAGCATAAAAGTCAGAAATGATTACAAGAAAAATAAAGATAAAAGTTAGGCAACTGGTGCCTAACTTAACAAATTATGTTAAATTCAAAACAGAGGACCCCTTCTCCCAGAGTCCAATGAATGCTTCCTTTGTCGCTTCAGGTGCCTTGAATGCAATTAGAGGGAGGTGCCTTGCAGGGTTTGCCCTTCTTTTTTTATAGTTTCAGTCCCCTTCTTGAAAAACATTCCAGCTGGGTACCAGGAGAGAAAAAGTCTATGGGGAAGGATGTTTCCTGCTGCATTTTCCTCACCTGCTTCAGCTTCCTTTGTTTCCCTTCCTGCTTTATGACTCTGTTCACTGCTTACATGCAAATTAAGCAGAGCACACATTCCTTTATTTGAGACAGACCTGTTTGCCAACCTCAGTTTGGAATATTTGTTAATAATACCATACAGTGGAATCTTTGCATACAGTATTGCCACACACATTTTATCAGGACAATAATTACCAGCCAATTATGAGTTTTCAAATGATAGCTCACAAGTAAGGCTACGATTTAGTCACGGGTATTTTTAGTAAAAGTCATGGACAGGTCACGGGCAATAAACAAAAATTCACGGCCTGTGATCTGTTCCTGACTTTTACTAAAAATACCTGTGATTAAATCTTGGGGGTGTGTGAGTGGGCCGCTGCTGAGGGGCATCTGAGAGGGGGGCGCTGTTGGGTGAGACTGGGGGCGGCGGCTGTTGCTGCTGCTGGGTGGGGCGCCTGAGGCCAATGGCCCCAGCTACCAGGGGCAGTAGACTGCAGCTGCTCCGGCCAGCCAGGGACCGCTGCCAGAGCAGCGGCTGGTGTGCCAGTCCCTGGGGCCACTCCAGCAACAGCTGGTGTGGCTGTCCTGGGGACCACCTGAGCAGCTGGCCCCAGAGCCAGCTGCTTGGGCAGCCCTGGGTTCAGCCACACTGGCCCCTGCAGAAGTCACGGAGCCCTACTCACAAGGCATACTTTGTACATAGATTATTAGCATAGTGTGTAGGATGTGAATACCGGGGTGCATTCTGTCACAGCCTTCCCATGTGAAAGTTAAAGCTGTCTTGACTCAACTTTAACTCACATAGCTGTATTTTAAAAAATGAATCAGCTTGTTAACAGACTGCACTGCGACTTCTTCTAGTGGCCCACTTCTTCCTTTTAATGCAATTCCTGCTAGCGTGGTCATGACTCGAAACTTACCTCAGATACATGCTCTTCCATGGATGGCAAAATACCAATCTCATCTAAGTTAAATTAGTCATGTGACACTGTTCTCTTAAATTGCACAAAGTCCTGAGATACACAAGTCATGAGAGTGCAGAGTGTGGTGTTTGCCTTTGAATGTACCACCATACCACCATTAGGCTGTTTGATTAGGCATGTTCAGTGTGTACCTCAAAATATGTGATAATTTAAAGATATACTTGCTATTTAAATAAGAGATTTCCCCTAATTGGCTGTTATAAATTAGAGGCAAGAAGAAATGATTTATTGCTTATAATTGGAAATGAGTTACGAAGACGAATGTTGGTAATCACGAAATAAAATTTGGAAGACGTTGATTTCCAGATGGTTGGCAATGAAATTGCTCTTTAATGTATAATATACCAGACATGGGGGAAGGGGAGGTTTCTACTGTACGCCCTTGTGCTTTGATGAGTTACTTGTATGAATGTACAGTTACCTGAATCTTAAATTATTGTGTTCCACTGCATATACCTGCAGGATGCACCTTGTTTAAACAGTGCTGTATTATCTGAGATAGTGGAGGAGGAAGAGGTAATTTAATGTTATGTCTAGTATGATTTTTGTCCTTGTAATGTCACATACTTTAAACAGGAAAGATCTAACAATAAATCTTGCATCACCTTTGGGTATAACAATCTCCGTGGATTATTCTCAGAGACTGCACGTTACTAGATGTTTTCCTTTGGCCTCATTATCTGTTTTTATGAGGTTGAGATTGATCAAAAACACCTGTCCAAAAGCAAATACTTGTAGACCTCATTGGCTACATCTGGTATAATACATTTGTACCAGAATTAAAGGCAAAAACACTATACTGTTAAGAATTTTGCCATTGCAAATACACATCTTCACAATGTAATTTAGTTCTAATCAGATTATATAAGTGTTTGTGTGACTTGTTAATTTAGAAAGATTTGTCTATCCGTAGCTGTAAGCACAGGATGTAAAAATGATTGGTATTTAGATTGCCTTATATAATTTCCATAAATTTTCTGCCTTTTCACAACCATTTTGGGCCCCAGTTCAGCAAGGCGGTTAAGCACTTAAAGTGGGACTACTTGCATAATTAAAGTGAGGCACAGGTTTGTGTGTCTTACTGATTCAGAGCCATAGTGTGGTTATTCACATACTTTTCAGAATAAAGTTGTAACCCAGCTTCATAGCTTCCTCTGTTTCAAGAAGCTTTTCTATAAGACGCAAATCTGCCTTTCTGCCACCATTTCATTTGGGCAGGCAGAAAAGGCTCAAGCTGGTGTGGTGAAAGCAATGGCATCTTTTGGACAGTGGTTTCTCTTTTGAGCGAGTCTAGATTTTTTTTAAATTGCAAATACTTTCCTCTGTTGTCAGCTCTCAAAAGGTGAGTTCATCAGCATCTATATTGACAAATCCAGTAAAGTCTTCCACTAGGGTTGCCACCCATCCGGGTTTTACCTTCTGTGTCCGGGTGTCATTACGGTTGCCAGGTGCCCGGTTTTTGGGGGGTTGAGGTGCTTTGAGCAGGGGGTTGTCTAGATGACCTCCTGAGGTCCCTTGCAATCCTGATATTCTGTGATTCTATGTATTTGTTGTCTGTCTGTCTGTCCTTCTGTCTATAACATTAGTATGGGTGGTAAGCAGCAGTAAGAGGTTTCCTACGTGGATGGATTAAATTAAAATTCAGCAGTAAGAGCTTTGGGTGACGTTCTAAAACTATTATTTCCAGAATTACATTGAGGAGATTGTTATGGTATAATAATCCCCTGGGTGGGTGACTTGCCTAATATAAATTACACATCTTTATTACCCCATAACTCCTCTCTGTTTTATGTGATGTATTATATAATCTTTGTTTATTAAGTAATAAGCAAAATAAAAAGTTTGTCACAGCCAGCTTGTTTTTCAAAGCATTTGTTCATTTTGAAAGTTCAATTTATGTGATCTTCAGCCCTGCCAGATTCTATTATACTGAATCTTCTTTTAAATTATTAAGCTGGAGGACAAACCTATATGCTGTCTTGTATGTCTTAACTGAAGCTGGAGCAGGAGCTAAGCAGATTCTATAGTGAGCAGACACTAACGACAAATACTGTGCCATTACTTTCTGACAAGAAAATGTCAAGAATATCAACTTCACGTGTTATATATGTTGGTTGACTGGAACATATGATTAATTTTCAAAATTGGCTTGAAACCTGTATGTTGCACTTGGGGTTTGTACATCTTTTTCCTTTTGTAGGTTTGCTTTACCATTCACAACATTGCTTTTTTTGTGGTTTATTTTTTTATTTTTAATGTATTTATTTCTATCAGTTTCATAGTTTGTAATGCAAATGCCTAAAACCAGAAGATACAGTAAATGGTGAATGAGTACAGAAGCATTTAGAAAGATCACGAGAGCCATTTCATTTTTGTCAAAGTATTATATTTTAAACAGAAACATGCTGTGTATCACAATGTGTCTTAACTCAGGAAATGATACCAAGCATATGAGACAAAGCAGCTCCTAATTCAGAGTATTTCTTCTGCTAAGCAAAAGCCCAGTTTTCAGCAAGTCTAATGAGCTGGGATAGATGGGGAGGTAGTCGTGCTGATGGGGGGTACATGCATGTTGAAAGTGGCATAAAGGACTTTGGCTGTCCTCTTTTTGTGAAACTGCTCATTTGAGCATTAATGCCCCATCCCACTCAAGCCTCAAAAACAGCTGTGTTCTTCAGTGATGGCACACTACAATATTCTAGCCTTCCCTGGTTAAATGAGACTGCAGAAGGAGCCAGTATCTGTAGCCATGGCAGCCAGTAATTTATTGTTCCATATGGTTGGTGTGGCAGCAGCTGCTCTGTTTTAAGGAGGTCAGGGCATCAGGGCATTTAAAAAAACCCACTGTAAAATCTTTCTTCAGTGCTCTGTAGAGTACAGTAATAGCTAGGGGTCTCTGTGGAGGTAATGACATCACCAGCCAAGAGACACAAATTACTTTTTTTTTAAATTGAAGACGTTATTCTCTTAGGAAAATAAGTTGACACAATGTATCTCTGTGTGTGATGATTTTAGTTCTCCAGTTTTCACTGCTGGTGTTTGGTGATAGTACATATTAATTAATGAGCCTGATCCTCCTGCTTAAATTGGGATTAATTCTGCTGAAGTCAGTGGAGTCCCACTACTGTAAGATCAGTAGAAGGAAGAGGAGAATCAGGCCCAGTGTCTTTCCAGTGCATCATATATATGTTTTTTCTGTATTATTTTTGGCTTGCTCTGAGAACTGCAGTACTCTTACTACTGAGAAATAAACATGCTTTATGAACACTAGCACAGTACAGAAATACAGCCTGTGGAGTACTCAGTCTCTCATTATTGTGAAGTGCATTAGAATGACTCCTTATGTTTAGGGTTGCAGTTTACAATTAGGGGTTCCACCAGTAAGAATCCTTTTTTTTTCTTCATTATGGGAACATTTGTAATTAAAATGACACTGGAATATTTACCGTGGTACTTAGTGTAGCAGTGATTGTATTGTTTAGCGTGAGCGCATGCATTATTGCTTCTAAAACAAAGGCCAGCACATTGTGAGTGCCTTCTGGGCGTATTTTATAGCTTGATTCTCACTGGGGATGGGCAAGGCTTCAGGGTATTCTTCGGGGGGCATGGTGTTGATCATTAACATGTGGCAACAAGTCTCATTTTTGGATAGAGTGTTAATTGCAATAATCACACTGTTTTCAAATAGAGAGCTTTAATGTCTTACCTACTGCTTTTCTAATATGTGAATACAGGGTAACAGATATTTTACCAGCAACCTTCATTTATCTAACCTATTGATACTGTTACTGCATTCTCATGTTTGTGTGCATCTAAATTGGTACTCTAGATTAGAAATCAATGATTAACAGTATAATACACATATTCAGATATTAGGAAGGTTGTATAACTCACATGGGGCAGCATAAAGAGGAAGTCGGACACAGAATAAGATTTGTAGATGTGCCTTCAAATGTTTTCTCTCTATATCGATCCTTTAGGACTTCTAGGGAGTAAATACATTCTCTGGGTTAACGGTACCATCTTCTTCCATGATGTTGATAATCATGAAGTGCGCCAGACAGTAGTTGTAAAAGAATACCGTTGTATTCCAAATCACTCTGTAGTTGCAAGCGCATAGACTCTGCCTTTGAAATGTTGTCGGGACATCAGCTTGGTTAGATGCACTGAAAACAGGTTCACTTTGGACTGCCCCAGTTGTTCGAGTATCCTGAAAATGTTCCGAAGTGCTGCAAAGAAGACTCTCAGCTGAACGCCTGTCTTGTGAATTTTAATATTTTCTTCTCTGTCAGATAATGAAGACTAAAACTCTCCACTCATTCTCTGGGGTTTCACTTCCTACTGTAGAATAGTCAGATTTAGTGTTCTTTTTAAATTGAAGAACAACTTCTTTGTATGCTAAAGAATGCCAGAATCAATGGATGAGTAGAGTGAAAGAAGCATCTTACTCTAAATGAATGCTTAGCTCTGGAGGTCTGCATCTCTGTTAATGAAACTTAGACTCCATTCACAGGTATGCCAGGGAATCTGTGTGAGCAGAATTTAGGTACCAGGCAAGTCATTCTCTCTATAGCTGGGTATATCTGTATGAGGAGAGGGGACACAAAGCAGCCAGAACTAGGTTAAAACAATTGAGAACAGTGTTCATAGCAATAAGAAAACAGGATTTCAAATGACTAACTTAGCACTTGAGTGGCAAAATAATACACTCATCTCTGATCTCCAAATGTGTTTCTGCTGTCCTTTCCCCCGCTATGCAGTACTTTAAAAAATATGCTCAAGTTCAGCTTCCAGCATTTCTTACTTTCAGCTCATGTAGGATCCTTTTGTTTTTTGATGTTGTCTAGTTTAAGATTAGATACAAGATGTTAAAACCATGCTGATGTAATCTCGGTACATTAATGTAAATCTGGAATCACCTCACTGAAATAAAAGGAAGTGAGGTGATTCCAGATTTACACTGGTGCAATTAGGAACAAAATCTGGCGCACTGAATCTGTCCCTCTCACCATAACAGAAAAGAGGAGGGGCCAGCAATGGGTAGGAATGTTTTGGCCGCTTTCAGAGCATGTGGCAAAGGCAATCTATTTTATAGGGCCTCTGGGGAGAGCTAAGAAGGACTTTGGGTGGATATGGGATGGAGTTTTGCTATTGTGCTTATTAGCTTGCCTTTTTTCTAAGGGCTTGTCTACATGGGGAGTTATTCTGATTAGCTGTTCCTAAATTAATTATTCCCGATTAATTGTATTCCAGATAAGCTTAATCCACTTTGGAAATGGATTAAATGTATTCAAAATAAGACACTATTATTTTGGGATAAGAGCATTCACACATGGAGTTAATCAGGAATAGCTAAACCTCTTTAAAAACACACCCTACCTTATTCCACATCAACTTTCATGTCTAGACAATCCTTTATTGTATGGAGCTGATAGGTGATAGTTTTACTGAATGTTCATGTTAATGCTGTTAAACTGTGTGTAGGGCTTGTTCATAGACTTTCTTTTATATTTTTAAATTGAAAGGATAAAATAAATACATAGTGTGATAACATTAGCAAACTTGTTCTCTTGGCTAGAGAACAAGTGAATGCAGCCTGTGTCAAGCTGACCTTGTGTTTTTACATTTACAGTATAACTTTCCTAATAATCACCAACACCTTTTTTTCTTTTTTCCAGATTAAGACCCTTGATTTCTACACAACTAGCTAAAAAGGCTGCAACTGAAGAGGTATGTGAAGTTTTCCACCTCTCCCAGAACCCTTCTACACAACTGCAATCTGAAAATTGACTTAACTCATAATAACAATACTTAACACTTGATTATGGCAACTACCACAAACCTCAGTGGACTGGCGTGACGTTTCCTTCTGGTGTTGTCTGGACCAGTGATCTGCTAGGCCACTCCAATCCTTGACTCTGGGAGCCAGCCTTACCCTGCTCTACTGTGAGAACCCCCACTCCTGGGCTGTTCATGTACAGCCTCTGGCATGTAAGCTGCTCCCAGCTACTTGCAAGCGAATGACACTAGTCAATATTTCCGGTCCCAGACACAACCCTAGGAACCTCCATCTTGCAGTGTCCAGTTATGCCTGCTGGACACTGCAAGCTTATATAAGTTTGTCAATTGAATGAAGAAATTGATATGTACCAGGCTTGTTATCCCAAGAGGAGTCCCTGACACGCTTCAAACCAAATGCACTGCTTCAGGTAGAATAAACAGATTTATTAACTATAAAGGTAGATTTAAGTGATTATAAGTCAAAGCATAACAAGTCAGATTTGGTCAAATGAAATAAAAGCAAAACACATTCTAAGCTGATTTTAACACTTTCAGTGTCCTTAAAAACTTAGATGCTTCTCACCACAGGCTGGCTCTTCAGCCAGGCTCTCTCCTTTGATCAGTGGGTCAGTCGCTTGGTGGTGGTGGTGTCTGTAGATGTGAGTGGGAGAGAGAGAGAGCATGGCAAAATGCCTCTCCCTTTTATCATGTCCTTTCTTTCCTCTTGGCTTTGCTCCCCCACCCCCCTTCAGAGTCAGGTGAGCAGTACCTCATTGCAGTCGAAAACTGACCAAAGGAAGGGGGTGACTCCCTCGAGGGTCTAACAGATTCTTTTGTTGCTGCCTAAGCCAGTGTCCATTGTTCCTGTGAGGCTGGGCTGGGTTTGTCACATCCATGCCCTGATGAGGTGTGAACTGCCCCTCTGCTCCTGGAGAGTTTTTGCCTGGGCTTGCTTTAAGCCATGAGGATACATCTTCAGCCTCATAACTATATACATGAAATTATAACCTGTACCCTTACTATAACATTACTGTAACAACCATGCTCAGTGCATTATGATCCTTCCAAAGATCCAACATGACAAACTTTGCATTGGATTCCACACAATCATTTTATAAAGATGAACATGGGGGTGTAGGGTGTTTTCCCCGAGGTACAGAGCATCACAACCGGATTCTGATCTCTGTTATGGGAATGTAAATTCTGAGTCAAAGAGATAAGGATTGGTCCTTCTGGTCAGGCCAGTGGAATCATTGCAAAGATGATGCTCTCTGTTTTCCAGTTGGAATTATTTGCTTTTACAAAAATAGGGATTCAGAATGGAAGGGTGAGTGAAACTGTGAACACAAACCTCTCAATAAACCAGGTAAATATTAATGTTTAATATATTCAAGAGGAATTCCAGTTTGGGGAGAGGGGAAATAACACCCATATGCTTTTAAAAAAACAAACAAATTGAGTAAGAGAGCAGTGACGGGGAGTAAGCAGAGATTGTCCCTCCTCCCTCACTGTATTATCCAGCAGAGCTGAACTGGCACACAGGAGGAAGTAATCAACTCCTGTTGAGGACCAATGGTAGATGACTTCCCCCATGGAGCAAGCAGGTAGCCAGGGAGAGAATTGTGATTCTGGTGTCATGTTTCCCTCCCTCGTCTGCTCCTGGGGCAGAGGAAAAAGTGACAGCTCACCCTAAATAATGAAACTTAATATTTATGTATTTTGGTTTGAGATTGTAATATTGCAGAGGAGGAGTTGTTAATAATTATGTGACCATATTCACAATACTCATTTTGGTAGTTCTCTCTCACACACACACACACGCACGCATTCTCATTCTCTCTCTCTCAAAATGTGGGTCATGATTCCTGTCACTAACTCCTCCAAACTGAACCATAGACTCTCTGTAGGTAGTAATTCCATGCTCTAATAATAAGAATATAGCAGTAGGGATATATTAGCGACCATGTGACCATGATGGTGATAGTGACTGTGAAATGCTCAGGGAGATTAGAGAGGCTATTAAAATAAAAAACTCAGTAATAATGGGGGATTTCAACTATCCCCATATTGACTGGGTATAGTCAATATGGGGATACCCTGGGTAACCTTAGGATGGGATGCAGAGAGAAAGTTTCTTGACACCTTAAATGACTGCTTCTTGTAGCAGCTAGTCCTGGAACCCACAAGAGGAGAAGCAATTCCTGATTTAGTCCGAAGTGAAGCACAGGATCTGGTCCAAGAGGTGAATATAGCTGGACCCTTTGGTAATAGTGACCATAATATAATTAAATTTAACATCGCTGTGGTGAGGAAAACACCACAGCAGCCCAACACAGAAGCATTTAATTTCAGAAAAGAGAACTACAGAAAAATGAAGAGGTTAGTGAAGCAGAAATTAAAAGGTACAGTGTAAAAAGTGAAATCCCTGCAAGCGGCATGGAAACTTTTTAAAGACACCATAATAGAGGCTCAACTTAAATGTATACCCCAAATTAAAAAACGTAGTGTGAGAACCAAAAAAGTGCCACTGTAGCTAAACAACAAAGTAAAAAAAGCAATGAGAGGCAAAAAGACATCCTTTAAAAAGTGGAAGTTAAATCCTAGTGAGGAAAATAGAAAGGAGCATAAACTGCCAAATGAAGTGTAAAGATATAATTAGGAAGGCCAAAAAAAGAATTTGAAGAACAGCTAGCCAAAGACTCAAAAAGTAATAGCAAAAATTTTGTAAGTACATCAGAAGCAGGAATCCTGCTAAACAACTAGTGGAGCCACTAGACAATTAAGATACTAAAGGAGCACTCAAGGACGATAAGGCCATTGCAGAGAAACTAAATGAATTCTTTGCATCAGTCTTCGTGGCTGAGGATGTGAGGGAGATTCCCAAACCTGAGCCATTCTTTTTAGGTGACAAATCTGAGGAACTGTCCCAGATTGAGGTGTCATTAGAGGAGACTGGTAAACAAATTGGTGAACTAAACAGCAATAAGTCACCAGGACCAGATGATATTCACCCAAGAGTTCTGAAGGAACTCAAATGGGAAATTGCAGAACTACTAACTGTAGTCTGTAATCTATCATTTAAATCAATGTCTGTACCAAATGACTGGAGGATAGCTAATGTGACGCCAATTTTTAAAAAGGGCTCCAGAGGTGATCCTGTCAATTACAGGCTGGTAAGCCTGACTTCAGTATTGGCAAACTGGTTGAAACTATAGTAAAGAAGAAAATTGTCAGACACATGAACATAATTTGTTGGGGAAGAGTCAACATGGTTTTTGTAAAGGGAAATCATGCCTCACCAATCTGCTAGAATTCTTTGAGGATGTGAACAAGCATGTGGACAAGGGGTGTCCGGTGGATATAGTATACTTAGATTTTCAGAAAGCCTTTGACAAGGTCCCTCACCAAAGGCTCTTAAGCAAAGTAAGCTGTCATGGGATAAGAGGGAAGGTCCTTTCATGGATTGGTAATTGGTTAAAAGACAAAAAACAAAGGGTAGGAATAAATGGTCAGTTTTCAGAATAGAGAGAGGTAAATAGTGGTGTCCCCCAGGGGTCTATACTGGGACCAGTCCCATTCAACATATTCATAAATATCTGGAAAAAGGGATAAACAGTGAGGTGGTAAAATTTGCAGATAATACTAAACTACTCAAGATAGTTAAGTCCCAGGCAGAGTGCAAAGAGCTACAAAAGGATCTCACAAAACTGAGTGACTGGGCAACAAAATGGCAGATGAAATTCAATGTTGATAAATGCAAAGTAATGCACATTTGGAAAACATAATCCCAACTATACATATAAAATGATGGGGTCTAAATTAGCTGTTACCACTCAAGAAAGAGATCTTGGAGTCATTGTAGATAGTTCTCTGAAAACATCCACTCAATGTGCAGTGGCAGTCAAAAAAGTGAACAGAATGTTGGGAGTCATTAAGAAAGGGATAGATAATAAGACAGAAAATATCATATTGCCTTTATATAAATCCATGGTACACTCACATCTTGAATACTGTGTGCAGTTGTGGTTGCCTCATCTCAAAAAAGGTATATTGGAATTGGAAAAGGTTAAAAAACAGGCAACAAAAATGATTGGGGGTATGAAACAGCTTCCGTATGAGAAGAGATTAATAAGATTGGGACTTTTCAGCTTGGAAAAGAGATGATTAAGGGGGGGTATGATAGAGGTCTATAAAATTATGACTGGTGTGGAGAAAGTAAATAAGGAAGTGTTGTTTACTCCTACTCTGAACACAAGAACTAGGGGTCACCAAATGAAATTAATAGGCAGCAGGTTTAAAACAAACAAACAAAAGGAAGTATTTCTTCACACAGCGCACAGTCAACCTGTGGAACTCCTTGCCAGAGGATGTTGTGAGGGCCAAGAGTGTAACAGGGTTCAAAAAAGAACTAGAAAAATTCATGGAGGATAGGTCCATCAATGGCTATTAGCCAGGATGGGCAGGGATGGTGTCCCTAGCCTCTGTTTGCCAGAAGCTGGGAATAGATCACTTGATGATTACCTGTTCATTCCCTCTGGGGCACCTGGCATTTGCCACTGTCGGAAGATAGGATACTGGGCTAGATGGACCTTTGGTATGACCCAGTATGGCCGTTCTTATGTTCTCCTCCTTCACACTCTGTCTCTGTGAAATACGTTTACACATGTGTATACACATACAGTAAATTAAAATTGTTGTTCATATTCGGAGACTAAACTATTACATAACAATGTAGCATCTATGTTGCTAATTTACAAACTGAGTCAGCCGTTCATCTTTTTTTATATAAATGTGTGAAATCTGACACCATTTTGAAAATGTTTTAGTTAACGTTGTTCATTTAACATGTTTCCACAACCATTCATGCCCCCATAAAAAAAAAAGTGAGAGTTTAAAAGCCATACTAAAGTTCAAATTTTCTGGAGACTGATTCAGGAAGTTTGGTGAAAGGAATTGTTTGACACCTTTGTTTAAAAATGATTAAAACATTAATTTTCAGAAACAGTTTGATATAATGCCTGGGGAAATACATTTTCACTTTTTATGCTGTGCTCATTAGAAAAACCTGCACATTTTTATAGCTGTAACAGCCTGGAAATGGACATGATAATTAGAAGAAGGTCATATTTTAATTAGGATGGTGCAATTTTAATAAACAATGAATCAGTTGTAGCTCCTTTATATTCATCCATTCTTTAGTGAAAATTTTTAGAGCAGATGGAAACTTTTAGCATAAAAATTAGTATAAATTAAGATGATGTTTTTCCTGAAACTGTTGTCTATTACTTCTTGTGCCTAAAACCCCTGGAGTTGTCAGTTTGATAATTCTATATGGGAAAAGTGGTGATGGGTGAAACATGATAAACTGAAAGGAAAGGAATTCAAATCTAAATAACAGTAAGATTTATTTCTACATAGAGATTGTGTTCTATGTGATTTGGACACCCAGTCCCTGTTAAAATTAATGGGTGTGCAGTACCCAATCAATGAGCTATTGGTGGAATCTCCTTGGTGACTTTGCCCTGGTCTACACTACAAACGTACATCAGTCTAATGAAATTTATATAATCCACAGCCCTGAGCAACGCAGTTATACCGACCAAACTCCCGGTGCACACAGTGCTATGTTGACAGGAGGGCTTATTGGGGATGAGGAGTGCCTACGCTGATAGGAGAAGATCTCCTATTGGCATAGAGCGCATCTTCACTAAGCGCCAGAGCAGTGTAGCTGCACTTCTGTAAGTGTAGACAAGCCCTTAGAAAATCTAAGATGGAATCCTTAGTTTGCCTGTGTGATCAGCTTGATTTCTCACAGGTTTGGGTGGAATTTGATGTTTGAGTAATTAGACGGTGAGCTTTTTGGGATACGGGCTTTCCGTTACGATATGTTCATACAGTGCCTAGGACAATGGGGCCCTGATTTTGTTTGGGGCCTCTAAGAGTTACTGTAGCACAAATAAATAAGAGAGGGATTGCCATACTGAATCAGATCCTGTCTTCAGGAGCGGCTTACACACCTTCCTCCTAACTTCTACTTTGGCTTAAGCCTCATGCTTAATATCCCTTCCAAAGTGGTTTCACATTAACTATTACAACTGCGGATATTCTTGTTTTCATATAAATAGCTAATGCCTTTCTGAATCTTTCTACGGTTTTGGCCTTAATGGCCTGATGTGGCAATAAGTTCCACAGTTTAATTGCACATTGTGTGAAGGAGTGTTTCCTTTTATCAGTTTTGAATTTGCCGCCTTTTAATTCATTTGAATGTCCCGTTCTGGTTTAAAGAGACAGGAAGAATAAAAGTTCCCAGTCCGACTTCTCCATACCATACACCATTTTACATACTTCTAACATGTCCCCTCTTCTTCGTCTTCTTTTGAATGTAAACAGTCCCAATCTTTTCAGTCTTTCCTGGTGATGACTAGTGGCAAGTAATATATACATTCTCAGTTCTGCAAGAGGGGTATATACCTGCCCCTGGAAATTTCCACTGCATGCATCCGACGAAGTGGGTATTCACCCATGAAAGCTCATGCTCCAAAACGTCTGTTAGCCTATAAGGTGCCACAAGACTCTTTGCTGCTTTTACAGTTCTGCAAGAGTTAATCATACTGCACCAGATTCTCTGGTGCACTAACACTGGAGCTATCGTCTGGACAAAAGGGAAAATCCCTCATCAGAGAGTTGCTGGAGACAGCACAGCTGCCTCCTCTGCCAGCTTCCCCGCTGTAAAGGGTAGAAGAGGGAGGGGCCTGGAAGGGCGGAGCTCCACTGCTGCAGGGGGAAGTACTCCAGTAGCCTCAATTAGAGCAAGGCCCCTCCTGCTCTGGCTTAGGGTCAGGTGGCGCTGAATCAGGGAGCTGAAGCCAATTTCACATGGCTGCTACTTTCCACAGCTCAGACATAAGAGAACCAGCGACAGTGTCGTCTTTTGCTTTTCACTTGGTCTCCATCTCCCTGCTGTGTTTTCCTCCCTCCCTGCTTGCTCCATTGCACATGCTCTTTTCCCACTTGGGCCCCCTTTCTCCTTCTCATCATCTCGACAAATGCCTCCTTGTTGCCTAATCCTCAGCTTCTAATGCATGTGCTTTCCTGATGCTTGGTCACCATCTCTGCTCCTTGGAATTTCTCCCCAGCTGCTAGGTCTTTTTACCCTCTCCTACCCTGGAGGTACTGCCTCGCTGTCCCATTCCCAGAGGACAACTTAGCCCAGAGCATTCACGTGCAATGTGGGAGACCCAGGTTCAAGTCCCTGCTCCAATTCCTGTAGAATATTGATCCAAAGTGGAACAGCTCCAACAAGAGAGATTGGGAGCCTGACCTCAGTATAGGCAGTAAGACTGGTGGTCAGGGTACTCACCTGAAATGTGGGAGGCTTGAGTTCAAGTCCCTACTCCAAACCTGGCAGAGCAGGGACTTGAAACCGAATCACCCACATCCCCGGTGAGTGCCCTGACCAGCAGGCAATTGGCTGCTCTGGCATGGGTCCCTCTCTCTGTTTCGGGTTCATCCCAGTGCTGAATGGGAAAAATGTTGAAAATCTCAAAATTCTTCACCGGATGAGGAAACCATTTCCTGCTGGGTTCCTCTTAGCACCTTGCTGAGCTGGGGCCTCAGCAGCAATAAGACAGACTCCTCATTTCTGAAAAAGTTTAGACATCTCTGGCAACAGAGAGGACAGACCAGCACCATGTGAACAGTTAGCTCTCTGTTGGCATGTGCTCTCGGGGCCACCAGTTCCCAACCCGCTGTTCTGATAACCTAGAGGTACCAGTCCGTGTAGCCAATGTGTTATTCTATTACACTACGAACAGTGTTGTCTAATGAGAATTATTGTCACGCTCTTGATTCTGCTCCAAGAAAATCCAGCCTGATGTGTCAAAACTAATACACATCAGTTTTTTCTGATATCAGAGTACATTTTGCTCTCATTAAGGTGATAATAGCGTTGCCATTGTGTAATAGCCCTTATTTGAACCAAACGTAATGAAGGAAAACACTGCAAGCTTCCCCACAGAGCTCTGCCAAAGCACCTTAAGCTAGTTTTACCTTGCACTTGTGAGAGGGTTGTTTTTCATTTACTCTCTCTGTTTCACTTTGAGTATTTTCCTGGCTTTGAAATATTTGAAAATGAACATTTCCCTCTCATTAACATTCACAGTACTTTCCACTGTGGACGTTGAATGTTCCCCAGAAGATTTCAGCTTCTTAGGCTGGGCTTTGGCTTTGTTTGAGGACAGTAGTGCCAGCTGCTCTGGCCCTTTCATTTGGAGATGTTAAGGGGAAAGAGTTGGCTACAAGGAATGGTATACTTTAGTGTCCCCCTGTCTTGTTCCCAGGTAACCTTTCCAGAGTCGCAGACAGAAGGGCCAGAGCTTGAAAAACCAGAGAACGTTCTGGTAGAGAGTGGACCGGTGTCATATAACCACGATGAAGAAGCTGAAGAAGAAGAAATAGAAATAGAAGAAGAGGATGATCACTGCATGAGTGCACTTCAGTTAATGGGAGGAAATGGTAGGTCTTGATTTTAGATAGTGGAACCTATTGACTGGGCACAATTGTGAAAACACAGAAATTACCAGACCAACTTCTGTTCTTTGTGAAGGACTCTCTATTCCAGGGGTTCTCAAACTTCATTGCACCACAACCCCTTTCTGACAACAAAAATTACTACACAACCCCAGGAATGGGGACCGAAGCCTGAGCCCACCCTGGGGCCAAAACCATAGTCCAAGGTCTTCAGCCCCAGGCGAGGGGCCTGTAACCCTTAGCCCCGCCACCAAGGGCTGAAGTCCTCAGGCTTGGGCTTTGGCTCTGGGGCCCAGTACGTCTAATGCCAGCCCTGGCGTTAGACCCACTTCGGGGTCCCAACCCACACTTTGAGAACAGCTGCTTTATTCTTAAGGAGCTATTGGAGAAATAAAAAATATTAGCTATTTTTGAGAGAGAGGAAAAAAAAAAAAAAAGGCCACAGCAGTGTTAGCTTGAGGTACCAGATGAAATGTGAACACCCAAAGTGGTGATGGATATGATCAGAATAGTGCTAATGGGTGTGATGCTGGACTGTGGAGGGCTGGTATCGAGGTTCTTTCCACAGCGTGTCTGAGGTAGGGGTGCATATGTATCCCTGCACAGCGTCTCTGCCCATCCATCTCCTGCACAGCCCCTGGGTGAGGCTTAGGTGGTGCAGTGAGCCTTGCACAGGCTGCTCCTCGCTGCTGGGGGTTTAACCCCACATGCAATATAATTCAGCATACATTTAAAAATGCTTTCCCCTCTTTAATAATAAAAGGTAACTCTAGCAAACAGCTAAACATAATGTCAGGCGCTGAGAGCAAGGCTTTGGCTCACGGTGGTTCTTACTTCAGTAAATACATTTTTTTAATTTGCTTTCAGTAAAAACTTGATTTCCAAATTACATTTTTCTTTAACAGTTCTAGCTGGTGATCTGTGTCACCGCAGCACTCTGGATGTGCAGATCCCTCTGCTCCATCTCTTCGCCCCTGCCCCCTAATTCCTCCCATGCAGCAGTCCTCCTAGAGGCTCATGTACTTCTGCAGCAAGAAGCAGGATTTACCCCTTAATGCCACAGTGCAACTTCCTGGAGGGCTTCCCATAGTAAAATCCTGGGACCCTAGCTGTAGGATACTGGCTTGTCTACACCTGGGTTATTCCCGAATAGCTACTCCACTTTAAATTCACGTCCTGCCTTATTCTGGAATAACTCTCCGGTGTAGTAGACAAGCCCTAAGAACTTGGTGCTCCAGCTCAATATTAGATGAGATTTCAAACATCATCTCTGGGTTAAATGTCATGAGAAATGAGGACTTTACCAAACATATTGTGATACGGGAATCACAGCCAGTGTATTCTACTCATTAAACCACGTGTGTATTAATGTCTATGGGTGGGATTCACAAAGAGAATTTAGGCTGAGCATCAGTGTGTCTACGTTTACGTGTCTGCTACCAAGTGGAATTCACGACCCAGAGTTAGGCACCTAGGCTCCCTGTGTGATGCACAGGAACAGTAAGGGGCCTAAAAAAGGGGTTTCACAGAAGCCAGCATCCTGAGCAGGGAGCTTCCTAAGCTAGCCAGCAGGAAATGCTGATGAGAAGGGTGGGGCCTAAGCCCCGCCCCTCAAAGGGAGATGGCCGCCTACCTCCACTCCGGATTCACAGCTGTGGACCCTGGCCTGGAGTTACGGACGCGTAAGCTAGGTTAGTCCTTTCTTCAGGAAAGATGAGGGGTGGTGTTGAGGCTATCGGGGTAAGCAACATGTTAGAGCGTGGACCTGGGATGGAAAACCTGTGTTCAGATCCCCACGCTGACTTATTTGGAACAGAGGCTTGAATGTGGGTTTCCTACATCCCACGTGTTTGCCCCAGCCACTGGGTTATGGGGCATTCTGGAGTGCGTGTGTCTCAATCTCAAGCTGTTCCACTTTGTGTAAATAATTATATATTCATTGGGCCAGAGAAGGTGTGTGTGTGTGGCTGTATAAACCAGTGGTTAGGCACTAACCTGGGAGGTGCCAAACCTGCATTCAGGTTCCTGCTCCACATCAGGCAGAGTGAGGATTTGAACCTGCCTCTCCCACATGATGCTTGAGTGCTGTAACTGCTGGATTATTACATAAAAGGGGAGGATGGGGCATCACCACGGACTTCTCTGGCAATGGTTTGCATGGGGCCCAATCTGCTCCAAGGCAGCCTCTGAGCACATCTACCAAGCTGGCCCCGCAACGTGATAGGTGGTGAACGCCTAGTTTGTGAATCCTGCTGGAGCTTAGGCACCAAGTTGCTCAGTGGTGTGAAGCCTGAGGTGGCTGTGTGCATGCAGAAATGTAGGTGTCCAGGGGACTTTACCAGTGGAAACCTAAGCCCCTACAGGGCGAGGCAGCAGCTTGAGCCGGGTTTTTGAGAATGTAAATATTGGACTTGCATGCCTAAGTGGCAGTTAGGTGCCTAAACCCCCCTTGTGACTCACAACTTTTATGTTAACCAGAAGCCATCATTTAAGCAGGTTTCTGTATTGACAGGAAACATTGATATCCTCCCTGCAGTGGTATTTCATAGTTGGACATGGCTGGATTGATCCTTTATTTGAAACTTCCTGTTAAATTTTAAACTTTGGATGTATGCAAAAATTATCTTAAAATAGAATGATGCATTATGCTAAAGCAAAGTGGGAAGAAGGTTTGTGCTGGAGCGTTGATTTAGTGTTTAAGCCTCCCCATCACTATTAATTCAGCTGCAGACTTTGCTGAAGCTTTTTTGTAATATCTATGGATTGATCATAAAGGAATGTGTTGTTTTTAGATTGATTTCTGACTGGAAAATAATTTCTGAACCAAAGGAAAAACACTTTGTCACTAGTGTTTATTAGGATTATGTTCCCAAGAAAGTGCACCCATGTGGGTGGGTGGATCCGTGTTTAAAAATAGTAGTAATAAAGCCCGCAAAGTAGTTTAAAGGTCTCTGAGCTTTTTTCCCCTTTATGTTACTATTTTTAAACCATTCTGAGAACATTGCACTACCCTCTGTCTGGTTCTGTACTGCATCTGAAAGAGCTGAGTGTTTGCGTTATTAAGAAAAATAAGTTAGGAATGTTTCCAGAATTAAAATTGAGGTGTTCAGAATGGACTGTCAGCAAAAGAACTGCTTTGTTTGTCTAGTCGTGGGTCTTAGACCTCCTTGATAAGTGGAGGGGAACTGCAGGAGATTCAGGTGATGAACTTCGCCCTTTCTGTACAAATCACCGTGGATTACATTTGTTTCTTCTGCAGAGCATTCACTGGCTTGTGTCCCTGCATGAAACCCTGCACCACATCTCCCCACATTGATGGTGGAAGACAGATTAAATTTACTAAACAGTCACATATAATAGTAAAAGTTAGGGTCCGTTTTGCAACAAAGAGATTTTTGTCTGGTTAATTTGTGAAATACGCAGAAAAGAAATTGGTATATCCAGAAGCATGTACAAACTTTTTGTTTTTTCCCTAGACCTCAGCAATCCGCACTGCTCTGAAATAGCTGTACACAAAAAGGATTCTGGGTAATGATTGGTAAAGAGACACAATTGGCCATTTAGGGTATGTTTACACTGCAGTTGAGACACCTGCAGCTGACTCGGGTTCAGGCTGCTGGGCTATTTAATTGTGGTGTAGACGTTCTGGCTCAGGCTGCAGCCTGAGCTCTGAAACCCTCCCATCTCACAGGATCCTAGAGCCTGGGCTCCAGCCCAAGCCCAGAAGTCTACATTGCAATTAAACATTCCCATTGCCCCTGCCTCGTGAGCCTGAGTCAGCTGCCATGGGCCTGCCATGGGTTTTAATTCCAGTGTAGACATACACTTAGAGTTTCTGCTTGTAGTGGTACTGGATACGGGACTTCTGAAGCCAGATGTCCTAGTTGAAGTTCGTTATTGGGTGACATTTTGCTTTTTGGGAATCTTCGGGCACAGAAGGGTGTTCTGGAGCTGCCTTTGAGCCTGGGTAGGTTCCGTTTACAAATCCTTGAATGATTTAAACAAATAGTTTGTTTTCTTGGCGCTCATGCTTAGTTAATTGTACTCCTTGTAATGCACGTTGCTATTTATCTATCATGTTCCAATTTACTTTTGACAATCAAGTTTGATCTTGTTAGCTTCTAAACTAAATATTTCGCATGTCCGTGTGCCAAGTCTCCTTGAAATTAGGGTCCTAAGGCTCCATATAGAACCTTTCTTAATAAGTGCAGTGATAAACATATACCTCTAGGTTCACAAGTATTTTTGAGTTTATTAAGGAGAGCATATAGCAGATTTTCTCCTTAGTCTTAAGAAAATGTATGGGTTTGTTTGGTTTATTAAAAACGTACTGATTCGTTACGCAGCATAGAGACTGCTTGAATTTATAGTTTGACAACTGTAATATTTTCATTGCACTTTTCTTATTCTCTGGAACATTTTCTTTTCTATAAACCTTTTTCTCTGTATGTTTCAGATTACGGCTGTGATATGGACGATGACGACGGTTATTAGTCCTGTGTGCTTCCAAAGGAGATGTAGTAATTTTGTGATTCCAATGACTTTATGAATGGTGAAAGAAGCTGTCTGTGATCAGCAGACATACTGAACAATCCTGACTTTTGTAAAGAGAATTTTAGTTGAGTGTTGATTCTGGTCAGTTTACATTGACATAACCCAGCAATAGAGTTTGGGTTTATCGTACTTGAAATTTTTTTTGGATCGTGTTTTGAGGAAGGAATTAATGGAAGTAATGTTTCCAGAGAACAAAGAAAAATAGCCTGTATGGAGAGTATGTTGTGGTTAGAAACTATACGTCTCATATATGATCCTGCTTCAGGCATGCTACTGAAAAGGAATGTATAGAAGAGGAATAAATTATAAAGTAAGTAAAACCTCCGCATAAATCTTTGAACTATACCAGCATTAATTCTCTCATAATACTATAATGAGAAAAATGGATAATCTAATCTTTATTATTAATGTGACTCTGCCATTGTATACAAGCTTCCTTACTTGATACGCTCCCAAAAGTAAATACATTAAGGAAAAAGATAGAATTCTCTGGCAGTATCTCTTTAAATTAAGTTAATCCTCAGAAGCTAAATAGGTGCTTACATACGTCAATAATAGAATTGTGTGTTCCTCAAGAGATGCTGACAGTAGAAGAGAACATGGTCACAGAAGGGTGGTTTCTACTGCACTGTAAATGCTGAAGAAGTATTTGTGGAAAAAATGGTTAGATAAAGGCAAAGCATCTATGGGGAAAGCAGGAGAGACACTGCTGTGGCCAAGTTCATTGCAGTGACTATACTGCTGTAGTATGATGGTGGAGGTTGGTGCAGTAGGGTGACTATTGCTACCGTTAGTGACCTGCTGCATTCTGGCTGGGTTTGGGAAGAGACCTGCTCTGTGATGCAGCCACACAGAGAACAGCCTGTCTCTAAAGGTCTAGGGGGGTTTAAATAAAAAAGCTGAGCTTTTTGTGTAAATAAGCTAGTTTCTGGTTTGACTGAAGTTTAATTTAATTTATTTTACTTTTTTATTGGTAAATTAAATGTCACACATTGGGCAACCTGATTGGCTCAGCTTGACTTTCATTTTGTACAGTAACTAAGTGTTATTGCCAGGCCTCAGGCCTCTGAGATCCTACACTTCAATGCACTAATCTTTCCGATCCCAAACTCAATAGAACAACTCATCTGAATTCTAGCTCTGTGGGTTAAAATCAGGCCTGGTGTTGGCAGATTTAGCTCCATTGACTCTTACCTCCCTCTGCCCCCACCTTTAGGGCCTGATCCAAAGCTCACTGAAGTCTGCCGAAAGACTCCAGTGAACGTTAATATGCTTTGGATCAAGACCTTAATGATGTTGGGAGCCACAGGAGTTCTGACATTTTTGTCTTTCTCACCTGGCTGTTGATGGTGAAGGAAGCTGCAACATCTGCCAGA
The DNA here is from genome assembly GCF_020497125.1 of Mauremys mutica. Lineage (NCBI taxonomy): Eukaryota > Metazoa > Chordata > Testudines > Geoemydidae > Mauremys > Mauremys mutica. The sequence goes on from NC_059075.1 coordinate 16,707,664, forward strand.
ACCAGCCCAGCTTAGGGAAGGTTAGTTACACATCTCATAGCAAAACAGTCTTCCCTGAGCGGGGCTGCTACAGGTCTGACTCTGAATCTACTCTCTACTCACACAGGTGAGGAGCACCCCGTTTATTATAAGGCAGAGCACTCATCACACGAACACCATCCTCCTCTTCCCTCAACTCTGACTAGTATGTGTCTGCTAGATGTTTTGGAGCCCTGTTTCTGCAATGGCTCTGAGACTGCATGTGCTGTTGCAGAGTTTGGGTAACAAAATTAATCGTCAGGCATATGGAAAGCCAAAACCCTTTTTGAAGCAGGCTTTGGATTGTCTGTAGAGGTTGGACTTTGGAAAGATTTTTGAGGTTGGAAAGAGGAGATTTAGTGTAATTCTTACGGGGAAAGCTGGTACTCTATAAGAAAAGCTACAGATGTGTTCTGGCTGCTTTGGTAGCCACACAAATGCTGCTCTGAGAATTCAGTTATGGAGTTAAACCTTTCTATCTGCACCAGAATGCAAAATCACGCTGTTACATGATAATAATTTGAAAAATATCAACCAGGTGCATTATGCCTCTGCAAATCTATGGTATACCTACCTAGGCCAGTTAGCTTGAATGTGGATATTGCAGCACTCTGCCCAAGAGAAGTATTGTAAGTACCCGTGTTCCCAGTATGTTCTCAAAATCTGGATTTTACTCTAAAGGTACAAATTATTGTATACACAGGAAATAAACATGCATATTGACTTCTGGAGGGTAGAATACCCTCCTGTCTCAAAGGTGTAGTGTCGGCTCTTGAAGAAGCCACTAAGATGAATTCTTTATTGCTGAGATTCTCTCTCACATTTTTCGGTGTAGATTTGCATAATGTTTTACCCCACCCAGCGGAATGCTAAACCAGCTGCCAGAGCAGGGTCTCATTCGATTGGGGAGCTGGGCGCACAGTGGAGTCCATTACACTCAAAACAGACAAATAGGAAATGAGAATTTCAGTAATGGGTTGGGTTTCTGGAAGCTTTATTTGCCAAACTGGAGGCCGGGGTGCTTCTCCATTTAGGAGGAGAAAATAGTTGCAGGGGTTTTGAGTGCTCACATAGGATTCAGTCAGAACATGCTGTCTCACAGTCTACCGTAAAGCACTTAGAGAGGACAAAAAGACCACCAGTTCCGTAGCATCCCAGCATTGCTAGTGAATTTAGTTCTATATGCTCTTGTATAGGAGCCTAAATGAAAAGGGAAGGGTGTGGTGTTAAATAGGGAGAATATAAAGATGTTCAAACCAGTTGCATACATTTTGAATTTGCTGATGACTAGCTGGGATTTTTATAATTTTCCTTCCTTTGTGATTTAACTAAGCTCAGGAAATGTAAACAGATTAGAAGATGTTAGTTTCTGTTTTTATAACCACTCATGGAAATGTAAAAAGGTTAAGGTAGCATTAACTCTGTTTACTACTGTTGATGTATCATAGTGACCTTGCAGAAAACGTTTTGCTGTATTGTAGCCTGGATTCCCTTGGAGTAATTTGGACCCTGCTTTATTCAGGATTCTAATTATAATGAAGAGAGATTATAAGGCTTCAGCATTTTGTTGTTCTTAGATCTTTGTACTAGAATCCACGTGAGCGACATATCTGTAAAAAGCATAAATGTCTCTTGCTGCAAGTCACTTTATTTGACAGGCAAAACCCTCCAGCTGTTGCATTGTGTTTGCCATGAAGCCTCTTTAACACACACTACTATTGTGGGAATAAAATATGAAAGAGGAGTAATGAAAGTAACAAGATTGTTCACCATGATAATTGCATTTTCTGTGTCTTAATCTTGTATGACGTTCTTTTAAAGTCACCATGTTCAATTCAGAGATCTTAAATGGTGCCAGACAGCCTTATGTTGTGGGTTACATGTTCATCTAAAAAGTTCTTACCATACTGATGGCTTGTCTGTATTCTCTTTGGATTGTATTGAAACTCTCGTCCACAGATGTATGCTCTTAATGTGTCCTTTGCCCAATAAGTGTACTACTTTTTATTTGTGTATTGAGTCTACACATTTGATTGTTAGTGCCAAGAGAATTACAACTGTTCAATGTAAGCATATGTATGTTCTTTACACAACCACAATACGAGCCATGTTCAGCTTTTTTTTATTGTAATATATTGCTGTAAATAAATCCAAAACAAAACCCTTGCCTCTCTCAGCTTTTATGATGTATTTGTGCAAATTTCTGATTCCTTCATCTCTCGATTCTTATGAATGTTTGCTTTTGATTGCTTTTTTGTGTGATTGGTTGTAGTGGACAAAATCTGTAATTTAGTGCCGCCTTTTGTTTCTAAAATGGAGGGCATTTCTAATCAGGCAAATGTGTTTTAGATAGTATTGTTCCACTGATTATCTATAAGTGTAGATAGCTCTGTAAACTGCATAATATTAACAAGATCTTTCTATTAAATCATGTAATTTTAGTGCAAATAGGAACAATATGGTATGTTTGCTCAATAGGAGTGTTATTCTGATGCTCATTTTTGAAGAGCTGTATCTTGACAAACAAGATGTGCATTGACTTCAAAATCATTCTATTGTATCAACACCTGTATACCACAGCTTGGGGGTAAAATTCACATCTACCCTCCTACTCTTATTATTTGCTGAGTTTTGAATGTAGAAGCTAAGCCTGGACCCAGAGGAACATCTGCTACTGAGGTGGAGTGAAAAGTAATAAGGTGCCCAGTAATATGAAAAGCAATGCTTTAAAAGTGCATTAAGCACACACTGTCTCATTCCAAAATGAGCAAACATACCTGTAGTGAATTAGATGCAACGGGCTTTTACACACTGTAAAAGCAGCAAAGAGTCCTGTGGCACCTTATAGACTAACAGACGTTTTGGAGCATGAGCTTTCATGGGTGAATACCCACTTCTTCGGATGCATGCATCCGAAGAAGTGGGTATTCACCCATGAAAGCTCATGCTCCAAAACGTCTGTTAGTCTATAAGGTGCCACAGGACTCTTTGCTGCTTTTACAGTTCCAGACTAACACGGCTACCTCTCTGATATTTTACACACTGGTTACTGCAGATTCCAGTATACTGCTATGCTCCAGCAGTAAAAGTTGGTTTCTCTGGTGAGTAACCTCTCTTCATTTCCTGTTATTAACTTTCTTTTGCCATCCTCATGGAAATTTAAGCTCCCTTTTCTTGCCATGGGAACCTGTACAACTGAGCTCCTGCAAAACTCTGCTCACTTTTGCTCACTTTTCTACTTTCCCCAAGCTGCACAGTTTACCAATGTTGGTGGTGTCCAATTCTTGCCTCTGGGCCTACTTCCCTAGAATCCTCCCTATCTTTTCCACTAGGTTCCTCCTTAATACATCTCCTCCAAAAGGTCTGCAAACCGCTTCCGCCCCCAGCATGCAAAGTACAGCAAATGCAAACAACAAATATGGATTTAAAACTGCAAATGCTCAACTTCACAATAATCACGTTGCATCCATTCCTTCTGTACATGTTCTGTTTAGGTTGTAAGGTCTTGTCTTTAAAATATGATAATGTTTTCAAGCTCTTCTCCCTACATCTCCTAAATTAGAGGGTATTTCCCATTCCTTTTATTTAAAACAAAATCCCACAAATGGGTAAAAAAGTTCTTCTCCCATCAGGAAGTTAACCTCTGCTGAGTTCTTTGCAAACTTTTATAAAACTTTGAGTTGCAGCTCTGAGGCCACTGAATATTTACTTATAGATTCATGTATTTTAAGGACAGAATGGACCATTGTGAGCATCTAATTTGACCTCTTGTATAACAGAGGCCATACAATTTCACCCTTTCATCTTGCTTTCCTTACATAGCATCACTGGAAACAGTGCTCCTTGTCAAGCAATAACTAGCATTGTCAAATCCAAACATTCACAAACCATGAACGAGCTCCTCCCCACCAAAAAATCATGAGATTAGCTTAAAAACCATAAGACTAAAAAATAAATTGGGAGTGGATTTATTTGCCTTCTGATTTTTTCTAAGAGTCTTAGGTTTCATATTTTCAAGCTTTTTTCTGCAGGCATGAGAGGCTAGAAACTTTTTTTAAATAAAAATGAAAGTTGAGATTCTCATCTGATCACATGACTCCAGGAGCTGAGGCTTTAAAATACCAGATACTATGAGATTCATGATAAAATCATGAGAGCTGGCAACAAGGTATCATGTCTAACACCAGGATGTGGTGGCAGTCTGTATCTACGTGGCTCTAGTGAAACTGTAGTTAGAACAATGTAGATTTCTGTGTTCCGCAATACAAGAAAGATGTTGACAAATTAGAGGAAATTCAGACAGACAATAAAAAAAATAGCACCAAACTTTGTGCTTGCCAAACAAGTGATCTTCATTGTTCTGTGAGGAAAGTAAGTAGCATGGTACTTATTTTACAGGTGAGAAATACAAAGGAGAGAGGTTACAACTTGACATGAAACACAGATGAGAAACGTTAGTTTTCTAATTTAGGAATTTGTCTCCTAGTACTGCATTAAGGCCAGTATCATGCATCTCCTTCAAAATTAAAAGATTGAAGGGACTGGTCATGGGGAGAGATTAAAATATTTATAGCTTCACTGGACAGCTATGCAGGGGAAGATGATGAGATCTACATGTATTTGACTAGAGAAAATACCAAGCAGGAAAAAAAGTTGTTTAGGTGGTCTGGCAGACTGTAATTAGGAGTAAAGGAGTAAAACTGATCAAAGAAATTCAGGCTAAAGATCAGGAAACGTTTCAGAACAGTGAATTCCACTAGCCTATGGAAGAGTCGGAGCCTAATGGACTAGTCCTACTTTCCATTGTTCAGTCACAACTCAGCTGGACAAAGCACTCAACATACAACATGGGTGCAACACAGGAATGGACCCAGTAGGCTATCCTATCTGTGAAATCCAGTTCATTTTTATTGCAATCGTGAAATGGAAATACTCAGCTGTACCAACTTTAGGATATCCTCGCTCTTTTAATCAGGCTGCAGCAGCGTTTCTAACTTGACCCTTAGGCTTCCTACAGTTTTGTACAACTAATTAATTGTTTCAAGCATTTCCAGTTATGTGCTTTTGTGTACCAATCTCTTTCTTCTTTCCCCACTCCCTATTTAAATTCCCTTTCCCCCCCTTGAACAGGAATGAAATCTGCTAGACTTTCAGAAGAACAACACTTTAATTTCTCAATCGCTTGGATTTTTATAACCAATCTGACTGGTTAAAAAGTTGGGCACATGACCAAGCCTAGGGTTGTGGTATCGTCCACCCAACGAGCAGTAGCTCACAATGGAGAATAATTCTCTACCTCTATCATGGATGGCTGATGCAAACCTCCTCAAGCAGTCCAGCATATATTGTAATTGTCAGGTTCCCCTCAAAATACCACCCTGGAGACAGGAGCATCCTCCTTCATGTAGGTCCCCTCTTCAGTCTCAGTCTCGGTCTAGACCTAAAACTTAGGTCGACCTAGCTACATTGCTCAGGGCAGTGAACAATTTTGTGGCCTGTCCAATGAAGTTAGGTAGACCTAATCCTCACTGTAGATGCAGCTAGGCTGCCGGAAGAATTCTTCCATCAACCTAGCTATTGCCTCTCAAAGGGGTGAATTTCCTACAGCGACAGAAAAACCCTTCCATCACTGTGGGAAGTGTCTACAGCACAGCGGGATAGCTGGAGCACCACAGCTGTGCCACTACTGTGCTTGTAGCGCAGACATGCTCTAAAAACCAAGGCAGACTGGCTGGCTTTTCTTGCATAGGTGATAATGGAAACGGTGGAGCTAGAATTATTATCAGCTGAACTCTCCTTATGAGCATAAAGGTGTCAGTATAACACTTTCTGAGTAAGTCCCTGTATTCAGAGAGATTTACTTGGACAAAGATTGCAAAGCAGATGTCTTTATGTGGTGAAGACCTTATAACTCATAGGTTGCAATGCATAAAAATATAGAGGAGTAATAAAACACATGGGACTATATGAATTATCCAAGGTAGATACCTTAGCTAGCATAAATTGGCATCACTCCATTGACTTCATTTAAGTCAACAGAGTTATGTTGTGTTACATCAGCTGAGCCTCTGGCCTGCAATGACAGTCCCAAGAGGCGATAGCAGTAGGTGAAAAAAAAATTGCCCTCCAGTAACAATAGTTCTTGACAGTGTGGTATATTGCCCCAAGCCAAAGCTTAGTGCTGCTTACTCTGTTTGTACAGCTGTACGTCATACTGTCTTTCCTAATTAATTAGCAGCTGGGAGTTACCTATTCTGCTGATGTTAAAGTAAATTAGAGAATCAGCTTTTGCAGTGACACAGCTCTAGTGCATAATGCATTGTTCTTTAACTCTGAGCATGGAAATGGCCCTGGCTGTCAAAATTTTCTCTCTCTAGGTAGTAATAGACTACTCTGATGCACGTCTGTAATTGAATAATGAGTCTTCGGAGCATTGTCATGTCTGGGGAACATGCTTGGTCCTCGTCTCTGCTCTTGCATCTCTCCTTTCTCTGAACGCTCGCGTACAGACCAGAACAATTCAGACAAGCTTTACAGGATGACACAGGGAAAGAGAGCTGAAGCAAATGCTTTCAAAACTCCAGTCACTGTTGTCAGACAGACTCTTGTGTGAAGCCACTGGGAAATTGTTTGCAACTTCAGACTGCTGCATTAATTCAGTGGGACCTGCCTACTGCAAATTCCTGCAACCTCTGTCATTGTGTTGCTTTCCTGTACTATCCCACAGCAACAGGAAACTTCTTAGTGGCCTTTGCCATAGGCAGGTATCTCATCTTGCAGCGCTCCACAGTAGGTTTCCTGACAGCACGTAGGAGCTGACTGCATAGTCACTATCAAATACGCCACCTGAAACAGGTAGTCAGGTACCGCTATCTGAAAGAGCTATAGCTAGCCTCCAGACACGTGTCAATTACCAAGCCAGAGAATCCCATGCGGAGTATTTGTCAGGGCTATGCCAAGCGTGATATTGAGCCCTGTGCACCAGGCACAAACAAAGCTGCTCCTGGCTATTGTTTGTTTTACAGGAACGCAAAGAGGCCTCACCCATGATTGGGCCCCATTATGCTAGTTGCTATACAAACATAGTAAGAAAACTCTTCCTGCAAAGAGCTTACAATCTGGCAGACAAAGGGCAGGCGACAAGAAGTCGTGTTCACACCATTCTACAGATGGGCAAGTGAGGCACAGAGAGACTCAAGGATTTGCCCGAGCTTACATAAGAAACCTATGGCCTTATTCCCAAGACCACCCTTTCCCAATAAAGCATCAGTGGGCTAGAAGCCAGGCATAGAGCTTGGAATGACCATCTGTCCAGGCGTGAATTTCACCCCAAGCGAGCCCCTCATTCTAGTTATTTGCTCCCTCGGTCTTTACTGCATGGAAGTACAGGGGCTACATACATCACAGCTTCATTTGTATGGCATTGGTCATAGCTCAAAACACTTTGCAGTGATAAATAAAATACTACCCGAGGGGGAGAGAAGTTAAATGACACAGGCAAGGAGAAGAGATGTGTCCTGTTGAGATTGGAAATGAGATGTTGGCAGGGGGAAGGGGCGGAAGATACAGGGAGGCTGCTTCTGATGACAGAGGAGAGGCCTGTCACATCGGATGTGGTGAGGGCGTAGAGCTGATGTTATCTGAATGGAAGAGGAAAGTAACCCCTCTAATCTGTGTACTGACATTCTCCCTTGTTTTATTGCGAAAGGAAGGGGCACACGTGGGTTTTGAATTGGCTGATTTCACAACAAATGATGGTTAAATCAGTTTCCCGTCACCGCGTGTCCTGTTGCACGGGTATGGAACTCAGCCAGATTTCTTCCAGCTAAGACTCGGATGCGCCCACTACAGAACAGATGCCAGCCCAGTTCCAAGGCCCAGCTACAGTTTGACAACAATGCAGAGGAAGCTACTCTCCCTGGAGAGAGATCATACCATGTTCTGAGCTTTCAAACCAGGGAAAATCTTCCGGAACTCATGTTGCAAGTTCACCTTGGGCAGCGCAGTGGAGTTACTCCTGATTTACACGAATGTAACTGAATTTGGTCCAGCACATCAGTGTTGCTTCCTGCTTTCGTGTATCATATGATTGATAGGTCTTTTCCTGTTTAATTTCTAACAGATAGCTACACCTCTTCCCTGATATAACGCGGTTTGATATAACGCGAATTCGGATATAACGCGGTAAAGCAGCGCTCTGGGGGCCGGGGCTGCTTTGCCACGTTATATCTGAATTTGTGTTACCGCAAGCGGTTCCTCTGCGCCCGCCTGTTACTTGCTGCGGCCCTCCCCCACCCCGCCCCAGCTCACCTCTGCTCCTCCTCCTCCCATGAGCACGCCGCAGCTCCACTTCTCCTCTCTCCCAGGCTTGCCGTGCAAAACAGCTGCTGGGTGCGGCACGCCTAGGAGGGAGGGCGGGGAAGCCGAGCTGCGGCGCACGCGTGGGAGGAGATGGTGTGGAGGCGAGCTGGGGCAGGGGAGGCCCCGGGGAGGGCAGCAGCAAGTAACCGGGGGGCGCAGAGGAACCCCCCCCAGCTCATCTCCGCCTCCTCCCCTGAGCGCGCTGCCGCCGCTCTGATCCCCTCCCCTTCCAGGCTCGCCAGGCCAAACAGCTGATGGGCATGGCAAGCGCGGGGGGGAGAAGCTGGGGCGGCGAGCCGTAAAAGCGGTTCCTCTCCCTACCCCAATGTAACGCGGTCTCACCTATAACATGGGGAGATTTTTTGGCTCCTGAGGACCGCGTTATGTCGGGGTAGAGGTGTAACTGAAACAGCATGAGATCCTAGAACTGCAAAGGTCCTTATAGCAAGTAGAGAGAGGGCTGCTATACTGCTTGTGTCAGCACACAGCCCACAAATCCCCTATGGGTCTCTCCTCCGGCCTAAGTCCATATAATGTGCCAATCACTGTGTATTTAGTCTTGCCCTTGAGAGCTCACAGATGAATGTACGCAGAACGCAATAGGTGAATGAAACCAACGAGTGGGATGGAGGTGGGTTTGGGAGGATGACAGTTTGGCCAAAAAACAGAAGTCACAGCTCATCACTTGCCTAACCAGTGCCGGACGGGAGTGATTTGAAGTATTTGCAGCTTGTTACGTCTGGAATGTTGGTTTTACATGCAGAAGGTCACATCTGAGCTGGTGTAAATAGTCAGAGTTCCAATACAGTAAATGGAGCACTGCTGATTTAGACTTCTTGAGGATCTGCGACATAGTCCTCCTTAGGTTAGGTGGAAGTCACATCTCTTGATCACTTTCAGGCCCCATCTCCCAGTCCCATCTTTTGGTCACTAAGCGCTTCCAGAGGAAGCATGCTTGACACTGATGTGTTGGAATCCCTAGACTTTAGAATAAATATTTGAGTTGTAAAATGTTAACAAAATGGATTGGCATTATACATGAAAGTGAAATCCTTCCTTTTTAGCTCGGAAACCTTGTGATAATGGCAATGCTACAGTCGACAAGCATTATGAATAAAAATGTAGATGCATTTAGGAATTATAAGATTTGTACAGAAATGTTCAAAGGACTGAAGTCTTGAGTCTCTCTAATTAGTGCTGGGAGTGAACATCATTGAGTTTAAGTGAAAGAATAGCAGCTTGTTGCCATGCTGTCTGTTTAAATACATGGCCTGTTTTTCCCTTAGTACATTTCATTTTGGAATACAATATTAAAGCTAAAAAAAAGTCTTTATTAGCAAGCAGATGGGTTTGCAAGTCTTTTCAGTGAGATGATGAAGGAAACTTTGATGGCGGGCTTTTTACATTACACTTCAGCGGACTATTGCCATCACAAAATTGAAGGGTCTTTTTTATCCCCCTTGTTCCGGCAGAGCTTGGCTTGCTTTGAAGCCGGGAGATTATATATAAAGAAATAGAACCAATAGATGTTATCACAGAATATCAGGATTGGAAGGGACCTCAATGCAGGCCTAGTTCTCCTCTTCCAGGGGTTTTACATCAGTGTAGCATCACTGATTTCAATAGTCGCTCCATGATTTACTCTGCTGTGGAAGGAGACTTGAGTGTCATCATTGCTGAGCAATTCAGGGGATATGTTACATTTCTCATGTACTCGCATCATTTCATTTTCATTTTTTAGACGTTAGGTACAGCAGGTCAGCAGCGCATCTGAACTTCCCAGTACTTTCTGTTTCTAGACATATGAATTGCAGGATCAAAATTAGCCTTGGATATTGGCTCTGTCCTGCTACCTTGCAAAGCCTGGTCATGCCCCTGTAGTGACTGCAGACACAGCTTTGACCACAGCGTGGCACTCTCAGGTGTGCCGTGTTAGCCTATCAAACCGGCAAAGCAAACAAGGTGTGCGTACAACTGGCCTCTGTTGACTGTGTTGGTGGCAGAGTGAGTAACTCATGCAGTGGCAACCACTAGGCCTGTTGTTTTAGTGACTAATGGATAAAATCTGTCCCAGACTTCAGCTCATGCAAAAAGCTGACACCAGTATTCTTAGAGCGACCTGTTCTTCCGATATCATGGGCTTTGCCGTGGCTTCCCAACAAATTTTGTATTACTCACACAGTTGCTTTGTCTGTCCTGTGTCTCCCACTGGCCAGCTGATTCACTGCTCCGGATGCTGAGCTCCAGTAATCCAGGCCATCTGGGGTCTCTGAACTAAAATTTGAAGTCCTAAATATTTATACTGCTCTGAACAACATGGAATCCAGGTACCCTACTTCAACTATTAACTCCCAAACAGGCATTTCATATGCCGCAAAACAGTAGAAACAATCTTTTAAATATGTAACCGTGCTGACTTACGTGGTGCCTTGTAAATAGTCCCATCATAAATCTCTTTAGATTAACAATTTGGTTGCGTGTTTGCCACTTTACAGCTAGACAGCGTGACTGGTTCTGAGGCCGTTTAGCAATGCGCACTGAGGCTAAACTTGGTATTTAAAAATGGCCTTGTGAGACAGGCAGCCCAGAAACTTTGAGAAAAATAGAGCTGATTTCAAACAGCTGACATGCAGGCTGAATAAATTGCAGCTGGTCTGTTTGTACTGCACACAAATTGCTACTGCTGGCGGTTTTCTTTAAGTCTCCAAAGCGGCAACTTCTAGCTACTCAGTGCTGAAGTCCAGGCTCTGGGTAAAGCTACGGTGGGAAGTTCCTGGAGACCCTACTCTGGGGCTAGGAAGCTCCTAACGCCCAGCAGCGGAAGAGTGTGGGTTGTCAGCCTTAAACTGGAATTTCCTGGAATTTGTCAGTTTATTACAATTGCCCTGTTATTAAACCCAGGGTTCTACCCGTTCCTTTTGCAATCGCTATATGCCATGAATCAGAGAGCAGTGTGAGCCGTTATCTTGCTCAAATGTAATTTGATTCTTCTCCCCTCTTAGTATTTGATGAGAAACCTTTGTATTTTCATGCTTTAATACAATCTGGCACATAATTACAAATGACTCATAGGTAATCTCGGGCATGGAGCTCTCTGAAATTAGATGATAATTTAGCCTGGAATTTGTATAGCAAGAACTAAGGCAAAGACAATTATAATTATTCTAATCAAGATATCTTTTTCTTTTCCTGGGATATTGCTCTGTGAACTGCTAGAGGCCTGAAAGTATTGAGACCATTTCTGCCACTCATTGTCTTCTGGACAAACACTACTGATCACGGTGTATTTTCATCACTGTAACATCACTGTAACGTCTCCTGGTAAGTGCTAATGACAAAGGAAAGGCTGTAATATGTGAAAGCAGAGCACACATAGGGATAGCTCAGTGGTTTGAGCATTGGCCTGCTAAACCCAGGGTTGTGAGTTCAATCCTTGAGGGGGCCACTTAGGGATCTGGGGCAAAAATTGGTCCTGCTAGTGAAGGCAGGGGGCTGGACTCGATGACCTTTCAAGGTCCCTTCCAGTTCTAGGAGATTGGTATATCTCCAATTATTACCTTTTATTAGTAAAAGTATTTGCTGAGGGTGGTTGTGAGCCTGGTAGCTGCAGGATGACAACCTCCTCAGAGCTTCATTCCAAGGTATGTAGATTCTCAAGATGACAGAATGTTGCAAGGGAATGAGCTGTTCGGTTCCAACCAGGGCAGACAGGGCAAATTGCCACATTGCCATCATTCGTTAGCCTGGAGCTTGGTGGTAGGGCGACACCACCAGCAAGGATGCACATTGTCAGCTTTCCAGAGAGGGTCCTGGATGCATATATAGTTCCAGATTCCAGGGTCTCAGAATTTGCCACAGATTCTACTCGTCCCTGCAAAATTGTGGCCTGCCTGGCTCCATAGCTTAGGGGTTAGAGCACTGGTCTTGTAAACCAGGGGTCATGAGCCCAAATCTGGGGGGAAGGGATAGCTCAGTGGTTTGAGCATTAGCTTACTAAACCCAGGGTTGTGAGTTCAATCCTTGAGGGGGCCATTTAAGGAACTGGGGTAAAAATTTGTCTGGAGATTGGTCCTTCTTTGAGCAGCAGGTTAGACTAGATGATCTCCTGAGGTCCCTTCCAACCCTAATCTTCTGTGATTCATTTAAAAATAAATTGCTTTTAGCCCTTATGGTTGCAAAGAAAAGCTTGAAAGTAAGAGCTAAGTGTAACCCACTACAGCGCTTTTCTGCCTGAGTCTTCGGCCAGCTAGCCAGTAACAATCGCGCTGACAGGCGCAAACTGCCCTATTTGCCACAATGGTTAAATCTGAAACCTAATGACCTCACAGTTTCAGTGCCAACATTAGCAACTGTCTCACTGCTGATCGTGCTGGCAGAAGTGTCCTGCTAACGTGCTTATGAATACGGCCAAACTGCCACTTGCACCTCCGCACATGCCAAAGTCTCCACCATCCCCTGCATGGCAGCCTAAACCTCTAACCTCCCTGCCCGACAATTTCTCTGATGGGGTCAGGCATTGTTGATACTAAAATCTTTGTCATGTTAGTAAAACAGAAATGCAGGGCCAGCACAAAGCATATTAAATTCAATATAAAAATGATGCAGGGGCTACTGCATTAATTGCATTGCCTGTGCTCAGAGTTAATTGAATAAAAACCTATTTTATTTTTAAATGAAATGAGGCTGATGCAGAATTCCCAGTCTGCTGCCCCAGGGTGCAACAGAATCCAGGCCGCTTTCTGCAGGATTTAGGCCCAGCTTGCTATGGAGCATCCCTCCCCCCCATGCGCCTTAGGCCTTTCACAAACATGGATCTGCTTCTGCTCCCTGATGCCCAGAGGAAACACATGTAATACGTTACATGAGAGAAGCCTCATTACCGGGTTCTGCTGCCATGCTGTTGTACGTACTTATCATGCTCTTGCTGCTGTTCAAAGGAAGCCCAGGAGTATAAACTCTTCTCTTGTTTAAGTGACAGTAGAGGCAGCAGCACAGGGAAAGAAAACCCCAGTGTGCCCTCCAGGGACTTAAATCCTGGTGCAAGATAACAGGGCCCCAGGGGCAGGATTACATCAGAGAGGGATAATGGTTTGGCTCTGTTAGCATGTCACACAGCTCACATGCATATAACGGCTCAACATGTTGAGTTCAGCCGCTATCTTGAAAGTGAAAACTTTCAAGTGAGAGAGATTTATCCAGCCCCCAAGAATCTAGGCGGGGGAACGCTTCTGGCACTGGAGTGATGATCCTTCTGCTAGGTTTGTGTCTGAGTTTTAGCTTGTGCCTAGGCAGAGTAATATCCTGCCAGATGCCAGAGGAATAAGGCCTTTTCGAGTGACCTGCAAATGGAATTAACACATTTCCATGATCTCTCACAGTACTGGTATGTGCTGAATGCTGCTCCCACGGATGAGGTTATATCTTACCAACTGAAAGCTCACCTCCCCCACCCCCCTTTTCGGTCCGTGACGTCTTTTCTCTCCTCAGCAAGCCACTCTCCCACTTGATGTGATTTCCTAGCATGCATCACATTGCAAGGTCATATCAAGCGTGGATCTCAGGGATCACAGCCAGCCCTGGAGGGATCAGGCAAGTGTCTTTTTAAAGCGTGTGTACCCACTTTTGCACCATTTTTAGTATCCCACTCACCTGCCCCATGTCCCCATGGGTCACCACCATCCAGGATTCTGCCCGGTTCCATAGGAACAGTGGTATTTTCAGCATGATGCCTTCATACCAGTGTAGCAGGCATACAAGGATGTCACGGCCAGGCAAAAATACAAGGCAAGTTTTCAGCTGCTAATGTGCTGTGCAATCCATTCTGAGGCTGGAAAGGTGATAACGTTTAGTTAATTCCGTTTGCCAGGTCACCCTCAGCTCGACCCAGAAATATCCTCGGCTTTACTTCAAACCCTGCCCATGGCCGATCCGCGTTTTCAGCTGTATGCTGGCAGAAGGCAAGTGAGAGAGGAGCAAAGGTGGGTTCTGAGGACGTTAGAAATGAGTCCTGACTGAACAGTCCCATTCCTGTTCCTGCTGGAGACTCCCTTCCTGGCTCAGAACCACGTCAGATTTCAGCTTGTGGTGGGGAGTTGCTTGATGACTCCAGCTAAGCAAGTGGGGTGAGTTTAATTGGTGGAATCCCCATTCTTTGGGGTCCCTGTTGCTGGCATTTCACAGGGACTCATTCTCATGAGGTGAGAGGGGGATGACTGGCATCGCTAGTCAGTGTGGGCCCAGTTGGAAAGAGAGGTTTGGTCCCAGCTCTATTGTACTGATCATGGGACTAGGAGTCAGGACCTCCTATGTTCTGGCGCTGGGTCTGCTACTGAATTCCTCAGAGACGAGTCATTTAATCTCTCTGCCTTGGTTTGCCCATTGGTGAAACGGGAATAGTAACGCCCACCTCACGGGGATGCTGGGAGGCCTCTGGCTAATGTTTATAAGGAGAGTTGATGATTAAGAGTAAGTTGCACAGTAAGTGGTTTATCATCTAATTAATCATGCAGGCTGGCTACCGTGACTGAGTTCACCCATTCTCTGGCATCTAAGAGGAGACCAAAGACAAGAGCAATACAGGAAGGGGACCGCATCATTTCCTTTATGCGTCGCTAGCGTGTACTCCCTTCTGCTTCCATGCTGTTTTTGTCGCTGTGGAGAAGTGGGGGGCCCTGGAAATGTGTATGTGGCTATTCCCAGACTTTGCCACTTTCATACTCTGACCAGAGCAGCCGTGGGTCAGCATGGAGGGCACAGGAAGGAAACGGTGGCGGATTTCAGGCTATCCTCAGTCTCTGAGTTTATTTACAGCACAGACCGTGCTGCCTGCAGGTGATCAGCTCCAGAACATTAAAGACCCTTTGGATTCCAGGCCAGGATTTAACAGACGATCTGCCTTCTGCGGCAGGTTGCTCCTTTCCTTGTGCTGCTTCTCACGCCCACAGCTCAAAGTAGCACCTACAGGTGCCTGCATACGTTCATCTCTGCTTCACGTGAAAACAGGGCCAGGCCTGTGTGCAGTAACAGAGCCCCCCTCCCCAATGTGACTTCCTGCCACCACCCACATCCCCTCCTGTGCCTCCTCTCCTTGACCTGCCTGTGATCCTCCTGCCACTCATCTCCTGTTTGCCAGGCTTAGCTGGCTGAAAGGGGGATGGAAGCGAAAGGCAGGACCCAGATGTTGAGATAAGGCATTGTGGGCAATGCAGCCACAGGATGGGGGTTGAAACCCACTGCCCAAGGCAGTAATAGGCTGGTGACTTGGCAGTGGGGCCAGGCAATCTCACCAGATGTACACCTGCAGAATGAATGGCTCTTTTAGGAAAACCCAGCTGCAGCGAGATTCCCCTGACTCTGGGGCATGGAGTTGGCCAGGGCAGCCTAGGCATCGTCAGGGAGGCTGGTAAGGCAGAGGGGCTCTGCTTTCTACACGCTGCTCACCGTGTGATTTGACTAAGGTGGGTGATGTAGAAGCCGCCCCGCTCCACTGAGGCACATGGCAGCCACTGCCGGGATTGGCTGGCTCCTCTCACGGCCTCTGGACTGGCTTGTGTGCTCTCTCCCT
Source organism: Mauremys mutica (assembly GCF_020497125.1). Lineage (NCBI taxonomy): Eukaryota > Metazoa > Chordata > Testudines > Geoemydidae > Mauremys > Mauremys mutica. The sequence goes on from NC_059075.1 coordinate 16,723,607, forward strand.
CCCGTGTAAGTGGTGTCTGGTCCCTGTGTTCCAGCTGATACCAATGGCCCAGAATCCCTTGCACTCAGCTCTGTCAATCACAGGCACTGCCCAATGATGCTGCAGGGCTGGACAAGCCAGGTGTAGCCTAGTGGGCTGCAGGGGAGAGCACTAGGAACTGCTGTGGTCTGCAGGAGCCAGAGGAGAATAGGCTGGAGATGGAGACACCATAATGGGGGGTCTGACTGGTGACTCCCATAGTGTGTAAAGTGCTGGAAGAGCAAGTTCCTGTGCAATTTAGACCCAGGTGCCGTAGATATGAGCACGGGGAGAAAAACATTTTTAAGGTCTTGTCTACATGGGAAAGTTGCCCTGGTTTCAGCTGTACGGGGTCAACAGAGGCAACCTCCTCTGGAGGACACGTACTTCAGTTTAAGAATGGCTCACTCTGCTTTAGCTTAAACAAGTTCCTAATCAACTTAAATAAAACCGAAACAGGCCTGGTTTAGACAGCAGGGAGAACCTCCCCACGGCCTTCTGCTCTGGGTCTGAAACCTGGCTCACATAGACAGACCCTCGCTGTGGCCAGTCTGATCCCTTGTCTCTCAACTCAGTGATCTGGAGCCTTCTTCCTTCACTGCCCTTGGTCTCTCTCGAGTGCCCTAGTAACTGAGCTGTGCGACTGCAAAGGTCACCTGGTGATCTTGCTCCTTTCTGCCTTTCTTGTGTGCATGTTACCTTTTCCCTTTCACTGATACGCGGCACATCTTGCCTGAATCACTCCATGGCACAAGGGAGGTGTGTCATTTTGTGTGATCAGTGGTTGCATGGATGAGTTTAGCTGTGTGGGATGTGCATGTTGCCTATATCAAGCCTTCGTTTCAGTGAGCTCAGGACAGCATGTTGATATGAGCAAGAATTAGCTGAGTGAGGGATTTCAACTTGGCGGGGATAAATATTTGGACTCAGGGACATGTCAGCAAGGCAGGTGGTTGAAATCCTCCAGCTGGAAGCCTTTGGAAATTAAAGGTGCAGCAGACAGTGAAGAGTGTGGGGGAGAATATGCTACATATTAGAAGGGGAGAGGGGGCAGATGTTCTGGGGCAATGCTAGATGGGCAGGGATGTATGAGAGCCTGGCTGCCTCTGGAAATGAGCTGAGCTGAACTGGGTGAGGAGGCAAACCCCGTTTCGTCCAGTGTTTGTCTTTGCAGTGAGCATTTATTTGTAGTACATCTGCCGCCCCCTTTCTCGCAGGAGAAAGAAAGGGATCCCTGTCCTCCCCCATTCCTGTCCGAGCTTGTGAGTCAAATGGAGCTGGTGGAGAACAGTGACTTTAAGCCACTATTGCAGTAGCAGGTTGAGGTCTCTGGAGGATTCAGATCTAGCTAGATCAGAAGGAAGTGGGATTGGATTTAGAGCAGCTGCTGGGAAACATCTCTTCACAGCAGACCCAGATGCGATTAACCCTTGATGTTTGTGCATTGAAATATAACACTGTAGTGGAGGAGGTTTAATGTGACTGTATGAGACAGCCTCTGTCAAGTGAAAGCACCATCAACAATATTATCTGGTTGATCTGTGTGGTTTTTCTATGCCTCATGGCTACTGGAAGTTTTGTTGAGGTAAATTTACTTGCATTATGGGAATTGCACTTTAAGGTAAGTACAACATCTTGCCCTGGTGAGGGGGTGGAGCTGCAAGCAAATTCCTCACCATTGACAGTGTCCAGCAGGAGGGGTGAAGCTGTGGTGATGAGTGCTTTCATATGCCTCCCCCTTGCGACATCCTCACCTAGATCTGTCCTCTTACGGCATTACGTTCTCATCTGGGAAGTGTCCGTATCGCTCCCCTTGGCCCAAGCAGCAATTGCAGAGTTAAAATAATAACCAGCCATTTTGTTTGGATGCACTTCTACGCTGTGCTCTTACTGGGTTGTAAGTTCATGGCTGGGCTGTCTTTTCTCCTTAGGGATGGGTTTGCATGTCCTCCTGCCTATCGTTCCTGATTCCTGTAGGACAGAATGAACAGGGATAGGGCCTTTAACTTCACAAACCCGGGGGTCCCTGCCTGAAAGGTGCTTCTGCAACTGAGTGAAATGAAAATGATTTCTATACAATGGGAACGATTTAATGCGAGAAAGGTGTGACATTCCCCTCTGGTGTTATCCGGGCTAGTGATCTGCTAGGTCACCCCAATCCTTGACTCTGGGAGCCAGACTTACCCTGCTCTGCTGTGAGAACCCCCACTCCTGGGCTGTCCACACACAGCCTCTGGCATGTAAGCTGCTCCTTGGATTGTGCAACCAAATGACACGAGCCAATATCTCCAATCCCAGACACAACCCTAGGAACCTCCATCTTGCAGTGTCCACTTATGCCCGCTGGACGCTGCAAGCTTATATGAGTTTAACAAAGAAATTGATATGTACCAGGCTTGTTATCCCAAGGGGAGCTTCTGACACACTTCAAATCAAATGCTTCAGGTAGAATAAACAAACACATTTATTAACTATAAAGATAGCTTTTAAGTGATTATAAGTCAAAACATAACAAGTCAGATTTGGTCAAATGAAATAAAAGCAAAACTCATTCTAAGCTGATCTTAACACTTTCAGTGCCCTTACAAACTTAGATGCTTCTCACCACAGGCTGGCTGGTTGCTCTTCGGCCAGGCTGTCCCCTTTGATCAGTGCTTCAGTCGCTTGGTGCGGTGTCTGTAGATGTAGGTGGAAGAGAGAGAACAACATGGCAATGCTCATGTTATTTCTTCTCTCTTGGCTTTGCCCCTCCCCCCTTCAGAGTTAGGTGAGCATTTCCTCATTGCAGTAAAGGTAAAACTGACCAAAGGAAGGGTGGGTGATTCCCTTGAGAGTCTAACAATTTCTTTTGTTCCTGCCTAGGCCAGCGTCCTTTGTTCCTGTGAGGCTGGGCTGGGTTTGTCCCATACCTGTCCTGATGAGGTGTGAACTGCCTCTCTGCTCTTGGAGAGTTTTTGCCTGGGCTTATTTTAAGCCATGAGGATCTATTTTCAGCCCATAACTACATACATGAAATTATAACCTATAACATCACTGTAACAACAATGCTCAGTGCATCATAAGCCTTCCGAAGACACCCATGACAAACTTTGCATTGGATACCACACAATCATTTTACAAGGATGAGCATGGGGCTGCTCGGTGTTCCCCCGAGGTACAGAGCATCACATGAGGGTCCCTTGTATGAGAGAGACGTGTGTGATTTTAGTACTTGTGAGTGGAGCTGATGCTGCTTTGACAGCCCCTCAAGATGAAGTCCTCTCTTTATCCACAGGGTAAATGCAGCCCAGCCTTCCCTCACTGCCCTGTTAGTGCTCCTAGGCCTCGACCTGGCAGAACTGTCCCTAAGGATGAGTTCTAGGCCCATTGATAACGGATCCCTGCTTTGACACCCGTCCCAGGTCAATTAGTGCCATTTGGGGTGAGAAGTTTAACACACTGGGTATGACTAAGCCAAGGGCGTGGGGAGGGGGCGGAGAAAGCATCAAATTGTCACAAGGTCTGGTGACTACAGCCTTGGGCTGCATTCAAGCTGGCATTCTAGGCTCAAGAAGCTTTACATCTCCCAACATGGCACTATAAAGAAAAAAATAATGGGAAGTCCATGGGAATGCTGGTGCACACACCAGCTAGCAACTGTAGACGATAGATGCAAAACCAAAGACATTGCCTGATCGTAATTACATTATGGCTCTGTGACGGAGTGGGGAGTATTGACCTGGGGATGTTGCGTGGGAGTTTTACTGGTACTGTCTGCATTGGTGCTGGATGGTGATGGGATATCAGGGTGTGACTTCACTTGAGGGATGATACCTGAGCATGTAACCTGAATCTAGGAGGGGGATGGGGCCAGGTGACACCTTCTGCCTGGGAAACTGGACAAAGGCTGGAGGAGGAGTCGGGGTGTGTGGCTGGGTGAGATGGCTGGAGGGGGTTTAAGTTTGGCGCTGGCTGGGGAAGCGGAGGGAGACCCAGGACCAGGGTCTAGGCTCCCTGCCCGCCAAGATGGACCTGACTGAGGGGGTCCTGTTGTCTGTACCTACAAGCTCTGTTTGGGACTGTTCCTGTCATCTAATAATCCTTCTGTTTTACTGGCTGGCTGAGAGTCACGGTGAATCGCAGGAAGTCGGGGGTGCAGGGCCCTGACTCCCCAACTCTCCGTGACAGCCTCCCAGCGTGGAGGGAGAGTTGAGACCCCCCCCACACCCCTTCCACCTTCTACTGCATCCAACCAATGGACAGGAATAGTCTGGCTTCCATAGCACTAGAACATGGAGTATGCATATGTGGGTTTGTGGTCCACTCCTACATACACCAGGATGGCAGGGCTGTGCTCCAACATAGGCTGCTACATGCTTACAGAAGAATCATATTTCCAGCCACCTTCCTGGGGATGGTGAACCTGCTCATCTCACCAGCATGGCTCAACATAGTAATAGAAGCAATCAAATTCTGACTGAGTAGGCAAACACATGGAGTTAGTTGGCTCTGAAAGAGGTTTGAAAAGTTCTCGGTCCATTTATTAATGACCAGCAGTAGGATCCAACAGAAGAAAAATGTCCATTCTGCTAAGCTTCTCAGATGCCTCTGATATTCTCCTCTGATTTCCGTAGTAATCAATTGTCTATGAAAAAAATCTATCTAGAATGTTGTGAACAATTTTTTAAAGAACTTGGATATGAAAGTAATTGCTCAGAGATCTGTATCTAAATTGCTGAACTGGTACCAACCAAAGAGCAAATGTGATTTTGACAAATGTTCCTAGCACACTCAGAAGCTGCAACATTGTGAGGAGAGGAATAACTCAGCCAATAACAGGCTATGGAAGGCTTAATGTTTGACTTTTTCTTCCATAGTTGTTGTTACTTAAAATGTCAACTTCATTTGACTTGCTGTTGTATGCAACTTTCACATAATGGGCCTGATTCTCCATTGACCGCATCCTGGGTAGTTATTCTCATCAGTGCCCAATGGGTGTGAAATTCCACCCTCCTCACTTGGTTGTGTTTCACACACACTTTGCACTGTACACCAGGTGCAGCGCAGTAGAGAATGGGGTCCAATCTGTGGTACAGGTTTTTTCATGCACGCTTTATTTTATTTCTAGTGCAGTAGTGCCCAAAGGGCCTGATCAAAACCAGGTCTCCAGGGAGTTGTACAAACATACACAAGGTCATAGTCCTTGTCCCAACGGAATCCAAGAAGACAAATGATCCACAATGTTCAGCGAGCGAGCGGTAGGATCGAATAGATACAATTTGTTAATAGAGATGCATTTCTTTTTAAATGTGATTTATTAATATAAATGGTTAAAGGGTGAGACTTTCCAAAGTAATAAGGGGTCCAATTCCCATTGATTTTCCATTGACAGAGATTAATGTTTTGTTTTCAACTATGTAAAATGCCCAGATGCTTTGGCAATGGAGGGATAATATATCAATCAGTGAATAATATTTCTGCTTGCTGTCTTCAGTATTCAATCTGGGAATGACGGGACAGTGTTTTGCATTAGACTTTGAATAAAGCTTGGCCATAAAAAAGGGTTGTTTATTGTAATTTGTTTCTTTTTTTGCTATATGCAGAGGATTATGAGCTATGTTCACAAAAGATTATGGGATCCGGCCACCAAGGATTCTGAGTTTGGGGTCATGTGAAGTCACTTGTGTGGCCAGAGGCAGCAAAGGATTGAGAACCAGGCTTCTGGCAAGATGAAAACTGTGATATATTTCCTTTTCATGCGATTAAAAAAAAAAACAACAAAAAAACCCCCACCACCAAACCTGCAGAAAGGATAATTTGACTAAATGATATTTTCCAACCACCTGAGACTTTTTGCTGAGGCTGCATTAATATGACAGAGCTTTTTTCTTTTCCACCTCCTGATACTCAGCAGGTTAGGGACATTATTGTCACAAGAATATTCCTGATTCAGTGAAATTTGAGTGGGCTAATTAAATTATTTAAAAAAACCTTGCCAAAGCCCTACAGTTTTGTGCAAAAGAAGACTGCAGGGTTTCCCCCTCCTTATTTCAAGGGGAGAGGGAGGACTGGGGAGAGAATATGTGAGTCTAATGAACTTGATGATTTCCTGTGGCTTATTGAGAGCAAGGCAACCTTTAGCACTAGTTGCATTATTAACATCCCAGATGGCAAATTGGCTGACATTTGACACCATATAAAAGTCGTATGAAAAACTTTATTAACTTCTTTTTGCTGACTGCTTTGGATTGTGTCTTGAACTTGGGGGAAATGCCATTCTTTGGAATGTGTTGAAAATGCTGAATACTCCCTGATTGTTCTGTCTGTTAATTTAATATGCTTTTTATTAGAGGAATCTAAGGCTCGATATGGCTGCCTTTAAAATCAACAGCCAACTCTCAATGGTTTTGGATCAGACACATATTGCAGTAGATCTAGAGAATGACACAAGCTTCCATCCAAATGAGGAGGAAAACAAAAATATGAAGCTCAGCTGTCCTCACGCATGGGCCAGAAGAGGCCTTTAATGATAACTTTCCTCTCCTGGACAGTGTGGAATAAAGCAGGAAATGGTAGCCAGTCTCCTGTGCCCTGTTGTTTTCCCTAGGATTCATACTTTGTGTTTTTAGGGAAATTGGTCCACCTAAAAATAATCTGATTGTCTTGGCCAGCAGCTCTGCTACAATTTGTAGCTGTGCCATCACTCGCACTCTGCAGTCATTGAGCTGATGCTCAAAGCCGTGGATATGGTGGCCTAAGCAGTCAGTGCGGCTTCTGGAAATTTGGTTTTGATAGAAACTTGGGTTCAATTCCTGGCTGTGCCACTGACTTCCCGTGAGACCTTGGGTAGCTCACTTAGTCTCTCTCTCTGCCTCAGTGAGGGGCTACTATCTTGGTTGCCATCAAGGATTGAGCAGTGGAACTCCAGAAATAAAAGCATGAATCTGTACAGGTTGAGCTAAAGAGCCCTAGCCTGTAGTCTGGAGGGGACCTTGAGAGGTCATCTAGTCCAGTCCCCTGTACTCATGGCAGGACTCAGGATTATCTAGCCCAGCGGTTCTCAACCGAGTGTCCGCAGCCTGCGAGCCCTTTCAGGGGGGACATGGAGTCCACGGCTGAAACCCGGCGCCCCAAGCCCCAGCACTGAAGCTGGGAGCAGTGTGGGGCTGAAGCCAGCACCCCCCCGCCCCGAAGCTGGGAGTGGCGCAGGACTGAAGGCGGCGGTTCCTCCGCCCCAAAGCCGGGAGTGGCATGGGACTGAACGCGGCGGTCCCCCCGCCCCAAAGCTGGGAGCGGCGCGGGGCTGAACGCGGTGGTCCCCCCGCCCCAAAGCCGGGAGTGGCATGGGACTGAATGTGGTGGTCCCCCCGCCCCAAAGCCGGGAGCAGCGCGGGGCTGAACACGACGGTCCCCCGCCCCAAAGCCGCGAGCGGCACAGGGCTGAAGGAAGTGGCCCCCCGGCCCCGAAGCCAGGAGTGCAGTTTTTTATAGCATGTTGAGGTGGACCTCAGCAAGAAAAAGGCTGAGAACTGCTGATCTAGACCATCCCTGACAGGTGTTCGTCTAACCTGCTCTTAAAAATCTCCAGTGATGGAGATTCCACAACCTCCCTGGGCAATTTATTCCAGTGCTTAACCACCCTGACAGTTAAGAAGTTTTTCCTAATGTCCAACCTAAACCTCCCTTGCTGCAATTTAAGCCCATTGGTTCTTGTCCTATCCTCAGAGGTTAAGAAGAACAATTTTTCTCCTTCCTCCTTGTAACAACCTTTAATGTACTTGAAAACTGTTATCATGTCTCCTTCTCAGTCTTCTCTTTTCCAAACTAAACAAACCCAATTATTTCAATCATCCGTCATAGGTCATGTTTTCTAGACCTTTAATCATTTTTGTTGCTCTTCTCTGGACTTTCTCCAATTTGTCCACATCATTCCTGATATTACCTTTCTCCCATCCTTTGTTTATTTAGCACGTGGTTAACTTTAAGCAAAGGAGTAATGGTCTGGAAGCCAGTGGGACTGCTCAGATGTGTAAAGTTAGGCACATGCTGTATATTTAACAGTGAAGGTGTCAGAGTGACTGGCTCCTTTAAGAGGGAGCTGAGGCCGGTGCACCTGGACTGATTGCCTGATGCCCAGCTGGGTTGGTGGAAGGACACCTATGCCTTATAAAGGGAGAGATGGCTGCAGGTGGCTGTTGGCAGATGCCTGTAGTCACTGCAGGGTGTAAGAAGGATCCTGCAGGTGTCCTCAAGGCTCCCTGCTGAGTCAGCAGGGAGGAGACACCAGCTGGAAAGGCCTCGGGAGAAGGCCAAGCTCCAGACAGAACGTGCGGGGGAGCAGGAAGACAGATCTTCAGAGAGGAGGGGCTGGGCCCAGCTTAGGGTGGGGGGACCCTCAGGCAGGAGAGGGCAGCTGAAACATTGTACGTCTGAGTTCTATTTTGAAAGACTTTGCATGAGTCTTATTAAATTGAGCCCCAGAAAGGGGACTATTTTGAATGTCTGGCCTGTGGGAACTTTCTAAGGGAGTCTGAGTGAAGGGGAAAGTGAAGCAGGCCTCAGCAGACCCACAGTCGGCCAGAAGGGGGCGCAGCGGGGCAGTCATGCCCTCTGACTGGGTAATTAACCCTTTGGAATGGTTTACCAAGGGGGGTGGTGGATTCTCCATCACTGGCAATTTTTAGATCAAAACTGGATTTTTTTTTCTAAAAAATACGCTCTAGTTAAAACAGGATTTATTTCATTCCCCCTTGTGAGGTTCCTGTTGTATAGGAGGTCAGACTAAATGATCACAATGGTCCCTTTTGGCCTATGAATACATGTTCTTTTTTGATTCAGGGCCTAATGAATAGGATACCTGTGCTGTGACCCCTTCTTTCCTCCTATCCACAAACTCATCCGTCCTCCCAAGTGCTTTCCCCAGCTCCCATTCCTGACATAGGTTTCCCCACCCAACTGTCTGCAAATAACTCCTCCTTGCACCATCTCTCAGGGTATGTGTATACTACCCGCCGGATCGGCGGGCAGCAATCGATCCAGCGGGGGGGTCGATTTATCGCGTCTAGTATAGACGTGATAAATCAACCCCCGAGTGCTCTCCCATCGACTCCTGTACTCCAGCACTGCGAGAGGCGCAGGCAGAGTCAATGGGGGAGTGGCAGCAGTCGACTCACTTTAGTGAAGACACCGCGATGAGTAGGTCTGAGTTCGTCGACTTCAGCTACGTTATTCATGTAGCTGAAGTTGCGTAACTTAGATCAATTTCCACACACACCCCCACCAATGTAGACCAGACCTTAGTCTGGCTTTCAGCTCCTCTCACACAGCATCAGCATATTCCCCCTCCATTCTGCTGGATAGAAGAATCGTATGAAACATGCAGGGAAAAATCGTAACTCTGCTTTCATGCGCTGCGTTCCATTGGCTGTGTGCAGCCTGGATTCAGTCCAGAGGCCACAGAATTTATGATGCTGCAATAGGACCAATCAGGAGTTGATGAAATGAAGAGCTGTAGAGAGGTGTTATTAAAACACAAATATTGGTCTCAACTCCACTTGCTTGGAGCATAAAAGTTTGCTACAGTCCTGCTTGTTTTTTACCTTCTGAAATAAACTAAAGGTCCTCAGCCTCCCTCCAAGTGTTTAATTCCACTGACATCTCTAAAGTCAAGATTTTCCCTTCCACGGGTTTGCAGGGTCTTCCAGGTTATGTGTGATTTCTTGTTTAGGATCTGCAACCCCAGCAGAAAATTCTGTAGTATCCTCTGAAGTCCTGACCTGCTCCTCCTCCTCGTCTCTGATTCTTTCCTTTTGTATTTTCTCATTGCCCAGGAGTCCAGCGAGTGAGTCTGACAGGTCAGAGATTTGGTGAGATCTTTGTCCACCTTATCTCATTTCCCTCCCATCCCCCGCTTGCTGGCTCTTCAGCTGCTCTGACTTGATCTGATTTTTTTTTTCATGCTCTCACCTTGTTTTTCTTTCTTTTAGGAAATATGGACAAGAATTCTTCTGCCTGAATACTAGGAACCCAGCAAAATATGCAAAGGAAGCTCTCAAAAAGACAGGGTTGTATCTATTGGGTTTCTGGGAAACTGAGCGGGCGGAAGCCTGCCCAATGCTAAAGGATCCCCCACCCCCAGCCTAAGGGGAGGATCTACAGGACCTCAGAAACCCACTAATTTCAGGGGACAACTAATAAAAAAACAGGGACAGGAGTGCGGTCAATGTAGCAAGTCAGAGAGATCTGCCTGTTCTCCTCTCTCCACTTCACATGCTTCTTTGTTCTCTCTTCTTCACTGCTGCACAGGTTTGCTGAGCAAGAACACCTTGAGTCACTCACATTAGTCAGTGCCTCCCCAATCATGTCCAAATAAACAGGCAGTGCCTCTCACTGTAATATATGCCAAAAATGGCAGGAGACCTGAAATACTCCGTCAGTAACTAATCACTGAGAATGTGCATCACACAGACGGCCAGCAACCAGTGTAATTTCTTCTAAGCGCAGGCTAAGAATCTGAGGGCAGATGCTATTTATGTCGTACAGCACTTCAGAGGCAGCACTGCAGAACACTGCTAGCGGGAAATGAAGGTCAGCTTAGGTCTTTTAAAACACTGCATTACTTAAATGGCTTTTCCTGTCTCAGCTGTCTAGTTCTGAGATTAGCACAGCTCCAAAAGTGGCAGTTTTTGCTGCTGTTTTCTGCTGCTGGAAACCAAACGCAGATTTCTAAGCTGCTTTGGAGACTGGAAAATATTGAAATGACCTATGAATTGGCAAACTACTATTCAAGAGATTCCGTTGGCTAAGAAATTCCCTTCTAAAAGAAACTTCTTAAAGATATTTGACAATGAAAACATACCTCAGAACAGATCAAAGGCACCTTTCTACCTGTGGCGTCCTTTCTGTCATACTAATTTCTCAAAGGTTAAAAAATCCCTCCACTTTATATATTGCCATTAAATTTTTATCTCTTCCACGTATGTAGGACAAGGTTGAACACCTCTATGTTTGTGGTACCACCACAAGGTTTTGAATGTCTTGGGAGCTTTTGAAGACAGTTGAATAATTGAGGGCTTGGCTCCCTGAAGTATCTTTCCATGTAATTAACGGACACTGGGAGTCAAGCTGTCGTTTCAGGTAACAGGAGTTTGGGATAATTGAGGTTCAGATAACTCAGGTTGTGCAGACATTTGTGAAAGCACAAAGTGTCCTCTGTACCTCCTTTAAGCAACCTCTTTGCAATCAACTGAGCAGCATAATAACCGTCTTGTGGCGTTTGCCTTTAGGGAAAAGCGACTCCTTTTTTTTTTTTTTTTTACTACCAGGATGAAAAATTGATCTGTTCCCCAGGTCTGAGGGGTGGAGTCCTGCAAGACATTGTACAGAGCCAGCTCTGTAAACGGTGCAATTATTGTCTTAAAGCATTCATCTTTTATAGCACTTTGCAGAAAGCAGGGGTCCAGATTCTGCTTCTTTACACCAAGTGTACACCCAGAATTAACACCATGCAAGTCACTGGAATTACTCCTTATTTCAGTGCTAGAAATGGCTATAGAACGACAAGGCTTGATCTGGTCTCTGAATATCTCAGAAACTACCCCTCCATAACCAGGACCCACCCCGACAACTGCATTTTCCAGGGAACATTGGAGCTGACCAGGCAGTGGACTAAATGTGCATGTGCAAGACAGTGGGCTTTTTCAGTGGTTAATCCAGGACTTCCTGAGTTTTTGAAAGTCAAGTCTCCTTTCAGGACAATAAAACCAACCATGCCCTCTTTATCCCAACCATGTGCTGATAAATGCCCATGTATCTTCATGTATACCCCTCCCCACTTTAGGTAGCTCATCAAAGTATGATACAGCCTTTCCCATCTTACCTGTTTTGAGGAACTATGAAATAGTTAGCAAAGTTGACATTGAACATAGCACACGGACCTCGGCGTTAATATCCATTCAGATAGGCGGGGCAATTGTTTTAGGCGCTCTGCAAACTCAGTCAGACATCTCTGCATAAGTTGCGTTTTCCTTGCAACCATAACAGCTAGGGTCTCCGTTTTTTAAATGAAAGCTGGAGACTGGAGAAGATTTGAGAGACTTGTCTGTGCCCCCCTGGCTAGTCCATAGTGATGGGTGTCACAGAAATGTGGGCTAGATAGGGAGTCAGAGTAGAATTAAGGAGACTGCAGGACCTGATTTGCCTCTCCTTTACACTGGCTTCACAACAGTGCAACTCTATTGTCTGATGTATTCTGGTGTAAAGGACGGGATCAGATCCTGTCCTTCGCACAAGAATAGATCAGACAATGGAGTTGCGCTGTTGTGAAGCCAGTCTAAAGGAGAGGCAAATCAGGTCCTGCAGTCTCCTATTCATGACAAGCCTATTGATTTTAAAACGGAGTCAGGAGCTGACATCACCATTATCTCAGAAGGGACTTGCAGTCACCTTCAACCCCTCCCAGAATGGAAATCACCTGACTCAGCTATGACTAGCCCTGGAGATATTCTGAACTGCATGGGCCACTTCACAGAAACAACTTACAAAGACAAAAGCTGTCCATTCAGAATGTCTGTGATCAAAGGACTGCAGACCAACGGCCTTCTCAGCTGCATAATGGCAGTCATGATGTGCCTCGTGAGAAAAATGGAAGAACTCGACGGAATATTTGCTATTAGACTTTTGAAAGGAGACCAAGTACAAATAACCTATAGAGACACTGCTAAACCATATAGTGTACATACACCTTGCAGGAGACCTATCCCATTATTTCATAAAGGGGGAACTGAGTTAAAGAGAATGCATACATTGGCATAATGGGAAAAAACACTGATCCAGCGGTCTGGTGTGTTCCAGTGGTATCAGTTATAAAGGAAAATGGAAAAATATAAAGCTGTGTGGATCTTGAAAGACTTAGTGAAGCAATTGTGAAAGAAAACTATATCCTCCCAACACTGGATGACTTCCTCCTCAAAGTGAAAGCAGCTAAAGCTTTCTCTAAGCTGGATGCCTTGATCAGATTCTGGCAAATTTCTTTAGCCAACGAGAATGCTAAACTGACTATATTTATCGCACCCTTTGGGAGATTTTGCTTTTGAAGATTACCTTTTGGGATTACCACTGCACCTGAAATTTTCCAAAGAAAGATGGCAAAACTGTTAACAAATGCAACAAAACTCTCAACAAAGTCCTAAGCCTAAGTCAGTCTGGACTTAAGCTAAACAAGGAAAAATGCATTTTTTACTTACCACAAATTGAGTTTTTGGGAACAGACAATAAACAAAGATAGAATCAGTCCTAGCCTGACAAAGTAAAAGCAATTTGAGAATTGAATGCACCAACTAATGTACCAGAACTGAAAAATATAATGGGGGATAGTAAATTCCCTTGGTTGATACTACAAGATCTTTCCACAGTGACAAAACCACTGAATGAACTGTTAAAGTCCAATACATCTTGGCTCTGAGGAACAAATTAATAAATTGCCTTTAGAAAGGTAAAAGAAGTTACCTCAACAGCTCCAACTCTCAAGTACTACTATGTGCACAAACCTACAATGGGTCAGTGCAGATGCAAGGAACTATGGCCTACGTGGTATATTGTTACAATAACAAGGCTCTGAGTGGAAGCCAGTTGCATTTTGCTCTTACCCACTGACAAAGCAGAAAAACGATATGCACAGATTGAAAAGGAGTGCCTGGCAAGTGTATGGGCAGGTGAGAACTCTTACAGATTTCTATATGCACTGGATTCGTTTACACTGAAAATAGACCGTAAACCGCTTGTAACCCTCATCAACAGAAAACACCTGGATCCAAGTACCACTGAGATACCAGCATCTATTGATAAGGTTAATGCGATTTAGCCTAAATGTGTAATATGTTGTTGGGAAAAATCTGGTAGTATCAGATGCTCTGTCACAGAGCCAGCAGTGCGCTCAACTACCCATAAGCTCAAAGATGACATAAAGACATACGTGAATGCTGAGGATGCATACAGACCAGTGTCATAAAAGGGACCACACCAGCTACAAAAAGCAACCTCAACAGACATGCAACTTCAGGAAATTCAAAGTTGTATTAGAGGCAGCTGGCCCAAGTATCTAAAGAATACTAAGGAAGTGACAAGAGCCTACTTTGCAATGCTTGGGTGACTAAGCATATCAAATGGACTCATGATTAAAGGCAACTTCATCATAATTCCACAAAAAAAAAATGAGAGGAGAAATTCTACACCTCGTACATGAAGGACAAACTAAATGCTGTGATTGGGACAACCAGTCAGTATGGTGGCCAGGCATTGTCAAGGACATAAAGAATAAAGTATCTGTGTGTGACCATTACAGAAGTAATCGACCAACAGAACACAAACAAACTTTGATAACAACACCTTTACCAGACAGACATTGGAAGAGACTTGCAGCAGATTTATGCTAATTCAGAGGATATTGTTACCTGATCATCGTGGACTATTTTTCTAGGTGTATATATAAACAATGTACTTGAAAGACATAACATGTTGCACTGTAATTGAGAAACTGAAAGGCACTTTTGCTCACTTCAGTATTCCCGAACAACTAGTGATGGACAATATATCACAATTCACTGCAGCAGAATATTCCAAACAAAATATGATTTTCATCATATTACTAGCAGCCCACACTACCCACAAGTGAATGGAGAGGCTGAGAGAGTTGTACAAACAGCCAAGAAAATCCTACAGCAGAAAGATCCATTCCTTTCTCTTCTGAGTTACAGATCAACATAGCAGCTCCTAGATATAGTCCAGCACAACTCCTGATGAGACGACAAGTCAGAACCCCTGGTCCAACTTCGGAAAAAAATCTGTCTCCTAAGTGGTCAGACAAGGAGAGAGTAGCCAAATCAGATGAAAAGGCAAAAGAAGGCCACAAACACTTTTACAACAGACAACATTCAGCTAGAGAACAGCTGGGTCTAGAACCAGGTGACCATGTTTGTAACAAACTGGATGGAGAAAAGGGATGGTCAACGCCAGCTGTTGTAAAGAAAAAGAATTCAGCACCCCGATCATATGTGATCGAGATCGACAGTGGAGAGTTCAACAGAAACCATCAGCATCTACAGTTTGTTCCTCCAAAAGAACAACCAAAAGAGGAAACTCCACAGATGGTGGATATAGAACACGAAGAAGAAGATTCAGAGATTCCAAACTGACCAGAGCCAATCATTGCAACTAATGGACAGCCCGATGACCAAGTAGTTACATGTTCAGGTCTTGTAATTAGAAAATGAGTATCTAGTACAGAGGAACATGAAAACCGGGGCATGATGATTTCTCCCAGAAGATTCAAACCTTACTATTTATAATTGTTCTTGTAAAATGTCTCTCATATGACACCATAGCTGTGAAATGAGACATTTTCCTGCTAGCTGTGTGTAGTATCAGATTAAGTACAAATGAAGGGTGAAGACCCTGATTCAAGAAAGCCCTATGCAGGTACTTAAGTCAATTCCTATTTAGGACAACACTTAAGCACATGCTTAAATTTAAGTATGCCATTATATCCTATTGATTTCAATGGGACTTAAGCATGCAATTAAATATTAAGCACATGCTTAAGTGCTTTCCTGAATTGGGTCGCAATCTATGAGCCATACAGGAGTGCCCCTACAGGAGCCAATGAGATACTCAAGTGAGTAAAGAGATCGGGATCGGTCCCAAAGATTTCAGAACTTAATAAAAAAGTCAACTATCAGAGCTTTCTGATAGGAAAAAAATAGCCCGTTACCAAATCCTCCAGTGAAAACCAAGCTGTAAAGGTCCCAGAATGGGCTGTGAGGACTTCACTTTCTCTGAATAAAAATCAAGATGGATGCTAAGCTCTAAATGTCATTTTTGTCTGCAATAATCTTGTTGCGTTGACTTGGCAATTCCCCAGAAATAAAACTGTCATATTGCTATACTGTAGTGTACACATTACATAATACAGAAGTTTACTACAACAATATTTACTGTTTTCCATAAAATATGGACATGTGCATTTAGATGGGCAATTCTTTTCCCAAGAATGATTTGGTTTTATTTCACAAATAGTGTATTTATTTATTTCATGCACAGTTTCACATTGACAACACCCAAAGCAGTTTCTGTATACTATGCAATTCAAAAGAACTAATCCCAATGAGTTATTCATGTTTAAAGTCATAGGATATTATTTAGTGTCGTTCTAGTCATGTTATATGCATTAAATATTTTTGGTGGTACACTTATTAAATATAAATTGAGGAAAGCCAGTCCCTCAGTAGGAATAGAACTGCCAAAGAAGTATTTTTCTACTTTAAATGTGACATACAAATGAAAGTCTTCTCAGATTTCAAAGATGGAGTTGTTTTTTCCCTGTGCTGTTTTCTATGTGAATTTTCTGGACTATGGGGACTTGTTAGAAAAAGATCAAACATAATGTATATATGTTAATGCATAATACATATAGATTTACCTCACATGGGGCATTGAGAATTAATTAGCTACTGATTGGAAAGCACTTTGAAGATGAAAAGCACTTTGTAAATGCTAGATATTTATTTATTTTCTACACTAAAGCTGAAGCATGTTGGTTACTGTGTATTGGGTAGGTCCACATTGTGAAAGAATTTGTCTAACGTGTGGTTTAACATTGGTTCAATTCAGGCTAACATAGTTAACCTTGCATGGTGTCAAGTATCAGAGGGGTAGCCGTGTTAGTCTGGTTCTGTAGAAGCAGCAAAGAATCCTGTGGCACCTTATAGACTAACAGACGTTTTGCAGCATGAGCTTTCGTGGGTGAATACCCACTTCTTCAGATGCAAGAAGAAGCATCTGAAGAAGTGGGTATTCACCCACGAAAGCTCATGCTGCAAAACGTCTGTTAGTCTATAAGGTGCCACAGGATTCTTTGCTGCTTCTATAGTTAACCTAGCTGGGCCAGCTGCTGTGGACAGGAATCATGGTAAACTGATGTTATAAACCATGTATACTTCCAGAATGATGCAGGGGACAGGGGATTTTCTCAAAATGATGGGAAGATGGGGTTGGTAAGAAGCTTTTTGGAACGGTCTGGCTGAGCTTTGTTATTTTCCCTGGCTAAATTTGTGCTTTTTGATGCTGCTGGTGGTATGATTATATTGTTATAATAATGATAATATCTTGTTCTTATTTAGTGCTTTTCATCAGTAGGTATAATTAAGTGTCAGGGCACCTAGAGCCTTTGTATAGATGCCTGTTTATGATTTAAATCTAAATGAATAAAAATAGTTCGAGGCCAGGTCCCCAGTGTTCCAGGCCAGCGTCCACACTGGCTATCCACACCATGTCTAAATCCAGTTAAACTGAACCGGCTTAATGCTGCATTTCTAAATACTGTAGGCATAGGCGCCGACTCCATGGGTGCTCCGGGGCTGAGCACCCATGGGAGAAAATTAGTGGGTGCTCCGAACCCACCGGCAGCCAAGCTCCCACCTCTTCACCTCCTTCTCCCTCCTACAGCGCGCCGCCTCCCCGCTCCTCCCCCTCCCTCCCAGCGCCTCCCGTGCCCCTGCCGCCTAACAGCTGTTTGGTGGCGCTTAAGACTTTCTGGGAGGGGAGGAGCGGGAATGCGGCGCACTCAGGGGAGGAGGCGGAGAAGAGATGGGGCAGGGGAAGGGACTTGGAGGAAGGGGGTGGAATGGGGGCAGGAAGGGGCGGGGACTTTGGGGAAGGGGTGGAATGGGGGCGGGAGAGGGCGGTGCAGGGGCGAGGCCAGGGGTGGGCGGGGGTTGAGCACCCACCGGGAAGAGGGGAAGTCAGCACCTATGACTGTAGGTTAAGGCCATGGGCATCTGGGGCCTGATTTTTCAGAAGGACTGGGCACCTGAAACTCCAGCTGAAATAAATTGGAGCTGCAGGTGCCCAGCATCTCTGAGAATCTGCCCTTGGTGCAGCTGTGTTTGACTCCAGCCTGCGGCCCAGCATACATTAATCAGCTGTGTACCCTGGCTGTGGTCCAGCTGTTCCAGAACATGAGTCCTTCTTGCCTGTATGGAGGCGAACCAGCATGTTATCCCTTTTAAGGAAACGTGTTACAGCTAAAAGATGGTTCCCGAACATCACTTTTTTCTGTCCAGACAGACCAGAAGAATCTGCCTGAAAGCACAATTCTGCCACAACCATGTTTCACAGTTGTGTCTATGCAGTGCCCAGATACCACAATGATAGGTATAGTGTAGATATAGGCAGACAGAGTCTATGGGACTTCATCACTCCCCCTTGTAATAATATGGCCGTACACGTTGATAGGGCTATCACGAAGTGCTTTACAAACGTTAATACATTATTGAGCAGCAGCTTGAGAGAACAAGTCACTGTTCTCTTATGCTTCCTGTTCACAGGGCTCTGGTTCTTCGTAGAGTGAATTTGGCGCATATGGTGCTGTCAGGGAAGTTGCTTCTAACTGCTCTGGTGAAAGTTTCTGCCTCTGCCAGCTGTGATGGAAATCACACTGACCACCTTCTCTTCCTCCGAGGTTCCTCACATGGTGGGAACACACTTCCAGTGGTGAAAATTCCTCACTGATACTGTTGCAGTCTGCTTTGGGTACCAGGTGCATCAAGTCTGTGTTTGTGGTGCGGGTTGGTGGTTTGCAGTAGTGGATCAAGCCAGCATCCTGAGAGCACCAAGATCTAGGACATGAGTTTGGACAGGATCTAGTGAATTTGGAACTTAGGGCACTGGACTGTGTGGATCCACTTCTTGTGGCGTGGGTCAGTCTGTCTCAATAGTAGGGTCAGAGCTGAGTTCTTTCTTCTCAAGGCACCAATCTGAATTCAGCATAAAAAAGGGGAAGCATTTTGGAGCCACGGGGTTGTCTCTTGCTCACTAAGCCCAGCCCCCCTGGACTGGAGCAGGCAAACCCAGTCCAGCTAATTAAAGAGGGTTGGGCTATATCTGGGCCTATAAAGGGCTGCTAGGAGGCAGCTGAAGAGGAAGGACTGGGCAGGTTGAGCCCTGGAGAGGGAGTGGTGGAGCTAGCTCCTGTAGTGGATCCCTGGATCGAGGGGTCAGGGGCTTTGGAAAGCAGCCCTGCAGCTGCTGCTCCAGGAAGGGAGCAGAGCCAGTTGAGGCTGGGAAGCAGACAGGAGCTGACGTGCCAGAGACCCCTGGGAGGGATGGCCCTGGAGCCTGGGACCAAGGATGGACTTAAGACTGTTTTCTGTTTGATAATCTCTGTTAAAGAAATAAACCCTCTTGACTGAGACTGGGCAGAGCAGTCCATGTCTTTGAGCCGGCTTGCTGACACTCACAGCTGTAGCCGGGTATCAGAAAAATCCCGCACCCTCCCTGCTATGTGACCAACTGGGAGAGGAGAGAGGAAGCCACCAAAACTGCCTGACTCACTCTCCAGCCCTGCCCAAGCACCCAGGAAAGTGGCAGGTGGTCGAGGCCTTGTTCGAAGCCTGGCTCTCATACCATTCACTGTGTTATACATACTGCAGTGTGCTAACAGGGCAACAAAAGGGCCCCCTCACCACACCAGTTTAGCTGGTATGTAGCGGTTCTTCTAACAGGGACTTGGGGCCAGCCGGAACAAGGCTAAGGGTGTGTATACATTGGAGTTGGTAAGGCAGACATACCAACGCTAGCTCTGATTGAGCTCGAGTGCTGCTAAAAAAAAAAAAGAAGTGTAGCTGTGGCAGTGCAAGCCCTGGGATGGGCTAGCCACCCCGATTATGATCCCATTCAAGATGCAAGTGTGGGTATGTCTACTTGAGCTGAAAATTACACTTTCCAGCACCAGTGTAGACGTGCCCTACGTTGGCAGGATAGAGTCAGAGATGGAGGACTCCATCCAGAAGCTATCAGAAAATATCCATGAGAAAAAATGTTATTTCTCAGAAAATATCTTTGTCTTTGGTGGAGCTGGGTGAGAGCGTCAAACCAGCCTCATTTATTTTAACAAACGTGTTATAGATTTTCAGGAATTTTCTTTTCTTTCTTTCTGATGCTGAGAAGGATGCAAAGCCCAGGAGTAGCCTTCCAAGGTTTGGTGCTGAGAATCTGCCAGGGTAAGTAAGCCACATTGTCTAGGAAACTCACATTCTATTCTCACAATTTGAAAGAAAAACCCGGGGTGGCTGCATGTCTGTCTAATGTTTGATGGGAAGGGGATTCATTCACCCCATTCTACTTCAGGCCAGGCTGGAATCCCCAAGTACAAGTTTTCAGCTGACATGTTTTGCATGAAGGTGATTAGATTCCAGGAGGTGGGGTGTATGAGAGGATCTCACCAGGTCATTCCTAATAGGAAGTCACTTTTTATTTACATTATTTGACCGGTGACATTTAAGATGCTTGTCCTAAATTTTAAACTGAGGAAAAGATCAGACCATACAGGACTTGAGCATGAATGGAAGGAAAATCTTGACACTGAATATTTGTGTGTTGTCTTAAACTTGAAACCCCTTGCTGAGACCTCTTCACCAGTGGAAATGAAACAACATTCAGTTGCCTGTCTCCTAGGCTCATTACTGTCTGTCAGTTCTGACCATTATATCCATTTAAAATACCACAGGGAGAAGTTATTGGACTTCTTCTGATATACTGTTCCTCGAAAAGTCAATCAAAAAACAATCTAGGGCACTTAAAGCTTTTTACTGCTTTGCCGAAGACAATCTCCCAGTATCTGCTAATCTGCACAATCTGCTCCGATGGCAACATGATTTTTAAGGGCAAGCAGAAGAGATTATCTATCTGTTTATAAATTGTGATAATGGCTCACTTTCAGCTGGATGTGGGAGTATGAGCGGGTAATGCAACAAATGCAATTACACCTGTTTCCACAGCACCACTGGCTGCTCTGTGTTGGGAAAACCAATCGAGAATGTGTTCATTTGGGCTGTATCATAAAATCTGGGGAGAGTTGCTGACTGGGAGGGAATAATTTCATTCTGATCATTGATCGGCGAGATGAACTGCAGTTCTCAGGCTGCAGACAACGGAGGGAGGTTACTTTATTTAGACAGCAGCACGTGGCGCAGAACGTGTGGTGAAGGCAAGACTTGTTCTAAGTGCTACTGATGGGTCCAAAAGACCCCAGAGCCTTGTAAAAACTCTTTCACGAACAGAACACTAGAAAAATGGACACAGAGCCCCATTGTAATGTTTCCTAAGCCCAACATTAAAGAGACTTTCGCTGTGATATTTAATATCCAATATTTTAAAATGATTATTTGTATTATAGTAGGGCTGAGATCAGTCCCACTGCACTAGGCACTATACGAACACATCTTTTCTCCAGAGAGCTTTCAGCCCAAGAGGCAAAACAGACAAAAGGTGGAGGGGAAACAGGTGCAGAGAGTTGACATGACTTGCCCAGGGTGATCCAGTTGGTCAGTGGACAGGGCTGTCCACTTATACAGAGTGTCTTGCCTCTGGGACATTCCAAGAGCTTTAATGAAACAGTTGCTCATTGGCATGCACAGAGCACTTTGAACCATAGCTGTGATAGAGCTTTGCGAAACTAGATAAGCATCTTCCCCATTTTACAACTGGAGAAACTGAGGCCCGTAGTGATTCAGTGAGCGGCCCACAGTTGCACAGCAAATTCGAGGGACAGATCAGAGCTCACCGGACTTCTACACCTGTGCTTTAACCACAAGAACATCTCTTAACATTACCCTCCCTCCCCGCCCCACAGAGTGGTGGAAGCTCCCTAAAAGTGGGAGGGGGCAGGGGTGGAGCCCAAACCATGGCCCCACCCCCTGCACTGCGCCTTCTCCCCAAAGCCTGGCCCCCACGCCATCCTTTCTCCCCAAACCCTACCCTCACAGCACCCCTTTTCCCTGAGCTCCCGCCCTCATGCTGCCCCTTCCCCCAAGCCCCCACCCCCACTCACTACTCTCTGCCCCTCCCCCCCATTGCTTGCCCTTATGGCCGATAAAAAGTGGGAGGGCATAAAAGTGATGGGGCCATGACCCCTGGGTCCTCACCTCTTCCGGCACCCCTGACTCCCCAAACAAATTCTATGTGTTATTTTCAGGGAATTTAGTGTCCAGGGGAGGTGCTGGATGGACAGGAACAGACACTGAAATCCCCCAGTTTATCCACAGACCAGGCACAGCACAGGCAGTGGCACCACTCCTAGAACGTCCTTTAATACTGACTTCTTAGGCGCTCCTCCATTGATCTCCACGCTCATTCGGTTCCTGTCCTTTTGCTGAGGTCAGAGACCTCCACCTTTCTCTGAACCAGCCAATAAGAGAGCCAGTTAGTATAAATTATGAGGTGATGTATTTTCATGCATAAATCAGGTAGTTCTTTTGCATTGGACATGATCCCGCGTGCAGTGAAACAAATGGCAGCTTTAGCAGTGACTTCCATGGGAGCATAATTGGACTTGTAGGTCCAGTTCCCCGGTTGGGGTAAATTGCCATCACTCCACTGACTTCAACGGCGTCAACAGAGCTACAGTGATTGATCCCAGCTGCGGATGTGGCTCAGGGAGTCCAGTTCTGACGATGGTACAGTGAAGCACTGTACAAGTCAGTATGGAAGAGGAGCGGCTCGTCAGCCCAGGCAAATGAGGCACAGCCTAAGAATTCCCCAAAGCTGCAAAATCCATTTAGCATCATCTTTTTCATTTAATTGGTAAATGTACCCAGATTTAAGGGCAAATTGTGATTTGCTTTAAATGTCACAACTCTCTCTCCCGGGTAGTGAGAGACAACACCAGAGGGGTCGATGAATGTACTGCTGCCCGAGGCTCAGATCTTGTATAGCTAGTACTGCCTCACGAAGCTGCCTAGCTACCACGGCAATTGACCGCGCCCAGAAGTCACTTTATAAGAGTGTTGCTATGGTAGCCACGGCTTGGTGAGGCCATGGCAGGACTGTAGAAGTTAAGCCTGGGCTGCAGCACATGGCGATGAGGCCCAAGTCCTAGGCCTCCATGGCCTGCTCTCCACAGATAGGCCCTGTGCATTTGTGCAAGGAGCTACCACCAAGCGCGGGGCTGCCATGGGATGTGCCCTCCCCGCCTGCCGCCGGTCCATGTAGCAGCAGCGGTGGATCCAGCTCCCGAGTCTGTCTGCTGCTTCTTCACTATAAATAAGGTAAGATTTTAATAGGTATTAAATTATACGATGGGCGGAGTGGAAATAACTATTTTGTGATTTGTGCCTCATGTGTCATGGGTTTGACCCACCCCTGGTATGTAACTAATGATTGCTCCTTCCTAAGGAGCCCTATACAGTCCCCCTCACCTTAGCATTGGAGCACCTCAGAGTCTTTAGCGTATTTATGATCACAGCCCCTGTGAGGTTGGGAAGTGCCATGGTGCCCATTTTACAGATGGAGAACTGAGGCACAGAGGCTTACCCAAGGTCAGGCAGGCAGTCTGTGGCAGAACAGGGAACTGACCCTCCATCTCCCAAGGCCCAGGCAAGTGCCATAACCCTTGGGCCTTCCTTCCAGACTACACACACTGCTCACAGGGGCCATTCTGAGTACATGTGAAAAGGTGGGTGCCGGCTTGGCAAAGAAATCCCATTGCTTTGTGTAATGGAGTAAAGTCTAGTGACTGTAATGCTTTAACTATGTGGTTACACATCTCGGTTGAACGGCTAACTGCTGCATTTTCAACGAAAAACTCAAATCGTGTAAAAACTGTAAAGTGACTCATAAAATGACTAACATGACATCTATATAGACTTTGGGAGATGTCCTCTACTCTTTTCATATCCAATCATGGATTAATTCATCAGCTTGATAAAATAAAAAGTAATTAATATATTTCTCTCATGTATCTCCTTGCAGTCAGAATGATAAAATATTCACAAGAGACGTGGCTTGGAAGCCTGAATTTGATGAAGATGATTTAAAAAGAAAGAAACTTTAATTAAAGTCTACAAAGGTCATTGAGTCCTAACATCAGATAATGGTGAGATTATAAAACAGATGGCAAATGTCCCCAAGAAGAACAGAAGCAGCGGCCTGGAAGAAAGAAAAAAGATACTGTTAGCAAAGTGAAACTGCACTTATCAGAAGTACCGCATTACACCTGAAGTCTAAGTGGGAAGGAAGAAATGGCCAGGCCCTCTTGGTCTGTAAAACTTGTGGGTTTTTTCCTACTATCATTAAAACCCCAAAACAAACAAAGTAAAAAACCTTTGGTGAACAAAGCAGTGTAAGAGACACATTTGTATTTGACTCAAATGTGTTATTTATTTGTATTGTGGTAGGGTCTAGCGGCTCTGTTCAGGAATCAGAGCCCCATTGCGAGAGGTGCTGCATGCAGATATAGTAAACAAAGAAAAAGACAGTCTCTGCTCCAAAGAGCTTAAGGGCTAATCATACGATGAAGGACAACAAATGGAGTAAAACAAACGGGAGGGGAGTGGGGGGTGGGGAATGGCAAGGTAGCACTGAAATGATCCTGTTTCATACAATAATTTGCCAATTCGGAGAAGGATCGGGATATCCTCCAGGGAGATTTGGATGACCTTGTAAACTGGAGTATTAGTAATAGGATGAAATTCAATAGTGAGAAGTGTAAGGTTATGCATTTAGGGATGACTAACAGGAATTTTAGTTATGAGCTGGGGACGCACCAGTTGGAAGTAACGGAAGAGGAGAAGGACCTCGGAGTCCTGGTTGATCGCAGGATGACTATGAGTCGGCAATGTGATGTGGCCGTTAAAAAAGCTAATGCGGTCTTGGGATGCATTAGGCGAGGTATTTCTAGTAGAGATAAGGAGGTGCTAGTCCCGTTATACAAGGCGTTGGTGAGACCTCATTTGGAGTACTGTGTGCAGTTTTGGTCTCCCATGTTTAAGAAGGATGAATTCAAACTGGAACGGGTACAAAGAAGGGCCACTAGAATGATCCGAGGAATGGAAAGCCTGTCGTATGAAAGGAGACTTGAGGAGCTCGGTTTGTTTTCCTTAACCAAAAGAAGGTTGAGAGGAGATATGATTGCTCTCTTTAAATATATCAGAGGGATAAATACCAGGGAGGGAGAGGAATTATTTCAGCTCAGTACTAATGTGGACACGAGAACAAATGGATATAAATTGGCAGTCGGGAAGTTTAGGCTTGAAATTAGACGAAGGTTTCTAACCATCAGGGGAGTGAAATTCTGGAACAGCCTACCGAGGGAAACAGTGGGGGCGAAGGACCTCTCTGGCTTTAAGATTAAGCTTGATAAGTTTATGGAGGGAATGGTTTGATAGGATAACGTGATTTAGTCAATAGGTCAATAACGTGCCACCACTGGTAATTTGTACCGAGGGTCAATGTTGGGATATTGAAAGTCTTTTTCCTGAGTGTCTGGCTGGAGAGTCTTGCCCGCATGCTCGGGGTTCAGCTGATTGCCATATTTGGGGTCGGGAAGGAATTTTCCTCCAGGGTAGATTGGCAGTGGCCCTGGAGGTTTTTCGCCTTCCTCCGCAGCATGGGGCAGGGGTCGCTTGCTGGAGGATTATCTGCTACTTGAAGTCTTTAAATCAGGATTTGGGGACTTCAACAGCTGAGTCAAGGGAGAGAATTATTTCAGGAGTGGGTGGGTCAGCTTTTGTGGCCTGCATCTTACGGGAGGTCAGACTAGATGATCATAATGGTCCCTTCTGATCTTAAGTTTTATGATTCTATGATTCTATGAATAAGTAGAGGTCACAGCCCATGTGCTGCATAGCTATAGTCGTGCTTTGTAGGCATCAGGACAGAGGTGAGTTTTGAGGAGGCATTCACAGGAGAAAAGTGTAGTGGCTTTGGGATGCATAAGGGACAGTGAAGAAGGAAGCCTAGAGATGCTTGAGGGGAAATTGGAATAATGGGCAATGGAGGCTGTCATATAAAACAAAAGATCCAGAGTTAGTTTCTCCAGAATGTGTATAAAAGGCTTTTCACACAACGCACAGTCAACCTGTGGAACTCCTTGCCAGAGGATGTTGTGAAGGCCAAGACTATAACAGGGTTGAAAAAAGAACTAGATAAATTCATGGAAGATAGGTCTATCAATGGCTACTAGCCAGGGTGGGCAGGGATGGTGTCCCTAGCCTCTGTTTACCAGAAGCTGGGAATGGGCGACAGGGGATGGATCACTTGATGATTACCTCTTCTGTTCATTCCCTCTGGGGCACTTGGCATTGGCCACTGCCGGAAGACAGGATACTGGGCTAGATGGACCTTTGGTCTGACTCAGTATGGCCATTCATATGTTCTTATGAAATACTAAGCCATTCTGTTATTTTCTCTCCCCACCTCACAGGGGTTAGAGTCCTGGGCAAACACCAGTATGGGCTATTACTAGGGCCCTACCAAATTCACAGTTGTGAAAAACACGTCATGGACCGTGAAATCTGGTGCCCCCCCCACCCCCCCGGGAAATCTGGTCTTTTGTGTACTTTTACCGTACACTGTACATATGTCACACGGGAGGCCATTGTTTATCAAACTGGGAGTCCCAACCAAAAAAGGGGTCACAGTTTTTTTTTTGCAAGGTTCTTGTAGGGGGGTTGCGGTGGTGCCATCTTTACTTCTGCGCTGCCTTCAGAGTTGGGTGGCCAGAGAGCAGCGACTGCTGGCCAGGCGTCCAGCTCTGAAGGCAGCGCCCCGCCAACAGCAGTACAGAAGTAAGAGTGGCAATATCATACCATGCCTTCCTTACTTCTGTGCTGCTGCTGGCGGCGGCACTGCCTTCAGAGCTGGGCTTCTAGCCAGCAGCTGCCATTCTCCGGCCACCCAACTCTGAAAGCAGTGCCGCTGCCAGCAGCAGCACAAAAGTAAGAGTGGTAATACCACAATCCCCCTATAATAACCTTGTGACTCCCTCCATCCACAACCTCCTTTTGGGTCAGGATCCCTACAGTTACAACACAGTGAAATTTCAGATTTAAATATCTGAAATCATGACATTTAAAATTTTTAAAATTCTATGACAGTGAAATTGACCAAAATGGACTGTGAATTTGGTAGGATCCTATCTGTTACATTATTGTTTACATAAAATCCCACCTTTGCTGTAATTGGGTGAGGTATTCTTCAGCACCTGTCCTGTAACTGCTGTAACAAAGATTACTGGGTCCTGCCCCAGTGCTGAGTGAGGTATAATGCTATAAATGCTTGATGATTATGAAAGGATCTCTCTATACATATATAACTAACAGATATAGATTACATATTACAAAAACGATGTTAATAGAACATTATTAAGGTTGTTTAGTCAAGCACACAAAAGTTAGGAAATGCCAGAATCGAAGTTGCCTGTGCAACCTTAATTCAGTCTCCTTGTGTATAAGCATTGTGATACTGTCTTTAATTGCATGATCACTTACTAATTTTTCCAATGCACCCCTGCCTCGTCCAGTGCACAGAATGAATGGTGCTCACTGAGTAGCTATTCAGTATTTGGTTTTCTCCTCTTTGTTCAATGTGTGGCCTTATTTACTTCATGTCATGGTGCCTAGGTAGGCTGCCCCTTCCGAGATCCTTTCCCGCTCCCCTGAGTATCCTCTTTTCAAGTGTCAGCCCTGGGCCAGGATGCCATAATATAACCACTCTGTGGCTTGGTCATTGGGTTACACCTCCCAGGCTGCCTACCCTGTTACCTAGCAGGTCCAGCTGGGCTTGGACCCTGTAATCACTAAGGGTACGTCTATACTACCCGCCCGGGTCGGCGGGTAGCGTTCGACTTCTCGGAGTTCGATATATCGCGTCTCATCTAGACGCGATATATCGAACTCCGAACGCGCTCCCGTCGACTCCGGAACTCCACCACTGCAAACGGCGGTGGCGGAGTCGACAGGGGAGCCGCGGACTTCGATCCCGTGGCGTCTGGACGGGTGAGTACTTCGAACTAAGGTAGTTCGAGTTCAGCTACGCTATTCGCGTAGCTGAACTTGCGTACCTTAGTTCAACTCCCCCCCCTTAGTGTAGACCAGGCCTAACAGTGTGCAATGACTACAAATGAATACCAAGCAATGACTACCTGATGTAATGCGTAGTTGTTGATAGTGTTTGTGTGTGTGTGTGGGGAACAAGCATTTTAAACCCACTGCCTGAAAATATATATATATATATATATATATATATATATATATATATATATATATATATATATATATATATATATATATATATATATATATATATAAAAAACCCTGGCAGAAATATGGGGAGGGCACGTGACCCCCGCATGTCCTCCCCACATATCGCTTCTGAGACTAAAAATACATTAGAAGCAAAAGGAAGACTCAAAGCCAGAGTAGGTCCATTATTCAATGAAGGGGGAAAAACAATGATAGAAAATGTGGAAATGGCAGAAGTGCTAAATGCCGTTTTTGTTCAGTTTTCAGCAAAAAGGTTAGTAGAGATCAGACCTCTGACATAGTGAATGTTGGTGAAAATGGGGTAGGATCTGAGGCTAAATTAGGGAAAGAACAAGTTAAAAATGATTTGTCTACACTGGCAAGTTTCTGCGCAGTAAAGTAGTTTTCCGTGCTGTAACTCCTGAAGTGTACACACTGCCAAGCCACTTACTGTGCAGAAACTGCGCAGCTGCAGCACTGTAAAAATGCCACCCCGACGAAAGACGTACAGCTTCTGTAGACATGTGGTTGATTACAGCGCTGCAATTGGTCTCCGGGAGGTGACCCACAATGCCGGTCCTCGCCTCTCTGGTCATCAGTTTGAACTCTACTGCCCTGCCCCTCAGGTGACGAACCGTCAGCCCCACCCCCAAATTCCTTGGGAATTTTGAAAGTTCCCTCCCTGTTTGATCGGTGATGCGTGCAGTGGTCTCAGCGCATTTTTCCAGGTGACCATGCCTGCTCCACGCACCAGGCAATCTCCCGCTTGGAGCAATGCCAAGCTGCTGGACCTCATCAGCATTTGGGGAGAAGAGGCTGCCCAGTCCCAGCTGTGCTCCAGCCAGAGGAATTATGATACCTACGACAGATTTCATGAAGCAACGCATCACGGGGCACTGGGACAGGACCCAGGATGCCCCACAACCCCCTTCCCACAACTCATAGCAGCAGAAGAGGAAGAGATGCTCTGTGGGATACAAGTGCCGCAAGTGTGAACACATTATAGAATTACTATAAAATGATGTATAACTGGTTGGAAAACCATTCCCAGAGAGTACAGTAGTTATCAGTTATCAGGTTCACAGTCAATCTGGAAGTGCATATGGAGTGGGGTCCCACAGGGATCAGTTCTGGGTCTGGTTCTGTTCAATATCTTCATCAATGATTTAGATAATGGTATAGACTTATAAAGTTTGCGGATGATACCAAACTGGGAGGGGTTGCAAGTGCTTTGGAGGATAGGATTAAAATTCAAAATCAACTGGAAAAATGGTCTGAAGTAAATAAGATGAAATTCAATGAGGACAAATGCAAAGTACTCCACTTAGGAAGGAACAATCAGTTGCATACATACAAAATAGGAAATGACACCTAGGAAGGAGTACTGCAGAAAGGGACCTGGGGGTTATAGTGGATCACAAGCCAAATATGAGCCAACAGTGTAACACTGATGCAATAAAAGCAAATATCATTCTGGAATGTATTAGCAGGCGTTTTATAAGCAAGATACGAGAAGTAATTCTTCCACTCTACTCTGTGCTGATCAGACCTCAGTTAGAATATTGTATCCAGTTGTGGGTGCCACATTTCAGGAAAGATGTGGACAAATTGGAGAAAGTCCAGAGAAGAGTAACCAAAATGATTACATGACCTGAGAGGAAAGATTGAAAAAAAAATTGGGTTTGTTTAGTCTGGAGAAGAGAAGACTGAGAGGGGACATAACAGTTTTCAAATACATAAAAAGTTGTTACAAGGAGGAGGGTGAAAAATTGTTCTCATTAACCTCTGAGGATAGGACAAGAAGCAAGGTGCTGAAATTGCAGCAAGGGAGGTTAAGGTTGGAGATTAGGAAAATCTTCCTGTCAGGGTGGTTAAGCACTGGAATAAATTGCCTAGAGATGATGTGGAATCTCCATCATTGGAGATTCCACAACATTGGAGGTTTTTAAGAACAGGTTAGACAAACACCTGTCAGGGATCCTCTAGTTATTACTTAGTCCTGCCTTGAGTGCAGGGGACTGGACTAGATGACGTACTGAGGTCCCTTCCAGTCCTACACTTCTATGATTTGATGACAAGGAAGCAGTTTCTCCAAACCAAAGTATGATTTATTTGCCTCCACCATGCTGACCCTTGTGTTTCTCTGTCAGCGTCCAGCTAAGGTGTCCATTTACCCACTCCCTTTCTGCCACTGTTTAACCCCAAAGGTCTTTTGACCTCAGCCCAAGTCTTCAGAAAATAAAATCTTAAACTGAATAGTGCCTTGGCAGTAGCTTCCCCCTCCAACTGATGGCTTAGTCGTTGTCATAACTCCTTTGGAGCAGGTACCTGAGGGGCTGTGCCACTGTCTCACCCTTCCTGGGTTCTTTAACCACCTCCATTTACAGCATCCTCTGTTTACTCTATGCATTCAGTCAGGTAGCAATGTACAATTGAACAAAGAAACCAAGTCATACACTATTCCTCAGGAAAAATACAGACATTTCCCCAGTTTGTCACACTGCACCCAATTCACATCCTGCTTTGAAGACAGAATTATTAATTTTCTCATGGGCTTTTCTACGGTGCTCATCACTATAGTATCTGAGTGCTTCACAAACATTCTATAATCTTCACAACACCCTAGTAAGGTGAGAGGCTGAGGGACAGAGAGATGAAGGTCAAAAGTATCCACTAATTTTGGGTACCCAATTCAAGGTGGCTAGGACCTGATTTCTCAGCGTGCTTAGCATTATATAGCACTTTGTATGTTTAAACTGCAATTGTCAAAGACTTACAACTTAGCCAAATTTGAGTAGATTTTCAAGGAGAGGGCAAAATGCACATTCCTGACACAAAGGCCACCCCCCTGTCAAATTTCAAGTCCTTGCTCCAACTCATAGAGCCACTAGAGACTTTCAAAGAAAATGGTACTAGAATTTTTTTTCACATGGGCAAAATAATGTATATTTTCCCTAGCCTCATTCTCAGAAACAACTGAACTATTTTGCCGAATTTTTCCAGAACAATGCAGCCTGAGGCTGACATCCAGCATGGAGGGTTCAGCCCAAATGCTTAAAAGTGTGGCAGAGTTATAAGCAACTGAAAACAGGCGAGTGTTAGGAATGGGGGCAGTCTGGCAACCTTAATAATAAGCGATGCTAGCAACTAACCTATAATATATAATATACATATCCCAGCCAATCAGAATAGCCGTCCTTGGCCCGTTCCAGAGCATTGGCTCTTTACCACCACTTCTCAGCTTCATGCTGATGTGTTTGGATGAAACCTTACTCTTTTCAGCCAATATCGGAATGACAAAGCATAAAACTTTCAGTGTAATTCTACACCCTGCTGAGCTGGCCATGACACTAAACCTGCTAGCAACTGCTTTGCTGAATGCAATTGGTCAGATCAGATCTTTTGGGGTTTTTTTTAAGGCTGGGTGTGGCACACATTATTTGCCTTTCGTCTCTGGAGACCTGGTTCAAATCCCAGGTTGCATTACAACTGGAGCTGGATTTGCCACAATCCCATTTTGCACATTGCAACATTTTTGAATGCTTGGCTCAGCAGAGGCGTAAGAATGAGCTGCTGCTTGTGTGTGTTGGGAAGGAGGTGCACTGACTGAGCGGTGTGTGTCTGTCTTGATTTAGTACCCAGGTAACTCACTGTCACCAAGTGGCTCCCTGCAATCTCAAAAGCTTTACAAACCCACAGTGCTTTACAACCCAAACTACCACTGGCTTCAATGGGGTCAGGATTTCACGCATGGTCTTTGTCAGCTCTGGTGTCTTTAGCTATAAAATAGGTCTCTGGGTCAGACCCTGAACAGAAATATATGCAACCTGAACTCATTGAAATCCCAGAAATCCTAAACCTTAGTGATGACTTCCATTCCAAGAGGGGCATTTTCCCAACTGTCCCTTGCATTCTTGTCCTATATCACAGATACAAACAGGAAATGAGAGGAGAGACTGAGGCTCACGACTCGAGTCACATGACAGTTACAAAGATTTCTAAATTGTAAGAGCCAACATAGAGTTCATCTCTTTGTTCCAGGGCCACCTCTTTATTCCAAAGTGTTTAAAGTCCAAGCCAGTTTTTATGTGCTGTATTTTTATTGGCATACAGCTCACGTGGAAGATCAAATATGTTCAGATTGTGCTGTTCATTTCCCCACAGGTTCACAGTCCTCTTTACTAATTCTTCAGATTAGAGACTGATAACTGTGTACACCAAACTCTCTTGAGTATTGTCTGGGCGCATGCTGGTTGGCTGAGGCAGAAAGAAACCAGATTCCTGTACCCCTTTTTGCAGGAAAATCATGCAGCGGGGACTAGCATACCACCCTTTGATTGGACTGTTGGCTTCTACATGTAGTATTAAGGCTTTTGTCAATTACCACATGCCCATTGTGTTTTCCATAAAGCTACTCTTACAGTGAAAACTCTATTTAAATTGGCTCTCCAGTAGCTAAGGCATAGCCAATGTATATATAGTCTCTCGTCTCCTGCCAAAGGCAGTTTAAATGAAAGGCTTTTGCAGTGGTTTCCGCAGGGTGAATAGCAGCTTTCATGCACATGTGCCTGTTTACACCAGTCCAAATGTGCCACTGGGCAGGGGCTGCGGTGCTTTAGGAATATACTTTGGTCAAAGGAAAATTTGCAGATGCTAGCTTGAGAGTTTGCTCTGGTATTTTAGCCAATATATGGATGACCTTGATATAAATTGCTTTTGTTGTGTCATTAAAAGCTACCAGCGAAATTCTGGTCTCCCTTGTGCCAGTGCATCCCCAAATTGACCATGCTGAGCAATTTGGATTTGTGAATGGCAGAGGACTGCATGCTTACTGAAGAAATCTGTGGCTGTTTTGCTCATGGTGAGAAGGTAGCTAAGCTCTTTACAGATGAGCTTGGATTCTGGAAGGTGGGTATGACAGTCCAGCCTAGGGAATTTTCCTAATTGTTCTTGTTTGAATGAATAGAATCCAGTCAAAATATCCATTATCTTCACTCAAAAGTAGTGTCTAGAGTAGACACCCAGACAAACACAGGAAAAAGTAACCATTGCTTGTGTGCAAGCTGTCTCTTCTGCAGCTGTTAACATCTGGAACAATCGTCCTGAACTATATAAATACAATTCTTCTATAGCCAAGTATAAGTTATGTTTTTTTTTAAAAAGAAAATATAATGCTTTTATAGCCAAACACATACAGTATATAGCCAAATAAATACAATGCATTCATAGCCATGTTGAAAGCCATTTAACTACAGTGTATTTATAGTGCTATACATATGGTATATAGCCATATAAATATAATGCATTTGTAGCCATATAAAAATATCTTCAACTCACCATCCCTTTTCAGATCTCAGTTGAAAATATTTTTTTCTTGCTTACTCCAAATTTCTTGATCTCACATTTATTATTTGAGTTTATGAAAACTTTATTATGAGTTTTACAGAGCACTCTGGAGCTTTAGTTTGTATGAAAAGACACCACAAAGAATAAAGTTAGGTTGCAGTATTAGCAACTGAATAATAGTTACTGTGAGATGTTTATTTTAATTTGACATAACTTCTGTCAGTGCTGAGGAGAATGAACAGAGAACTGCTAGCCTGTTGCTGTGTCTGTAAAGAAACATACTTACACATTATCTTTCAGTTTATTGGCTGACCTCTGGTTCTTGATCATGAAGACCATCTAACTACTAGAGGCCAAGTTACATCATCATCATAATTCATAATAATACTTTGCTCTTACATAGCACTTTTCATTTGTAGATTTCAAAACTTTACAAAAGGGATCAGTATCACCACCCCCATTTTACAGCAGGGGGGACTGTGGTACAGGTTACTCAAGGGGGGAGGGACAGCTCAGTTGCGGGGGAGGGACAGCTTAGTGGTTTGAGCATTGGCCTGCTAAACCCAGGGTTGTGAGCTCAATGCTTGAGGGGGGCCACTTAGGGATCTGGGGCAAAAATTGGTCCTGCTAGTGAAGGCAGGGGGCTGGACTCAATGACCTTTCAAGGTCCCTTCCAGTTCTAGGAGATTGGTAGATCTCCTAAGATTACCCAGTAGGCCAATAGCAGAACTCAAGTCTCTGGTGTCCGATTCCAGTTCAGTGCCCTGTTTGCTGGACTACAAAAGTAGCTGAAATGTAGGATGCTAGCTTTAGGCCTGGTCTACACTGGGAGGAGGAGCAAGCTAAGTTGGTCTAAGTTACGCAACTTCAGCTATGAAAATAGTGTAGCTGAAGTTGATGTACTTAGAGCTACTTACCACAGTGTCTTCACTGCAGTAGGTTGACTGCTGCCGCTCCCCCGTTGACTCCACCTATGCTTCTTGCTCCAGTGAAGTGCCAGAGTTGACAGAAGAGTGCTCAGCGGTTGATTTATTGTGTCTTCACTAGATGTGATAAATCGAACCCAGGTGGATCGATTGCTCCAGAGGTAAGTGTAGACATGCCCGTAGACTAGGGATGCTTGCTTACTTTATTGGCTAATTGATTGATCATTTATGGTTCCTGTCTGATACATGTAGAACAAATGATGCTATGATGATGTTACCATACAATAGTGCTGGGATGTTACAAAAGCTTTGTCAGCATGAATTTGGGATTGTCCCATTACTCATGAAAGGCAAAGCCATTAGTGAGTTATCAAGTTTATCCCAGACAAGTGCCAGTAAAACCTTTATGTCACACCACTCCCATCCAGCGGGCATTTTGTATGTGCAACATATTTAGCAGAAAAGCTATGTTTAAGGTGTTTTGGAGAGTTTGAAACTTTTTTCATTGCTCCTATTTTTTTTTTAAATCCCTCTGCCTCTACATTTAGCATGAGAAAGTCCAACTGTCTGAAGAAGACAACGAGAAAACTAATTTTAAAAACCTCTCAAAATGACTTGAGCTCTTTTCAATGCATGTGAATGTCCTGAGTTGAAATTACAATGTCCTGGGAGCTTTGAAGAGACCAGAGGCAAGTGCTGAATGTTCCATTGGGACTATGGGAATTTTCCCTTTCCAGCAGCATAACACTTTTCCTGGGGCCAGGTCCGCAGCTGGTGTAAATCAGTTAGGGTGACCAGACAGCAAGTGTGAAAAATCAGGATGGGGGTGGTGGGTAATAGGAGCCTATATAAGAAAAAGACCCCAAAATCGGGACTGTCCCTATAAAATTGGGACATCTGGTCACCCTAAAGTCAGTGTAGCTCCATTAACTTCAACGGAGCTGTGCCAGTCACACTATCTGAAGCTCTGGTCCTGTTACTAGCTTGAGAGCTCATGGGGTATTGGACCTCAAATCTCTCACTGGTTTAGGACTGATTTTAGCCTGTGCATGTTGTTGAGTTAGTTTTCAGCGGGAGAAGATGGAACAATTTGGTGGGAGGTTTTTCTTTTGTAGGCTGTTTGAAGCTGCTCTAAGAATTGAGAGGTTGGACTGTGCCACAGGAAAGATGTATTAGGGCCAAATTTCTGTTCTGTTCTTTTTAGTTTCTTATATTGTCCTCATCACCACAGTATCTGAGCACCTTCCAGTAGTGGATTAAGAGACATGACTAACATCTCTCACATGTTTGTTCTCTCATCATTTTCTTAGGAAAGAAGTGTGTGCAGAACAGGGTTTGTTTTGTTTTTGTTTTAAAAGCAGGAGAAGCAGCAGGGGAACTCTCAGAGACATGGTTTCCCTCTTGGGCTGCTTCTGGGGCAGCACAACCTGGTGCTGTCCTTACCCTTGGCTAGTGGAAGGCCGTGATTCGTAGGCAGGGTGCAGGGGAGATGGCTACAGGTGTATGGTGAATGCAAGTTTTCACATGGTTTCACAATGTCTCTTATGGACATTACCAACACATACAGGGTATACTGCTTAATACTAAGAATCTGCTGCCTGGATAAAATGATTTTTTGAAGGGCAAGTTGATACATTTGCTGAGCAAAGCTACAGTGGTGTTAAATGACTGATAAGATGTCAAGGCACTGCTTGAATTACACTGATTTGCCCTCCCTGATTTTACCCTCTTATCTTTCAGCATCTTTCTGTCAGATAAAAGGCCTATAAGTGACACACTCAACTGTCACCAACTCTGTCAACTCTGTATTGATGTGGACTTTTCTGGGAGGAGGAGTTGTGTCTTCCAAGGTCATTAGCTAACAGTTGTAGCCTGTTTGAAAATTGCTTGCACTCTCCACTAATTAGCTCACAGAGCTGTTCAGCTGTTAATTTGATGCCATTGGGTTGCTGCATATTTCTGCTGCTGTAGATGGATTATGGAAGGAGTTGCAGCCTGTATTTTGGTCTCTGATGTTAAAGGATTCCTTTTCTCTGTGTACTAGCTGCAGGGAAAGTGAACTTGCCAACTTCCAAACCGACAGCAAATAGAAAGAAATTGAATGGGGACACTGCTTCTGCCAGGCACGCGCAGGGGCAAAGATCTCTCCTAATCAGAGCAAACGTGGTTAGGTCTCTGGTTGCACAGGGCCTACCAGAAAAAAAGAGCTGTGGAGGCTATTCTGAGTGCAGAGCATACCATGGAAGAAGGCAAAAAGGTGAGACTGGGAGACAGATAAAAAGCACAGTTAGAGGAGAGAATAGTGATTGGGACACTGCAAGCCTTGGGCAACAAGAGGGGTTGAAAGGGAGGGGGGATAGCTCAGTGGTTTGAGCATTGGCCTGCTAAACCCAGGGTTGTGAGTTCAGTTCTTGAGGGGGCCACTTAGGGATCTGGGGCAAAATCAGTACTTGGTCCTGCTAGTGAAGGCAGGGGGCTAGACTCAATGACCTTTCAAGGTCCTTTCCAGTTCTAGAAGATAGGTATATCTCCATTATTATATTATTATGAGAGTGGAGGTCAAGGTAGCAGAGATGGGAAGAACCTAGACAGAGCGGACAAGATGCTGAATGTAAAGGGTAGTGGACGGACCACAGTATGGGCTGGGAGTTTAAGCAGAATCATAGAAATGTAGGGCTGGAAGGGACCTCAAGAAGACATCAAGACCAGTCCCCTTGTGCTGAGGCAGGACCAAGTAAACCTAGACCATCCCTGACGGGTGTTTGTCCAGCTTGTTTTCAATAACGTCACATGATGGGGATTCCACAACCTCTCTTGGAAGCCTATTCTTGAGCTTATCTACCCTTCTGGTTCGATAGTTTTTCCCAATATCTAACCTAAATCTTACTTGCTGCAGATTAAGCCCATTTCTTTTTGCCCTATCTTCAGTGGTCATGGAGAAAAGTTGATCACCATCTTTATAACAGCTCTTAACATATTTGAAGTCTGTTGTCATGTCCCCCATTAGTCTTCATTTCTTAAAACTAAACATGCCCAGTTTTTTAACCTTTCCTCAGAGGTCAGGTTTTCTAAGCCTTTTATCACTTTTGTGGCTGTTCTCTGGACTCCCTCCAATTTGTTCACATCTTGCTGAAGTGTGACACCCAGAATGGGGGACAGTACTCCAGCTGAGGTCCCACCAGGGCTGAGTACCTCCCGTGTCTTACATACGAACGATACTCCTGTTAATATACCCCAGAATGATAGTCGCCTTTTTTGCAGCTGCATCACATGGTTGACTTCTATTCAATTTGTGATCCACTAGAACCCCGATCCTTTTCAGCAGTACTACCACCTAGCCAGATGTTCCCCATTGTGTAGCTGTTCATTTGATTTATCCTTCCTAAGTGAAGTACTTTGCACTTGTCATTATTAAATGTCATTTTGTTGAATTCAGACCAATTCTCTAATTTTTTCAAGGTCCTTTTGAATTCTAATTCTGTCCTCCAAAGTGATTTCAGTCCGTCCTATCTTGGTGTAATCTAAAAATGTTATAAGCAAACTCACTACTCCATTATCCAAGTAATGAATGAGAATAATTAATGGTGGTAGAACCAGGACTGACCCCGGTGGTATGCCCTCCCAGTTTGACAGTGAACCATTGATAACTACTCTTTGAATACGGTCTGTCAACTAATTTTGCACCCACCTGATAGTAATTTCAGCTAGACAGCATCTGTGCAGCCACGCATTCATCTCCAGGATGCACATGTCCCTGCCGGGGCCTTTACCCTCAGCTGGGAGAGTGGACGAGAATACAACCTGCACCCTAAACATTTCACCTTACCTATCACAGCCCCATAGTCACTGCTGATCTGCTCAGGATCAAATCTGGCAGTATTTAGTGCCCGCGTAGATAAGCAGCATGGTGTAGTGATCAGAGGGATGAATGAGCCTTGGCAACCTTTTGTAACATCTCAGATGCAGGCTCCAGGCAGGCAGCACGCCTCCTGGCATGTCATGGCATTCTTGGAGGATGCTGCAGTATCTCTCTTGCTAGAACAGTTGCTATTGGTCAATCACAACAGCTCCAGTGTCATCTGGTTACTCTCCTGTCCTATCTAACTTCTTGATACATCCTGAAAGGATGTAAATATAGCACAGTCATCATAATTCAGATGGGTTTGTGAGCAGAAAATTATAACCTGCTCACAGGGCCTCCAAAACACACTTGGGCTTGAAATTTTCCTCGTGGAGGCGAAGTGGGGGTGAGTCCAATCTTTTGGAGCCGCTCTTTGCATTCTTAAGGCCAGGTCTGCCACTGTGGATCTGTCCCACAGTGATTAACAGTGCTGTCAGCACATGTTCTATACCTCTGCTCCATGGAATATCTTCTAAAACCAAATGCCAAATTGCTGCAGTTCATTA
This sequence comes from Mauremys mutica, assembly GCF_020497125.1. NCBI lineage: Eukaryota > Metazoa > Chordata > Testudines > Geoemydidae > Mauremys > Mauremys mutica. The sequence continues at coordinate 16,762,356 of NC_059075.1, forward strand.
GTGACTCCCTCTGCCTCCCTCAACTTCTCCTTATTGTTCAGTTGTTATTGTCCACAGAATTGAGGGTCTAAACTCACCTGTTAATGTGCTGAGAATGTTTGAACCTTGTGGTTTATTGCAACACAAATCATGGCTAACATGCTCCATTGTAACAGCTGTAACTTATGAAACAAAGGGGACGGATTACATCAAGGTGCTTTAGCACAAACCTCCTATTCCCTCCCTGAGATAAAGGGCCTCATTGATATACTTTTGTGAACAAAAAGGTGTCTTGTCAGCAAGAACAATGGCCAAGTCTTAAAAGCAAAGTCTATAGCGGTACAGTTCTTTGAAGTGAGGTAGAAAAATCGCCTCCTTGATGCAAGTCATTCAGATTTCATTACTCTCATGGGCCATGCTCTGCTTCCCTGTGCTTCTCACTACGTAAAATCCAAGCACTGGAGACAGATCTTTGGCTGGTGCAAATTGTTGCAGTTCTGTTGAACTTCATCTCAGGGCGCATGAACGCAATGTGAATCTGAACTGAAACTCGTGGCACCATGCTGATTGACACCAGCTGAGGATCTGGCTCGTCGCTTTAAATTCACCTTTCTGACCAGCTCAAAGGCTGTGTCTATACAGCAATCACAGGGTCTGATTGCAGCCTGTATAGACATAAACAATCTGGCTTTGATCTAGCTCAGTCAGGTACCAGCGTAGTGAAGTTGTGGTAATGCAAGCTTCAGTGAGGGCTAGCCAAGCCTGCCTGGAATGCTGTATAATTACTCACTGGGCTAACCCACGCTGATGGCTTCACTGCTCCAGGACCTGAGCTCAGGTATATCTAATGAGCTTCAATTACATCCCTAAGGGCAGGTCCACACTAGGAGCACTTTACCTGGGATAGCCTATTTTAGCCCCCACTTCTCTCCCTCTGAGTGAGAGAAACTGTACCAGCAAAAGCACCATTTGCCTGTATGATGTGCATCCACACTAGGGGCTTTTTCTAGCACAGCTGTGTCGGTCACAAATCACACCTCATCACACTCCTGACCAACTTACTTGTGCTGGAAAAGGTTGTAGTGCAGACTTGGGCTAGCTGGCCGGGAGAGTTGAGTGGGTTTCTCTGACTGTACAGCAGTATTTTGAGAATATCTAAAAACCCCTTTCCTTTGGCGGGTAATTTCATAGGCTGGTAGAAAAGCAGCTGTTGGTGGTTCACAGCTCACATTTCCTTGAGACGTGTAAAATCCCAGCTGGACATCATGATGATAGATTTTATAGATTGTTCTCCCCTCACATACGCTAGGCAGTTAAAATCTACAGTAGACTTCTATACGTTTAACTTCTGGAGATAATCCATTCACCTTTGTTCTTTGAAAACTTACTGAATAAGCCACTTGTTTCACTCAGGCGAGGAAATAACACTTTGGGGGCCTCGTCTGTGCCTGTCTTATGTATAACAGCAGCATGGAGTTTTATAAAGTATAATAAATACCCAGGTCTGCCAGATGTTAGATTTTCTTCTTTTCCTACTAGAAAGGAGGTCAGATTTTTCAATTCCAGACTTCAGCTGACTCCAAATAATATGGGGACTGTTTCTAAAAGGCATGTTATAATAAACACACATCTTAGATGGCATTACATATAGAAATGCCATATAAGTGGGGATACATTTTGCTCAGTAAAGTGTAGTATTTGTCTCAGCAGGAATAGGATCATTGTGAAATGCTGTGTGTTTATTATTTGCATGCTATTTTATGCTGTTGTACAGGCATTACCAGCAACCGGTGATGCAATGGGGAATGCCAAAGAGGAGATGGTCTAGTTTCCCCTGAGTTTGGGTGCTACTCAGTAGGGACCAGTGGCAAAGTTCTAATAGATCAAATTCAAACCTGATGTAACTGGGGTCAAATTCAGTGGCACAAGCTGCAGACCGGGTGTCAATGGTAATTGGTAAAATATTGTAACATGCACCAAATTGGCATTCAGTGGGTGTGAATGAAACATACGACAAAAGATCAGAAATGGGGCATGAACATGGCAGGAAAAACAACTAATAGGAGGGTGTAAGGAAAAAGGAGTGTCTGTAGCACTCATTTTGCACACCCAGTGAATGTCACGTTCTTTAACTCTACACGTCTTTATCCTTTCTACCCAGTTTCTAACTGACTTACATTATTGTGTACCTTGGCCCTGCACTGGTATCGCCTGCATCTGTGATATCCCTATTAGAGAGACAGAAAAAAGGGTCCTGGGAGGAGAATGGGGAAAAGGGACTAAAGAAAGGCCAGTGGAATGAATGGGGAAATTGCTGATGGAGCGGAATAGACAAAATGCACCATGGTGAACGGTTCTGATTTTCACTTGCTGGGAGAGGCTGATGGGACTGAGTAGGGGGCTGTGGCTGCCAGGAAGTGGCCCAGGCAAGTTGAGGCAAAGGAATGCAGTAAGTGACTGTGGTTCAGAGGGTCCCTGGGTCAGGGCCTGGAGTGGTGGGGCAGGCTCGGGTCCCCACACTCACTACTGGGGATGTGGCTGGACAGTTGGACTGCAATACTAAACCCGAGAAGTGAGGAGCACAAACGGTGACATGGCCGGATGGCCATGTCACGGACACGATGTCATGTCCCAGGAGTGATGCGGGTCAGAGAGCAGATGTGACAGCAGGCGAGGCACCATCGGGAGAGGGCGTACCAAGCTGTGGCGCTAATCCCCAAGATGGCCAGCAGGGGGCACCAGCGTGGTAAATGGAGCCCCAATCACAAGTAGTCTTAATTTTTAATACATTCAAAATTTCATTTAATGAAGCGTCATTTAAGTTAGAAGCAGTGCTGCTTGCCATCAAAGTGCTGCTCCAAGCTCACACAGCAGAGTCTCAGTTGTAACTTTATCTTCTCCACCTTGGTCTCAGCCCCATTAAACTTAATCACCATCATATACTGTTACCATTCAGCTAATGAAAAATAGTTATCTCCGAAGGTAAAGTGTTATTAAGGGGTAGTATATAACACAATACGCTTTTGTTCCTTCATGCTTTTTTTCATTCTTAATAAATATTAATTTTGCACTGAGGGGACAGACCGGAGATGCTTATGAAACAGAGGAATCCCATGCAGAAAATCAGGAACATATTCATGTAAAAATCTATAGTGGTTCCTGGTCCCACACTGTGAATCACCAGACATGTCTGACTAAGCTAAGGAGCAACTGGGGAAATAGGTAATAATTGGAGATCTACCAATCTCCTAGAACTGGAAGGGACCTTGAAAGGTCATTGAGTCCAGCCCCCTGCCTTCACTAGCAGGACCAATTTTTGCCCCAGATCCCTAAGTGGCCCCCTCAAGGATTGAACTCACAACCCTGGGTTTAGCAGGCCAATGCTCAAACCACTGAGCTATCCCTCCCCCCAGTAGGAGAAATAGAATATTATCCAGTAGGAGAAATAGAAAAGTTGCTTCCATTTGGAATTGCCCCACATCTGCTATTTAATTTTAAAAAAATAGAAAGGGGAAGCAGTGTACTTACAGCCCTACACAGTACACTCCCTGCCAGTGCAGTGTGTGTGTACATGTATAACTTTTCCAGTCACCTCCCCACTTACCAGTAATGGAATCTGTCCGCGCCCCCTCTCCATTGCTGCACAGGTGGCTCAGCAGAGGAGGTTAGGCTGAAGGTAGAGCTGGGGGTAGAACTGGGGCTGGAGCTGGAGCTGGCCTTGGGACGGAGAGGGAAAGAGGGCAGAGCTGGGGTGGAGGAGGCGGCAGAGTGGAGCTTTGGTGGGGGGCATAGTGGGGCTGGGTGGAGCTCTCCCCATTCCCCGTGGAGGCTGGCTCGGGTCCTACCACACACTGCCCCCAAGTTCCTACGTCTCTCCCCGGAGGGGGCCACCCCAAAGTTTGGGGACCTCTGATATATGAAAAGCTGGTCAGAAATTGGAATTTCTGTGTCACAGGAAATTCTGCTATTTATACATTTGTTTTCATTCCAAATTCGGACACAAAAAAATCAAAATATTACCATTTTTCACAGAGCGGAAAGTTCAGAAGAATTTGGATTTGGAAATGTCAACATGTTTTGTTTTGACACTTCCAATTGAAAGGAAATGTTTTGTCATTTCCAAGTAAAAATGTTTTGGTGTGGTTTGTCGAACGAAATGGAAACATTTCATTGAAGCTTGGTTCAACATTAACCTCTCCCTCAACTGGGGTGGTGCCTCACAGAGTTGTAGTTAAAGTGCCTTCTTCTCTATGAGCTGGGCTCCCAAGCCAGACTACTTCTCCCATAATGCACTGTGGTCACATAATCCCATGATGGACTGCGGCAGTTCAACCAGAGGGGAAAATGTGGTACAACATGGGAGATATTGTCCAGCCTGGGAGCTCAGTCCATGGGGGCATGAACCACGCAAACTACAATTCCCATCAGCAACTGTGGCAGCTCAGGGAGAGATAGATTAATGTTTGAACCAAGCCAAAATGAAATGTTTTGTTTCAGTTTTCCTTGATAGAAAATTGAAAAATTTCAGCAAAATCAAAATTAAATTTTGAAAAATTCATTTTCTAAACCAAAACAACAAAAAAACACTTTGACAGAAAATTCCTGACAATCTCTAATATAGATCTTTTCACATGCACATGATTACAATGCATTTATAGCGATATACTGAACAGCTATATAAATGCAGTGCATTTAGAGTCATATACATATCGGATAGGTTTATTATTAACTTCAATGAGAGCACAGTTAGCACAATGATGATTGTCTCTGAACATCCCACTCTATATATGCTCCAGTGGTAGAAACACAGTCTATTCCTATGTTTCAGCATAGTCAGTTAGTAAATTCTAGTTATACATAGAGATGGGCTCAAGCTGCAAAATTCAGATCCAGATTTCAAACTCTCCTAAAATTCAAGATTGTTAATTTCCAGCCTTTTGGTTTGGCCCATTATTGAGATCTCAGGCCACCATGAAATCTAGATCCAGATTGTGGTTTGGATTTCAATCTTCCTACTTCATAGTTCAGAGGTGTTTAGGCCTGGGATTTTGGTTTAGGCCTATCTCTAGTTATACGGTGTGTACTGAATCTGTATGGACGCCAGGGCACATTCCAATAGTAATATTCTCTTGCTGCCTTTGTGTTTCATCGTGCACATCTGTTATAACCTTGCTCCCATTCAGTATATAATTATTCCATGCCTCCCACATAATGAGAGCAATATGCATCATTCTTATGTTTCTCATTTTCAGTTGTTTAACATGATCATGTAAGTTTCCTCCTGTCTTTTATACATTAAAGACCCAAATAATTAATGAAAGAAGCCAGAGATTTGTGTGTGGAGAAAAAAGAAACTAACCAACCCAACTTAGGCTAATTTTGAAAATGACAGAAGCAATTGCAGTATTGACAATTACAAACTAGTTTAGGCATTAGGCCGGTGTGATGAAAAAGAAAATCATGTTACCATAATGACTGACACATGAACATTGTTAGCATTTACTCTGAGGTACAGATGTGTGCTCAAGAAACATGCATCCCGTAAAAGGTGAGTCTGTTTTGCAGATGTTTTCTCAGGGAAGATGTCGTCCTAATAAGCAGTGCATTGTTCCCTCTGTTTAATTATGAATTGAAATGAATGGCTGTTTGAGTTCTAACCTTTTTTCTCTCCTGCTGAACTTTTCCTGTTCTAGCCTGTCACAAGTGAAGGATGATTATATATAAAATCATAAAAAAGATGATCTTTGAGGGAATTGATAAATATAAAGGAGAGTTGAAGTGTGTTGTGCTTCTGTTTTCTCTGCAGTTAGCGTATTGCTCTTCTGGGAGTGCTTCCAAAAAGTGGTAACAAGTACTTTAATTAAAGAAGGCTCTGTTTACATGTTTCAGCTGTTAGTCACATAACCAGTCTGTTTATCGTGTGACCACCCTGTCCATAGGTAAGCAAGGGATGCTCCCTTCCGGTGACCCAAATCCATGCTAACCTAATCCTCCACCACACACTGTCACACATGTATGCAAGCGTACAGTATTTGGGACATCTCTGTGCCAAATCCAGGAGCCACATCTGACACTCTTTGCAACGCACATATCGGAAGGCAGAATATGGCTAGTGGGATTGCATGGGGTTAATGAGTTGTATGGGCAGGTCACCAAGAGGCTCAACCTGAAAAATCTTTGTTGTCTGAGGGAAGTTCCATTACTGGGCTCCCTTGGAACAGATTATACTGCCTCGTAAGAAAGGCATATCTTGGGGGTGAGGGAGTTAGCCAATGAAAGACATTCACACTGAAGTTCCTGGAGAGAGAGAAAAAGAGAGTAAAGCAGAACCTGGATGTAATCTGTCGTCACAAAAGGCCTGAGCCAAAGCCCATTGAACTCAGTGGAAAGACTCCCATTAATTTCATTGGGTTTTAGCTCAGGCCCATATTGCATAAATGGAAAAAAAAACCAAATTCAGTTTGAAAACATTAAGGGCCAGGTACTCAGCTGGTGTAAACCAGACTAACTCCACTGAGCTATGCCGTTTTATAGCAGTTGAGGATCTAGCCGTATGTTTAAAAGAGAGTTTATGGATTATATTTATGTGATGCTAAATTACAAACTATAAGACAAACACTGACATCCTGTTAAGAAAATTGTCACACGGCCTTGTACTTTATGATGATAAAATTCGAACCCCCAGAAATCCAGTTTCTTGTGAAAAGTGAATCCATCACACAAATCTCTGTTACATAGATCCTTAGTGTAATATCTTGGATTGGATTCCTCTTTACACAACTCTGGCCGTGTAAATGGGCTTGGATGGGACTATAATTTACACCCGCTTTAAGGCCAGTTTACACTGCGAGGGAGATGTAAATGGGCCTTAATGTAAAGGGGAATCAACTTGGATTTCCACAGAGTGGAATAAAAGCTGACGCTGTTGCGGCAGCAGCTTTGTGGCGTGACTGCAGTTGTGAATATCATTACTAATGTCCTCATTTAGCTATGAAGTGGAACACCTGACTTTGAACTAAAGTACTTAGACGAAAGCTCTTCACCTGGCACAACTCACCCTTTGTTTCATGTGCATACCTCGCAGATGGGTAGGATTACTGAGAGCCTCCTGGACCGTCATCCTCAAGACTTTTTTTCCCCCAAGCTGTCTTGCTTCTCTCCCCCTGCTCCCCGATAAACATTCCTTCTGCTGTATTTGTGTAGCGCTCCTATGCCATCCTGCATTGTCAGGGCCATTTACAATGTACTGTATAACACACACATATTGAGATAATAGACCTTTTTAAATTTAAGAGTCAAGGCTGACCCAGTGCATTGTGGGTGTCTCAGATTCAGTGTTGAGGGGCTCATGTGGAACAGCAGTGACAGAGCAGGGCTGGAGGAGTGTTTCTGGGTCCTGCTGCAGAAGAAATGGGCATGATGGTCGCCCTCCTGGAAGATGCTTGACTTGCCATTGGGTGGGAGGAAAGGCCTCACTAGGTTGACTCCTAGGGTTGCCAACCCTCCTGAATTGGCCGGGAGTCTCCTGGAATCGGCCTCAATCTGCTGGTTGCTATTGAAAACAATCCGGGAGATTTTAATAGGCCAAAAGTCTGGTTGGCGGCACAGTGGGGCTAAGGCAGGCTCCCTACCAGCCCTGGCTCCGCGAGGCTCCTGGAAGTGGCCGTTATGTCCAGCTCCTGTAGGCGCAGGGGTGGCCAGGGGGTCTTTGCGCACTGCCCCCACCCCGAGTGTGGACTGTGAAGCTCCCATTGGCCAGGAACCGCAGCTAATGGGAGTCGCGGGGGTGGTGCCTGCAGGCCTCCAGCACGCGGAGCCGCCTGGCTGACGCTGAACCTAGGATCTGCAGGGACATGCCAGCCACTTCGGGGAGCTGCCTGAGGTAAGCACCACCCAGCCGGAGCCCGCACCCCCTCTCATACCCCAACCCCAGACACCTCCTGCACCCAAACTTCCTCCCAGACCCACACCCTGAACTCCTTCCCGCACCCCAACTCCCTGCCCCAGCCCTGAGCCCCCTCTCTCTCAAACTCCCTCACAGAGCCCCCACCCTGAACCCCCTCCTGCACCCCAACCCCCTGCGCCAGGCTCAGCCCAGAGCCCCCTCCTGCACTCCAAACCCCTCGGCCCCACCCCCTCCTGCACTCCAAACCCCTCGGCCCCAGAGCCTGCATCACTTCTCCCCCCCCAACTCCCTGCCCCAGGCTCAGCCCAGAGCCCCCTCCTGCACTCCAAACCCCTCGGCCCCAACCCCCAGCCCAGAGCCTGCATCACTTCTCCCCCCGCAACCCCCTGCCCCAGCCTGGTGAAAGTGAGTGAGGGTTGGGTAGAGCAAGCGACTAAGGGAGGGGGAATGGACTGAGTGGGGGACGGGGCCCCAGAGAAGGGGCAGGGCAGCGGCATGGCCCCGAGGAAGGGGCGGGGCAAGGATGTTTGGGTTTGTATGATTAGACAGAGGGCAACCCTGTTGACTGCTCCCTGCAGTCTCCTGAAGGCATTTGTGTGTGGGTGTGAAGGCACTTGGATGATGGGGTGCTGGGCACAGCACGAATACCTACGTGGATGGGATTCTAGAACTCTCCACAAAAGGCACCGTAAGGCAAGGAGATGGGGACTGTGTGTCTACGGAGACCTGTGGAAGGAAGGGATATTGAGAGACACCTGGGGATAGGGAGTACTGGAGAATGGCTGGACCTTCACCAGCTTCCCTCAGGAGGGTGAGAGGGTGGGAAGTGTCACAAGCTCTTGTACGAACATGCCAGAACCTCAAGGAAGCTTAGGTGAAGGCTTACTGTGCATGTGTGGGCAGATGGGCCTTTATCTGGATCACTTTGTCCATCCCTCATGAGCTTTCAGAAGCTCACTTTCTATTCTAGTCTAGTCTTTTGGTTTGGTTTGGTTTTTAAACCGTGCTTATCACTGTGGTATCTGAGCGTGTGGGCTCAGCAGCCTAGCAAGCCTTGAAACATATCCCCCCCCTTTTTTTTTAAAAGGGGACCCTGCCTAGCAAAGAGATCTGCCCCAGCTCTCTCTAGTGGAGGATGCCACGTCATGAGCTCCAGATAATTTTAAAGAAGTGACTTGTGGCTTTTGTGCACCGTTCTTTTATGTAGCTCCTGTTTGCTGTAATAGCAGTAGGATGTGCTGGGCTCCCTGTTTGTGTAGCCGGGGAGTTTTCATTGTCAGATTTCTGTCTTCATCAAAAAAGCAATGTGTTTTTCTCAGATAGGGTGATTCGTGTGTGCTGCATTTACGCAGACCCCATTGTTAATGTGGCCCAAAGCCCAGCTATTGTAATCTTGTTTGCTCATGACGTCTGTTGCTCACTCTCCTATCACCTGGAAATATGAGGAGTGCAGAGTCCTTTTCTTTCACCCTCAAATACTCTACTCCTTTCAGTGATGCCATCTGTTCATTTGAACCTTGGCTTTTTTCTCTAATGTGATTTATCAGTTTTCGGCAGTCTGGTTTCTCCTGGGGGGTCATACAGCTACCGCAGCCCTCCTACCTCTGGTGCCACTTTCCAGCTTAATACTTAATTGTTTCCTTCATAGACGCAAGTTTCTTTTGCAGGAAAGTACCATAAATCACTTTTCCAGTTTCTCTGACTTTTTTTGGCTTACTAGGCAGTTTGCATTTTCCTCACACATTTCTGAGAGAATTTCGTTTGTTCTGGCCTCTTTGAAGTGCATGCTTAAGAAGCAGCAATACCAGTTTGTGCTGTGCTCTCACTAGACTTTAAAAAGTAAATAGGGCTGGACTGGATTAGTATTTGCATTGGAGACCTCTAGATGTTGCATGTACCCCATGCTTGCAAAACTAAACTGGCTCTTTATTAAGAGAATTCTGTACAGAGATGCTGCAACTTCAGTTAGCATTCCAGCCATATGCACATAGACTGACTTCCTCCAAACGGGAAATGCTAGGAGGTAGGCGGAGGAGCGGGGATGCGGCGTGCTCGGGGGGGAGGAGGAGGTGGGGCAGGGGGGAGGGGAGTGTTGTGTATTTGGTTGTCATGGTTTTGTTGCTATGGCAACTGAGTTAGATTATTATGGGTTAGCTCAACCGGTTTCAACCGGCTGAGAAGCTCTCTGTAGATATGTAAATAAAATGGAGGTTTTGGTTAGCTGCCTGCTCTCTGGCCTCAAGTGATTGCTTCCTACACCGGCTGCCCCAAGGATATAACACTGGCGACGAGGATGGGATCCTGGTGCTGCTCCAGTAACAGAAGGAAGTAGAAGTCAAGGTAAAGACCAAACAAAGAAAAAAAGCTGCTTCTTTGCACTGACTGTGAAAGTGAAACTAAAAATCATGGCTACTCTGACCAGGCCCCTGGAGCCTTTTGATGAGAATACAGAGCAGTGGCATGTGTATACTGAGCGTTTTGAGCTTTTTTTTATTGCAAATGACATTACAGAAGCGAAGAAGGTGCCAATATTCTTAAGTGTTGTAGGGGCTAAAACCTACTCCCTGCTACACAGCTTACTACACCCTGTTAAGCCAGCAACTAAATCTTACAGTGACATTGTGGAAATCCTGGGGTCTCATTTCTCCCCAAAACCACTGGTAATTGCTGAAAGATATAGATTCCACAAAAGAGACCAAAAGGAAGATGAAACAGTTGTACAATTTGTAGCCATTTTAAAAAAGCTAGCAGAACACTGTGAATTTAAAGAAATGTTACATGATGCCCTGCGTGACAGGTTAGTGTGTGGCCTGTACAGTGAAGCTATACGGAAGCGCCTACTGACAGAGGCTCAGCTTACCTTACAGAAGGCTGTTGATATTGCTGTCTCCATGGAACTGGCTACAAGGGAGGCACAATACATCGGTGCACCCCCTAGGGTGCAAAAAGTGTCACAAGAACCGACCCACAAAACTGTGCAGATTCAAGAATGTTACCGCTGTGGTAAGCCGGGTCACCAGGCATCAGAATGCTGGTGTAAGGACCTGGTGTGTCGACACTGTGGCAAAAAGGGACACATTGAGTGTGCCTGTAAACAAAAGAAAAAGAGGCCTGTGGTCTGGCCGACAAAAAGAGGAACCCTGCATACCCTAGAGCAGACCCAGGATGATCAAGGTGACACCTCATCGCAAGAGGAAGTGCCACTGCATGTTTTGTCTTTGGCAATGGGCTCACATGAATACTGGGTAACCCCGTTATTGGATGGCAAACGTATACGCATGGAACTGGACACCGGTGCAGCCGTCTCACTGATCTCCGAGACTGTGTATAAAGAAAAGCTACAGCATCTTCCGCTTAAGGCAACAAAAACTATTCTGAAGACGTATACGGGAGAAGCTGTGCCTATGCTGGGCACTATTGATGTTAAGGTGGAGCTCAATGGACAGGTGGCTAAATTGCCACTGTTTGTGGTGAGAGGTAACTACCCAGCCTTAATGGGTAGGTCTTGGCTTGGGAAGATTCAACTGAACTGGGCAGAAGTGCACCGGTTGACTAAGGAAGAAACCAGTCTAACCCCTATACTAAGGAAACATGCTGCTGTTTTTGGAGATGATTTGGGAAGTATGAAGGGAATCACTGTGACATTGAACATTAAACCTGGCAGTCCACCAAAATATCTGAAAGCCCGAACTGTGCCATATGCCATCAGGCCAAAAGTTGAAGCAGACCTGGAGCGCCTGGTCACCAATGGAGTCCTAATACCAGTTACCCATAGCTCATGGGCCACTCCTATCGTTCCAATTGTGAAGAAAGATGGCTCTCTCCGGATTTGCGGTGATTTTAAAGTCACTGTCAACCCAGTGTTGTGTGCAGAGCAATACCCGCTTCCCCGCATCGATGACCTCTTCGCGGGCCTGGCTGGGGGACAAAAGTTCAGTAAGATTGATGATCTGAGTCAAGCATATTTACAGATGCACGTCGATGAAAAGTCCCAAGAGCTGTTGACTATTGTGACTCATAAGGGGCTTTATCGATACTGTCGCCTACCCTTCGGAATAACATCTGCTCCCGCCCTGTTCCAGAGGGCTATGGACCAGATCTTGTGTGGCTTGTCAGGAGTTCAGTGCTATCTGGATGATATCCTGGTCACTGGAAGAAATGAAGAGGATCACTTAAAGAATTTAGAGGCTACCCTACAAAGACTGGAAGAGTATGGCCTACGAGTTCGCAAAGACAAGTGTGAATTCTTCAAGCCCTCTGTTGAATATTTGGGTCACATCATTGATTCTGCAGGTCTTCATAAGGCCCCTGCAAAAGTTAAAGCTATTGTGGAGGCTCCCCCACCTCGAAATGTAAGCCAGCTGCGCTCGTTTCTAGGACTCCTGAACTATTATGGAAAGTTCATCTCACAGTTAGCCACACTGCTAAAACCACTTCATGAGCTCCTTGGGCAGAACAAGGCCTGGAAGTGGACTGAAGCCTGTGATGTTGCGTTTAACAAAGCTAAGGATGCATTGCTAAATTCTGAAGTTCTAACGCACTTTGATCCATCCTTACCACTGCAATTGGCCTGCGATGCCTCCCCTTATGGAGTGGGAGCAGTCGTGTCACATATTATGCCTTCAGGAGAAGAGAGACCTATTGCTTTTGCTTCACGCACTCTAAGCAAAGCAGAAACTAACTACGCCCAAATCAAACGTGAGGCATTAGGAATTGTTTTTGGAATTCGGAAGTTTCATCAGTACCTGTTTGGGCGAAAATTTACTCTTCTCACAGACCATCGACCTCTGACATCAATTTTTGGACCTTACACAGGCATTCCCCCATTAGCTGCTAGTCGTATGCAACGTTGGGCATTGTTACTTTCAGCACACACATATGAAATCAAATATCGGAAATCCACTCTACACGGCAATGCAGATGGCCTCTCAAGGTTGCCTTTGCCGGTCAAACACCAAGATAGTGCCCACAAGGAAATCTTCTACTTTGAACAGGTAGAGAATACACCCATCACTGCTACTCAGATAAAGAAGGCAACTCGCGTTGACCCAGTATTGTCCCACGTTATGGACCTGGTGATGCATGGAACATCTCGACAAACCTCTCCGGTCTCATCCGACCTTGTTCCCTACATGTCCAAGCGGACGGAGTTATCGGTCCAATCTGGTTGTTTGTTGTGGGGGAGACGTGTCATTATTCCACCACCACTGAGATCACAGATGTTAGAACAGCTACATTCCGGTCACTGTGGAATAGTGCGCATGAAGGAAATTGCACGAAGCTATTTTTGGTGGCCTGGACTGGACAGCGCTATTGAAGAGAAGGCAAAAGCTTGTATGTCATGTCAGGGTGTGAGGAATGCACCCCAGTGGGCACCCCTACACCCATGGGACTGGCCTGAAAACCCGTGGCAACGTATTCACGTTGACTTTGCTGGCCCCCTTGAAGGAAGCATGTTCTTGGTGGCAATAGATGCCCATTCTAAATGGCCAGAAGTCTCTGTAATGCAGTCCACTTCTGCAGAGAGTACTATCCAAAAACTATGAGGACTCTTTAGTCGTTTTGGTCTGCCAGAACAACTTGTGAGCGACAACGGACCGCAGTTCGTTTCTCAGGAGTTTCAAAATTTTATGAAAGCAAATGGGATACACCACATCACGTCAGCACCATATCATCCGTCCACCAACGGATTAGCTGAAAGATTTGTGCAGACAATGAAAAACGCTTTGAAATCAGCAAGGGGACAACACTCCATTCAAAAGCGTCTGGATACCTTTTTACTTTCCTACAGAAACACACCTCATGCTACGACCCACGCATCTCCGGCCTTTCTAATGATGGGACGACAGCTGCGCACTTGCTTTGATCTGCTGAAACCTTCTGAACCCCGACAAATTGTGCAACATCAGCAGCAATATCAAGTCATCAGACGGGCACCCAGCGCAAAAGACCGAACCTTTAGCCCGGGACAGCCAGTTTTGGCTCGGAATTATACTTCCAGAGCTAAATGGGTTCCGGCCACAGTCATCACTCAAACAGGACCTGTTTCCTACACAGTCCGGACTGCAGAGAATCTTACCTGGCGGCGACATGTAGATCAGCTGTTGCCAGGTCATGCCAGTCCTCAGGACCCATCTGCAGTTGAGGGGTCTGACTTCACCTCTTCTGGTGAGGGATCGAATCACGAGTCACCTGTTTCTGACTGTTCTCCTCCATTACCGCTGGCAGCTGAGATACCCCTTTGCCCAGCACGAGCTGATACCACCTCCTCACCTGTTCGTGCTGCGGACCCTGAGCCCCTAGTGCTTTCGGGTGCAATAACACCAGTAGTTCGCCGTAATCCACCTAGAGACAGAAGGCCTCCTCATCGGCTGGATCTTTAGCTAGGGCGAACCCACGGTTATGGGGCAAAATAATCCCCAGGGTTTAGCCGGGAATGGAGGCAGTCTACCCTCCTTCTCTAGTCTAGTGTGTGTTTTATTTAGGGGATGTTCTTATTAGGGGGGGAGGAATATGTTGTGTATTTGGTTGTCATGGTTTTGTTGCTATGGCAACTGAGTTAGATTATTATGGGTTAGCTCAACCGGTTTCAACCGGCTGAGGAGCTCTCTGTAGATATGTAAATAAAATGGAGGTTTTGGTTAGCTGCCTGCTCTCTGGCCTCAAGTGATTGCTTCCTACACCGGCTGCCCCAAGGATATAACAGGGAGCATGGCTGCTGGTGGTTGCTCTCTCACATGGAGGATGTTCTGGTGCTACATTGCGATCAGATCCATGGCTTGCACTGCCCTGCTGCTCAGCAGCATGTGATACTCTGGTATATCAACCTTGACAAGCATATAAGTAGGGGAAGCAAGAACTGAGTCTATATAAAGAGCTGACAATGGGCGATAAAGATGAGAAAAAGGTAAAACTCTATTAGCTCACTAGGAAAAAAGGACGAAAAGTGAGTGAGATGCTGTTGCTCAAAACACTGGATAAAGCTGATAAAGGTATTTGATGATCACTGTTAAAGGGCTAGAGAGGAGGGTTAGTGATGGGCTACAGAAAGGATCTGGAGAGGATAATGTTGGTCTGGGGAACTTGCCATGAAGCATGGCTTGCTGTACAAGAGGAGCTGGGAACAGTGCCCATGGGGGACTTGGCAAGAGAGGTTTAAGGAAGGACCGCCAATGTAGGAAGTGGTCTGAGGAATGGTGGCAGCCATTTCATGGCTTTGGGTTACTAAGCTGGATCCCGGAGTGTAGGGAGGGCCCAGGATTTCTTGCTCCTCAGACTGACCATCTGCAGGAAGGGGGAATTGTAGATTTTAGCAAATGTTTGCCTGGGTGGAACATGCACACGGTACGGGTCACAGACATGGAAGCTTGGCAGTACTCTGCTCCCTGTTAATCCTCTCCGAGAGCCACCCCCACCCCCAGGTCCGGCTCTGCTTCTGAAAACGTGGAAAGGTGAAATAAGAGGGCAGTGCTCCAGCAGGTGGGCTGCAGAAAGAATGAAAGCCGCTAGATCAGGGGTGGGCAAATTATGTCCCGCGGGCCGGCTCTGGCTCCGGCTCCGGCTCCCCAGGGCTTTGGATCCAGCCAGTGGGATTGCCCCCTGTGGCGCTGCACTCTCAAAAGCGGCCGGCACCATGTCCCTGCAGCCCCGGACGTGGGGGCAGAGGGCTCCGTGTGTTGCCCTTGCCTCCAGGCACCACCCCCCGCAGCTCCCATTGGCCAGGAGGGGGGAACCTCCCCCAGGGGCCGCAGTGCTTCCTGGAGCGATGCAGCGTGGGGCCAGGGCAGGCATGCAGGGAGCCTTCCCTGGGCCCAGTGCGCGCCGCTGACACCCCGGAGCCCAAACCCCTCTTGCACTCCACCCCCCAACTCCCTGCCCTAAGCCCCCTGCTGCACCTCGCACCCCCTCCTGCACCCCAACCCCCTGCCCCGAGCCCCCTCTCGCAGTCTGCACCCCTCCTGCACCCCTGCCCTGAGCCCCCTCTCGCAGACCGCACCCCTCCTGCACCCCTGCCCTGAGCCCCCTCCTGCACTCTGCACCCCTCCTGCACCCCAACCCCCTGCCCCGAGCCCCCTCTCGCAGTCCGCACCCCTCCTGCACCCCAGGTATTTTCTTCCCGGACCACAAAATAATGGTTGGGGATGTGCAGATGCCTACAGTGATCCTCGGGGACCCAGCCTACCCGCTAATGCCCTGGCTCATGAAGCCCTATACAGGCGCCTTGGACAGTGAGAAGGAACTCTTCAACTACCGGCTGAGCAAGTGCAGAATGGTGGTGGAGTGTGCTTTCGGACGTCTCAAGGGGGGATGGCGGAGCTTACTGACTCGCTCGGACATCAGCGAAAAAAATATCCCCATTGTTATTGCTGCTTGCTGTTTGCTCCACAATCTCTGTGAGAGCAAGGGGGAGACCTTTATGGCGGGATGGGAGGTTGAGGCAAATCGCCTGGCTGCTGATTACGCTCAGCCAGACAGCCGTGCCGATAGAAGATCCCAGCGGGAAGCGCTGTGCATCCGGGAGGCTTTGAAAGCTAGGTTCCTCGGAGAGCAGGGTAACCTATGACTCTCCAGTTGATTTACAGAGAAGCTGAACCTGAGCCTGTTTCAGTGACTGTTGACTTCGATCTGCGGTTACATACCCCGTTCTCCAGGTTTCCCCCCTTCCAACACACGTTTTAAAATAAATTTAATGGAACACTGATTATTAACAAAGTTTTCTTTAATTATGAATTCCTGTTCAAGGGTTGAAACATGGACGCAGACTGTGGTGGGTACGGTGTGCACTGATGTACAGACCGCTTCTACACTAGAGGAATGACAGACTCCTGCTCCTACAGCGGTCTCTGGGGGGAGGACGGTTGCAGGTGGGTGTGCAGGAAGGGGTGGGTTTGCAGGAAGGGGTGAGGGGTGCCGTCTTTGGGACGGAGTTTGGATGCAGGCTCTGGGCTGGGGGTTGGGGCGTAGGAAGGGGTGAGGGGTGTGTGGGAAGGGTGAGTATGTGTCCGTGGATGAGGGCTCTTGCTGGGGCTCAGGGCATCGGAGAGGCTCGTGGCTAGGGTGGAAGGGCATGGTAAGGGCAGCCTGCCTTGCCATTTGTGGATGGCAGGCGCTAGGACCCTGGGGCAGAATACACCTCACAGACTGACCCGGGGCAGCATACACCTCACAGACTGACCCTGGTGCCTAGTGACTGCAGTCTGTGTGTGTCCTGCTGTTGATCCTGCCCCCAAGTCTGTACCCTGGTAATGGAGGCTGTCCTATGCAATTAAAAAACCCCTCCCCCCCCTTCACACAAAGTCTTCTGACAAGGAAAACGTGACGGAAACAGTGAATAACAACAAACTACTCTTAATACTCAACTACACAGTGGGGGGATGAAACTTGGATTTTGGACTGGGTGCTCCAGGAAGGGAAGCACTTCTCAAAATTTATGGCATGAGAGCTGTGTGGTACATGAGCGCTCTGCTGGGGTGCAGTGACAGTTTTCATGGCCCCTAGCACCCCTCCTTCTTGTTATTTTGGGTGAGGGAGGGACAGGACTTTGTGGCGGGGGATGGCGGTTGCAGATACAGTGCAGAGGGGCTCTCTCCTCCTGCCTGCGGTCCTGCAAAACATCTACAAGGCGCCGGCGCATGTCCGTTTGCTCCCTCATTAGCCCAAGCAGCGTTCGAGTCGCCTGCTGGTCTTCCTGCCGCCACCTGTCCTCCCGTTCGCTGTGTGAGCGCTGGTGCTGACATAGGGTCTCCCTCCACTGTCTCTGCTCGGCCGCCTCGGCTCTGGAGCAGGCCATCAGTTCTGAGAGCATGTCGTCCCTAGTCTTTTTCTTTCGCCGCCTAATCTGCGCCAGCCTCTGTGAGGGGGAAGCCAGGGCAGTTCTTGAAAGAGCCGCAGCTGTGTGATGGGAAAAAGGAAGTGATTTCCTTGAAAAGATACATGTTTGCGAACACTGAACACAGTCTAGTCAGTTTCTGTGAACAAGACCATACAGGGCACCTAGTCTCACGAGCTCTCAGGACAAGTTCGAGATTTCGGAATATGCTTTCATTGGCTGCGGTCTTGCACAGGAGATCGGACAAGCGGGGCGGTACAGCTGAATCCGTGTAGCAGCCAGGACTGGTAAGCCCTACACTATAGGCTGCTTAACAGTTAATGGATAGCTGTGCCCTCCCGCTGAAGGCAATCTGGAAAGCATAAAGTCTGACCCTGTTCCAGCCCCTCGCGGCTGTGCCCGGAAAGATCACTGTATGCTTTTCCTCTGCGGCCTCCAACACGTGGCTGTTAAACGAAGGTCATTGCTATGCAAAGTAAAAGTCAAGCATTCACAATAGTAACAGTACACTAATTGCCCTAATTAGATGCAGCAGTCGCCGAACGAGATTACCCTGAGGCGGGTCACTCGGAGAGAGAGAGAGAGGATGCTGCTAGAATCCCTGCACAGACCAGGACCGTATGCTGCCATGCTGGTGGAGGCAATGATTCCGCTGTACGTTAGGATGGCCTGGCGCGGAAGAGTGTGCTTCCACGGAGCACCAAATAAGGCACCTCTCCCCAGGAACCTCCTGCGGAGGCTTTTCGAGCTCCTGTACGAGAGCTTCGTGGAAGTGTCCCAAGAGGATTTCTGTTCCATCCCTATATGTGTGGACCTTCTTTTTATATAGTTTTATATGGAAAACTTTTTAGATAGTTCTTATATAGTTTTTATTCCTGTTTTTTAAAAAATAAATGTTTCCATGTTTATAGCACTTACCGACTGATCCTTCCCCTGATTCTGAGTCCGGGTTAACGGCCGGGGAGGGTTGGTAGGGGATCTCTGTGAGGGTGATGAAGAGATCCTGGCTGTCGGGGAAAGCGGTATTGTAAGCGCTGTCGCCTGCGTCGTCCTCCACAAACCCTTCCTCATCTTCCCCATTGGCGAACATCGCCGAGGAACTGCCCGTCGACACTATGCCATCCTCAGAGTCCACGGTCACTGGTGGGGCAGTGGTGGCAGACCCACCTAGAATGGCATGCAGTGCCTCGTAGAAGCGGCATGTCTGGGGCTGGGCTCCGGAGCGTCCATTTGCCGCTCTGACTTTTTGGTAGCCTTGTCTCAGGTCCTTGATTTTCACGCGGCACTGCATTGTATCCCGGCTGTATCCTCTGAGTGCCATGGCTTTGGAGACCTTCTCGTAGGTCTTTGCATTCCGTTTGTTGGAGCGCAGCTCCGAAAGCACAGACTCATCGCCCCACACAGCGATCAGATCCAGGACTTCACGGTCTGTCTATGCTGGGGACCTCTTTCTATTCTGGGATTGCATGGACTCCTCTGCTGGAGAGCTCTGCATCGTTGCAGGTGCTGCTGAGCTCGCCCCGATGTCCAACCAGGACATCAGATTCAAAGTGCCCAGACAGGAAAAGGAATTCAAATTTTCCCGGGTCGTTTCCTGTGTGGCTGGTCAGAGAATCCAAGCTTGGACTGCTGTCCAGAGCGTCAACAGAGTGGTGCACTGTGGGATAGCTCCCGGAGCTACTAAGTTCGATTTGCATCCACACATAGCCTAATTCGAGATAGCCATGTCGAATTTAGCGCTACTCCCCTCGTCGGGGTGGAGTACCGAATTCGAACTAAAGAGCCCTCTAGGTCGAATTAAACGGCTTCCTGGAGTGGACGGTTGAGCGGTTAATTCGAATTAACGCTGCTAAATTCGATTTAAAGTCCTAGTGTAGACCAGGCCTTAGAAGGGCAGTTCTACAGATGTGCCAAGAGACATGTGATGACTGACATGGGGGCGTATTTTCAAATAGGTGTATTGGCTTGTAGCCGGATGACTGATTAGTTGTCTCTGTCACAAAATGTGTGACAATGTTCTAGTCTGAGTCCCCTGCCCTCTTTAACACACGGATCAGCTGTGTGTCTTAATGGTTCGGAAAAAACGAAACACTGCTCTGTAGTCATGCCTGTATCAGGAGGATCAATGGATAGTTTGGATTAAGCTCAATTCTGACCACTGAAATACATCAGGCCTTCTGGTGCTAACTTTCTATGTACTGTCAGTAATGGTGACACTGCTTTGCATAAGTTAATAGTAAATGACTTCCTGCATGATAGCTATGGTACTGAAAATAAATGGTGGCTCATAAAAACTTGTGGGTACTGCTCATTTCCTCAAGGCCAATGAACTATCACTTCAGCTGCAGGAAATAACACCTTGTTCAGGCAGGAGGATGCAACTCATTAGAGTCCCGTGTAGAAAGTATTTGGGAAGTTTTTGCAACATCAAAGTTGGGCGACTGGATGGCTCAGTGGATAGTAATGGGATACATAGGATTGTTTGCCTATAAGTCATCTTCATCAGTTCAAATACAGTGCAGACAGGTAGGGCCTGTATCTCCACTGGTACGTCAGTCTTATTCTAGTGAAGTCAATGGAGCTACCATAGCACAGAAGTAGTGTAACACAATGGAGACCCTGGTCCATAGTGCCAAGGGATCAAGAAACCAGAACAAATAAGTAACATTCTAAACCTTTACTCAGAATTTGAATCAAATATTTTTTTCAGGCTCAAAGAAATCATTTTTAATTTTTGGGCACTTTCATATTCCCAGGTTACAGATGGAAGCCAAAGAGCTGAAATACCCCACCATAGGTGGAACCAAGGTCCCAGTTCTATTTGGACCATGGTGAATGAATCATAGATTATTAGGGTTGGAAGGGACCTCAAGAGATCATCTAGTCCAACCTCCTGCTCAAAGCAGGACCAATCCCCAAATGGCCCCCTCAAGGGTTAAACTCACAGCCCTTGGTTTAGCAGGTCCATGCTCAAACCACTGAGCTATCCCTCCCCCCAATGTAAACTTCCTTTCTTTGGTGCCTAGGTAGTACAGTGATTGACACAGTATTGTGGGGCAGTGGTAGCTACGCTGAAATTAAGGTTTCATTACAGAGATAAGTTTTAACTGGAGATTTAAACCTTCATTTTGTAAAGGTCTCATTGAAATGGCAAAAATCCAAACCCTAGGATATAGCCTTTGAGCACTATGTGCATTTTTCATAGTAGCTTGATGAAAAATGAATTGATACAGATGGAATAAAAAAAAAAGTTCAAAAAGCAAACCCTTTGGGGTGATTTCTCCCCCCGCCCCCACTGGATTGTCTCACTTTTCTTTCTACTCCTTGTGTAAGAAATCAAAAACACTCTGGAACAGCTGTTCCCGGCCATATTTTGGCTCTCACGTGTGGATTCCTGCCATGTCAGTTATACATCGGTAGTGTTTGTCTATAGAGTATCAGCCACAGTGTGAAGCCTGTTGTTAGCTTCTGGATGAGGCTAACAAAACAAGAGAGACATTAATTCCCCAAATACCTCTGTTGCCTGTGGGTAAGTTCCCTGAGCTGAAAAAGCAAAGACCAGAGTTCAAATCTTCACCACTTTTATGTCCTCGTTAAATTCCAGTGCAATTTATTATCAACTAAAGCCATGAACCTTAATTAGAAGACAGTTAGAGAAGAGCCACTGTCCGCCATGACAGTGACCTCAGAAGGCAAAATAACTTCCCAAGTGCATGGAATGGGTGACAATCAGATGTACTGATTTGTTGATATAACTGATATAAAGGCATCTGAGGTCACTGTTAAGGTTTTGCACTGGAGTGCAACTTTGCTGAAGCTGGGGTTTGTACAGGCTTTACGTATCTGCTGGAGATTGAAATAAATGCCTCATGAAGTGTGTTATCGACATTGTTGCAGGAAATATGAAGGTGGAAAGGAATGCCTAAGACTTTCCACTCAACCTCTTATGTCTACTCATTTACAGTTTGGGGTGACTGAGGAGTGTGCTGCTGCAGCTTTAACTATCACTAAACATAGCTTTTGTTTGCTACAAATTCATAGGTGGAGAGTCTCTTCTTGCGGCAATTCCAGCACTACTGGAGGCTGAGATTAATTGCTCTACCAGTAATCGCATTCGAAACCTGTGCTCTTGAGTATTATTATTTACTTGTATTACAGTAACACAGAACAACCCCACCTGAAATCAGGGGCCCATTTTGCTAGGCACTGTTCAAATATAGTAAGAGACAGTCCCTATCCTAACCTAAGGGTTTAGAATTTAAGTAGGTAAGGAATAGGAGGGGAAACACTGGTGAAATGGCTTGCCACAGGTTACTCAGTAAGTCAGAGCCAAAGCCAAGAATAGAATCCAGGCCTCCTGAATCCCACATCAGTGCCCCATCTGTTAACCCACTTTATCGTAGGCCCCTCTCATTTTGTCTCTTGTGCCTGAGAAGATATTGAGAACCTGTTCTAAAACTTTTTTTTATATAATGGGGGATGACAACAATCTTTCATATGGTTTGAGGAACTAATTGTTAAACGGTGTTAGAGTCCCTGTCTCCTTCAGCTAGCAAACAGTTCGTGATGTTGCACCATGGAAGGGTGTTGAAGCGACATTATCCATTTAGCTGGATACCCATCTTTGACTTACTTTTCCCCTAGGTTCCCGTGACCTGATGCGATGCTGTTTCCTACTGCTGTAGAATACAGGTTAATGACTTAAGGAAGGACCTGGTGCAAAGCCCACTGAAGTTAGTGGAAAGACTCCAACTGACTGCAGTTAGCTTTGGATCCCATCCTGAAGTAAAAGGCCCATGTGGAATTTTTGGGCAATAGCCTCTCACAGGAGAGAGTGCTCCAGGCTTGCAGATCTGTGCGATCACCAGCCTCTCTCTGATCTTGGTGCTACGCTTCCTCTGCCCGACTCAGCAAAAAGTCTTTAAGTTGTGGTAGCTGGCGTGAAACCTAGCAAAATACATCTAGCTCCACTAACATGCTAAATGTCAAGAGACGTTCCCATATCCTGCTTTCTAATGTTAGCTGTGGGTATCCTCCACCTACTGTTTCTGCCATTCCTCTAACCGCTTCTAAGCGATGGAATGTTCTCTCCTTACTTTGTGCCTGGAAAGGGACAATATTGGCTGCTTTAGGCATCTCTTATTTTTATTACAGAACCCTATTATCAATAGGGCTGATTTCTTGGCATTGGTTGGGTGCTGGGGAGGAATCTACATTATCTCTACCTGTCCTATGCTTATTCTGGAGATAAAGGGCTTGATCCAAAGCTTATTTCAGTCATGGAAAGATTTCCATGGACATCAGTGGACTACGAATCAGGCCCAAATACAATGGTTTCAGTGTCTGAGGCTGCTAACGCAGCACCATATCCAAGCACTGGATCTCCATTGTTGTGCATCTTGTGTGGCCATTTATACCAGCGCAAAAGGAATGTAAACCTTTTCCAAATTGCATTCACTTTGTACACGTGTAAACGATCACACAAGGTGCAGGACAATGGAGAATCAAGTCCACGAAGTTTTAGGGAGGGAGAGGGAAGGTGCATTTTTTTCAATGTTCAGAATGTAAACTGCACCCAAGCAATGAAGGTTAATCAGATGTGAGCTAGTGATTCTAATGAAACAAAGGAGGATTGGTTCCTTTACATTTCTCCAGTGCCTGAGCATACTTTTGGTTGGCCAGATCAGAAGTCAGTGTTGTGAACAAATCACTTTCTGTACTGAAGGTTCTGATCGTGCCCTGTCTGTTCATGACATCTCACGGTGAAATGGGAGTGTTGCCTGCATGAAGAGTGCATGATGGGGAAACTTCTATTGCAAAAGTCTGTTAGGAAAAGACTTCACACATGTGAGATCAAATGACAGTGTTTGTAGAGAATTATTGTTATCTGGAGAAACTTTAGATAGATCAGTGTAATTAGTTGATATCAGGCTGGTGTTTAAGCTGTAAGAAGCATCCGTAAGGGTGCTAGCAGCAGAGGACTTTGAGGAAGGGAGGGGATAGGAGGCAAACAGAATGTCACTGAAAGAAAGATACAATTATAGGATGTGGTGTCTTAAGTTTTAGGTTTTTATTTGGGTTTAATTCTGCATCACGCAGCGTGTCAATTTGGAGATGTGAGTTTCATACGCTGGGAAACTTTTTCTGTTTAAGAAAAGATCAGGGCTGTGTATCCATTTAATGAGACTACACAATGGAGTTCAGTGATGAAAATAGAAAGTGATATATGGAGTTTTAAACTCAAGATTGGATGTCTTTCTAAAAGAGATACTCTAGTTCAGTCACAAGTCGTTGGCTCAATGCAGGAATCATTGAGTAAAATTCAATAGCCTTTGTTATACAGGAGGTCAGACTAGATGGTTATAATGATCCTTTCTGGCCTTAATAACTACATATAGGTATGTACATAAGGACTTCCTGGGTAAGTCACCAGCAAGGATTGAACCCACGGTATCTAGCTCCAAAGCATAGATCTCTACCACATAGTCTTAGCTAAAGGCCTAAGCCTATGTCTTAGCAGTAGCTAACTTGAGTTGGCTCTCTGGCTGTAAAATCCTAATGGAGGCAAGGTGCAGGAAGTTTTTACCTCCGATTAGCTAGTTGAACTCAACACTGTATGCTCCACCCAATTTGGAATTTACCTCAGCTAGCTTCATTGAGGTAAAAACTACTGGTGCCTTGTCTCCACTAGGATTGTATAACTATCTTTCTGTAAAAACTCACCTTAACTGTGAAGATGTAGCTAAATCCTTTAGATTGGAACAGTAGCAGGCAGCTATTTCATTGGATGAGCCAAAGACTGGGACATAGGCAACTTGGCCTTACATGTATGTATAATATAAAAAAACAGGGATAGAAGGAACTGCAATTGTATGATTTATTTGACAAGAATATCTTTGGGAATACTCAACTAGATGGCAACATTTTATGCAGAATAAAGCCAGATTAACCCCGCAAACTCTGAGACTTGTAACATGTTTCACGTGAAAAGCATGAGAGACTCTCTTCATTTTCTTGGGGAATTAATACAATAGCACTGTCACCTTTCATCAGTCAAATTTGGTGGCAGTTAAGCTCAAGGGGGACATGTGAAATGTGTGGAAAAATCCTGAATTTGCATAGGTGATAGGAAAGGATTTTCCATGTGTCTTGAGCAGAAATGTTTTCTTTGTCAAAAATCCTAACTTGGGGCTGGCTGGCGGTGGGGTGGGGGAGGAGTGAATGCAAACAGTGGCTAGGTGTGACAGAGAAGTTTGGCACTGAAAACAGAAGCACTGGTTAGGGAGACATTATGATTATTTAGATGCATATTTAAAACATGCTGCTGCTCTCTCTCAGTCTCCCTAGTGGCAGCTTTTTCTGAACTCTGCCTGGGGATAGGTTAACCTGTTGATTAAAGGAAATGCTCCCAGACCCAGGGAATGTCCCAAATGCAATGCAATTTCTGTGGTTCAGTCACTCAAAGGGAACAGACCCTGTGCATGTGGTGCAGAGGCCCATAGAGGTGCTGATGGGTGCATCAAGGGAATATCTTGGACTTAGCTACTGAGTCTGTGAACAGCATAGAACCACTGGGCAGAAAGGCCAAGTACAGCGAGGGACCAGCTATACTGGTGCCCCGTGGCCTAATTCCAGATTCCTGGGGCGGATTCCATCAGATGCTACGACAGAGGAGCAGTTGTCAATGATGATCTACCATCCACTTTTCCGTGGCATTCCTCCCCCCGCACACACACATCGCTGTAAGTGATGCAGAGAAATGAACAATGGTGAAAAAGAAGATGTGATATGGTCTCAATGGCAGAGGTGGTTGAATTTTAGGTAGAGCACTTTTACTTGCCCACGTGTTCCTCGGGGGTTCTGTTCCCACAAGTGACGGAGCACCCTGCACTCCCATTAAGGCCTGGTCCTGCAAGAAGCCAAGCACCTTCTGGGTAGCCCCACGCATCCTCAACTCCCACAGAAGTCAGCATGGGTTGAGGATGCTCAAAGATGCACAGGCCTTTGCAGGTGCTGGCACCAATGAGACCTAGCAGCCTCAGCAGAACACTGAGAGGAAACTCGGTAAGGGGGTGTGTGGAATTTTGGGTCTGCTCCCTGTGGTAGCTGCTACTGGAATGTGCATTGAAGAGCCAAATAAAATCTGCAGAAGATAAATGTATCTTTTTCTCAGTGTCTCTGGAGCTCTGCGGGTGGAACACTTGCTGAGGGCCCAAGCCTGCAGTCCAGACTCATTGCTGCCTGGAGGGCTTCAGCTGTCCTTGGCTAAGTGGAAAGTGAATGCTGCTCACAGCTGGCAGTCACTGACATACTAAGCTCCTTTCTGTCCATGGCAAAAGCCTTTCCTGTGAGAGCTGGGCTTGGTCAGGCGAACGTGCAACTTACTGGGTTTTGGAAGAAGGATAAAATTGTTCTCTGTTCTTGATTTTTAGGAGAAATGACTGAAGCATCAGGACGTTCCTTCAGAGATGATTTAATAAACATGGAGTGAGCTCAGCTCTCATTACCCTTCTAGGTTTTTGATAAGTGCAGCCTGTGAAAAATCACATTAAGATCTGCGGGAGTGCAGACAAGACTTCCTTTCTACAAGCTTATTGCAAAAAAGCATTCAACCCCCAGGAACAGCAGGTTTTTACATTTTACGGGCCAGGGAGGCCCTTTTGGTTCTTATTCAGCCCATACCTAGGAAAACACTCATTGCCTTCAATGGGAAGTTGCCTGAATAAAGACAGAGTAAAATCTGAGTGACTAAGACACTTGCAATTTAGACTTCAGTTTTCACTCTGTTCTGATGCAAAACTCCCATTGGGCTGGCTCACGAGAGGTGCTGCATACTGGCTATTTCCATTGACTTCAGTGGGCCAGATCCGCGTGTCCTCGCTTAAGGTTTACTCACTCTTTAACCAGGCAAACTCATTTACTTCAGTGTGAGTTTGTGGAAATGAGGCTTGATGGAAAGGTTCACAGGATCTGGCCCCGCGGGAATGGTGAGTGCCCATGTAATGGCCCAAAGGACATCTTGGCTGAGCAAGGGTTTCTGGATCTGGCCCTTTAAAAGGGCTGGTGGAGAGAAAGAATTGAGAACTTACCTGAGTGATCCACACCTGAAAAAAGCTCCCACAGAATTGTGCCTCATCAGCAAAGCTGCTATCAGCTTAGTTCCTCCCACTGGGCCGGTGTAACAGATGATAGGTCTCTTTCACCTTTCCTGTGGAAAAAGAAGCTTCATATTACTCTTAAGGCTTGTCTGCACAGTAACACTCCTTTGGTCCTCACCAGAGGGGTGCACTGGTTTCATGTTACAAGGAGCAGTAGGTTAACGTGCACTATGTGCAACCAGTCTACTGCAGAGTAAAATGTACACCCCTCTGGTGAGGACTAAAACACTGCGTTGGCAAGTCCCTACTCCCATCTTCCTTTGCCCCCTTTCCCTACCATTGTCATGCTCACTTTGTGGCATCTTGATTGACAGTAGATTCCATGTTGTTTGGAGTAGTGACTATCTCTTTATGTTTGTATGGCATCTAGCGCAACGGAGCTCTGATCCTGAATGCTACCACAATGTGAGTAACTGCCCTCAAACTACAACCTAGTTTCAGCTGAGGAATGCTGGTGTAACTGATGGCATAATTAGGAGAGAATGCGGTTGCACATGTAGGCCTGCAACAGGAACTTAATTATCAATTCTTTTGGTGATCTGTGAGGGCTGGAGGAGAATCCACTTCACTATCCTAGAGCTGTGCTGATTCTGCAGGGCTGAATACAGTAAAATAACCTGAGTTTGTTCCTCTAAAAGGCGTGACTCTGAATACTCACTTGGTGCAGATGTGCTGAATAAGAAGGTACCATTTTCATATACACCTCTACCTCGATATAATGCTGTCCTTGGGAGCCAAAAAATCTTACCACGTTATAGGTAAAACCGTGTTATATCGAACTTGCTTTGATCCACCAGAGTGCGCAGCCCCCCCCCCCCGAACACTGCTTTACCATGTTATATCCAAATTTGTGTTATATCGGGTGGCGTTATAT
This sequence comes from Mauremys mutica, assembly GCF_020497125.1. Lineage (NCBI taxonomy): Eukaryota > Metazoa > Chordata > Testudines > Geoemydidae > Mauremys > Mauremys mutica. Next base: position 16,790,102 of record NC_059075.1, read on the forward strand.
CGAGGTGGTAGTATACTCCCTCTTTAGAGAAAAATCAGCTCTGAAGTGATGGGTAGCTTATGAGGCTGCCTCCAGAACATTACGGGAAGTTCTGCTGATGGAAAAATCTCTCTGTGTTGGCAAAAATATGGGAATCTTTTTATATGAAGTAAGATGCTTTTATCTTCCCTCAGTGAGCTACCCAAAGGTCTTTAGAGTATATTGTATTCAAGGTGACCTTCTCTAAGCTAGCATTTATAACCTTGACATATCCTGAAATAGACCTTTCTGTGCATGCCAGATGTAACCATAAGTCTATTACACAGAGCAAAATGTGCTTCTTCTTGAGAGATCTTGCAATTGGTTTGAATTCTCCTGTTCAGTTTGAATTTAAATCTCATGGAGATGTGTTCTTCCACTGGTGTCTAGATGCATTGTATGTTTCAATTTCACATTTATCGAGTTTGCATTTTTATAAAGCTTAAATTTACAAAGACAGGACTTGTTTTGTTATATATTGGGGCTTGTGCTGCTGCCTCTTCAACACAATTACCCCAGCCCTTGTACATTTCATTTCTGGGTGATTATATCAAACCCCATATGCAGCTTCAAGACAGCCTGATGACAGAATTCTGGCAAAGGCTGTGACATGATTTGTAAGGTTAAGATGAAGTAGCTGATGATCTCTGACAAAACAATTATTTAACCTAATGAAGATGTCACACCTAACATGCCATTGCTACGCACACTGCTTATGTTAAATATTGTAAACTATCCATGTAGAAGTGGATATCTATCCATTCCTACAAAGCCAGCTAATGTACATAAAAAGGTTTTTACATCTGAGAGATGTCTGCATAAATAAATGAAAGGCAGAATTACTGGGTACGTGGTAGCTGGCTGGCATTTACATCTGTCAGGCTTAAACTAGAACTAGATAGGAGTGTTTATAAGATGAAATTATTTAATATGCCAGTCTTTTCTCAGCTGTCATCTATTCCAGGAATTTCAGATCTTTCTAAATTAAACCTGTTTCTCCTTCCTGTCTGAATTTTGCGGGTGGGCTTGAGTGGGAAGTTTGTTGAAATAAAAAAATAATTCATTTTAGTACAATTATTTATGGCCGGGGGGGGAAGGGGAGGGGAGGGAGAGGAAGGGCTAAAGAAGAATCTACATTAACTATATTAGCTCAAAACACTGAAATGGATAAATGAAAGCTGTAATATAAAAGGACAGGAGACAATGTGATTATCCAGCATCCCAAACATGTAGTGCAGATGATACTTCTGCAGTGAAGAATCGGCCCTCCATCTCAGGGTGGAGAGTAACTCCAATGCATGTTAAGAGCTGGGTTTCTCTGCTGGCCAGCCAGGTACACGGCATTTTATTTTAGAGCCTTTTTGGAAATTAGACAAAGTGGTCCCAATGCCAAAAGGTCCCAATTTTGAAAAATATTGTCTGCTTTTACAAGCCCCTCCTGCACCTTTAAAGCCAATGGGAGTTTTGCCTTTCATTCCATGGGTGCAGAAGCAGGGACTCAGCCTCAGTGTTGTGGTGCTTAACGTTTAGGTGCTACTCCTTCCAGTGGAATCTGCAGCCCGGAGTTGGGCTTCTGGCCTGTACAATGCAGGAGGAGAGCTAGGTGCCTGGGAATGGGCTCCCCAAAAGCCAGCATGCTGAGCACAGTGCTGCCTAGGCTAGTCTGTAGGATGTGCTGAGGAGAGGGTTGGGTTCATGCCCCACTCCTCAAAGGGAGTTAGATGCCTGAAGCTGCGTTGGAGGGAGATGCCACCTGGCATGCACAGCTGTGACTCCTCTCCTGGCCTTAGATGCCTAAACCAGGTCAGTCCTTTCTTGCAAAAAAAAATGAGGAGGAGGAAGGAGCTTTCCTACCCCCTGCTAACTAGTATCCTAATGGTTAGAGCACTCAGGAGGCTTGTGGGAGACCTGGGTTCAAATCCCTACCCTGCCTGGGCAGAGAATGGACCCACCCCTGCCCTAGCCACTGGGCTGACAAAGACCCATCTGCTGAGCACAGCTGAGAGGCAACTGGCAGGATATGGGATGCCGCTGGAAGGAAGTGCAGGGACAGAGAGCAGCCATGGGAATGTTACTGTGCTCTGAGTGGAGTAATATTACAGCCACTGCCTCCTGGGAACTAGTGTGAAACTGAAATTACCTGGGTCGGAGTTCCAAAAGCACAGACACTCTTGGCTCAGTGGAAACAGCTGGTAGCTCTGAGTGAATTGCCTGGCAATGGTCTACACCAGTTCCTACAGTATCCGGGGTCTTCTCCCAGGTATTGTATCCAAACTAGAGGGTACACAGGTTGGATACGCTTCAGGTAAGGTTGTGTTGGTTCTATCTAGCCTATGGAAATGTCTAACATAACTTCCACTTTACAATGCAAGTAATAAATAGAGAAGCATATCCATGTGATGGGGTGTCCACCCCCCACAAGACTGAAGGGGTTAAGGTGATCAGGTAGGCCTATTAATTCCACTGGCTGCACCTGGAGGAAGAGCCAGGGAGCAGGGAACTAATTGGAAGCAAGTTCAGCTGTGCAGGAATAGGCAGGGCCTGTAGAAAGCCAAGTGATCACTGCCTGGGAAGAGGGAGGAGTGTTTAGATCTGGTATGCCCAGAGTGAGAAGGGGAACTGTGTGTACTAGGAAGTAGCTGCAGAGAAATTGAAGCCCAGACCTGCTGAGGTGAGGGTCTCTGGACTGGAACCTGCCGTAGAGGGTAGGCCTGGCTTCCCTGCTACTGATGGAGTGGCACCATGGAGCCATGAGAGGGAAGGCTGCCTTGGGCTGCTAGGGAGAAGGGACTTTGCTATCCCAGAAAGCTGAGTCACAATGAGGACACTGTAGTTCCTAGAGTGAGAGTGGGGCTATGGACTAGAGAGAGAGGCAGAGCAACTGCGTGCAAGCTGCAGAAAGGGGGTGTTGAACTCAAGAGCTATTCCCCAGAGTGACTAGGAAGAGGCAGTGGTGAGTGGAGCACCCCCTGATAGACCCCAATATCTTGGATAGATTTAGGGCATCATAGGGCCAGATCCTCAGCTGGTGTCAAGGGTGTAGTTCTATTAACTGTAGCTGAAGATCTGGGGTGCTGATTGTTGTGGTGAGAAGTCCTCCTTCCCCCTCTGGTCATGTTTATGAAGTGTGACCTGCTTTCCTGATATGAATGGCTTTTATCAGCATGGAGAAGGATGTAAGTTGGGGTGTGTGCGTGCATATGTATCTCTGCAAAATATCCCAGTGAAGGGAGAATATTGCCTTTGTAAGGCAATGACATGGCTCCTGAATTGAAATGGCTGCAGAGAGGAAATGTGGTATTTAAGAAGTTAGGTTAATTTGTATTTAACATGTTTCTAATTCTGCCCTGAACAGAACTAGCCACATGGGAAGTGACGAGGAGGGAGAAGCTGCTCTGCAGGCAGGCTAGTATATTTAGGATAGTTACATTTAAATCTCTCATATAAATTGCTTGTAAGGCCCGCTTACCTATCAGAAAAAAATAACGGGAGTTCTAGGCTCATTTAAAAAAAAATGTTGGAGAAGTAGCAAGGGGATTTTGTGCTAGCCATAGACCCTATCAGATGCTCCCAAACTCCTCTGGTGGCTTACTTGGACCTTGTGGATCTAAACAAACAGAAGAACTCTTCAGTGGGAGGCTTTTTCTCCTTGCTGCCTTCACACCACTCTACTCCACTCATGCTTCCTTTCCTCCATCTAGGCCTGCTCCCTCTAGGTGTTTGCTTATCCTTAATGCAAATAATTGAGAAGCCTTCAACCAAGAGGGGGTTAAAGAGTTCCTCTGGTTGTGGTCAAAGAGGTATTGGTGGAAATAGCACAGTTAATTCTGTCGTTAGGCTTAGCAGCTGATTTGCTGTAGATTGGCTCCAGGCATAATAAAAGCGTGGCAGTTTTGCGGGGTAACTCTGTTGCAGAGATCCATCATGCTGCAGCCTCTGTGACAGTGTGATAGAACTGACTGGATGTAGTGATATACTTAAGAATTCTCATTTGAACTGCTTCGCTGGCCATGACTACAGATGGCAACCTGCAAGGACTAATGTAGCGAAAAGCCTCCTTCCTGCATGTCTGGGCAACTTGATTAAAGTGCTGGGCACCACACCTTGTTTGATTAGTGGTGCATTCTGTTCCTGAGATGCACCGGGCTCAGCCACAACAGGGCTGTCAATCAAGGGTATAGGATTAAAAGGCTGGATTGCTTTGCACTAATGCTTCACACAAATGGTGCACTCCTTTTAAGATTGTCTAGATGATAAAAACGAGTGACCTTCATATCAAAGAGTCTCTGAAGCACCAGCTCTACCCTCCCATTTGATTAGTATTGCTGGCCGTGATGTAATGGTTTTAAGATTATGTTTAACCTCAAGATCTCTCTGGCTAACATCCCCCCCACTGAGCATGTCCTTTTCCCCACATTCTTGCTGCATGAAAAGCCACACCTTCCGAGCCTGCACGCTAATTCTGAATTCTGTTGCTCTGTATTTTTTTTTTTGAGCCAGGCAGTGTACTGTTAATCTTACAGAGCAAACTTAATTTTACATGATCAAGCGACTCTAAACATCACACAGGGGATGTCAGATGCTTTTTCAGCCCGTCAGCCAGGTTTCAAATGTTTATCTTAAACTGTGAAAATGGGAAGAATAGTCTCAAAGGGGGTGGGGGCAGGGGATGCCAACTCGGAATGAGTGAAATACAAACACCATTTCAATGGGTTCATACATGTAAAACAGGAGACTTTTGTTTTTCATGCTCTGCACTTTAGCTGGCAAATTCTTGCTTCTGCCTCCTGCTGAGTTCTTAAAATCACTTCCTGCTGATTCATCCAGGCTAGCTGAGCTGTGTCTGTGGATGCGGGAGAGGGCATGATAAATACTAGAAAGGATTCTGAAACTCTTGAAAAGTCTCTTTGGAACTAAGTGGGGCTGGTGTGACAGCAGAGTTTGAAAGGCCTTTTTATTGCTTATTCAAGGGGCACATTCTTGAAAGAGACACTGTCAAATACTTTTATTAAAGAAAGTTCTTATTTTCTTGTGCATTATTAAAACTCTTAAACTTTCTCATTTTGTTCAAGCCCCATTTTGGGCCTGGTCCCACTTCCCCTACTTGGGTGAGTAACACTTCCTTACTCAGTCCTGCTGCAGGCAAAGACCTTGAAGTGAAAGGGGCTAGTCAGTGAGGGATTACTTTCTCGAGTAAGGGTGCAGCATTAGGCCCTCTGTCCTTTTCCACTCTGCAACCAACCGGGGGCCCAACCCTGTGAGGTGCTGGGTGCCTTCTGAGAGGAAATCAGCACCTGTATCTTTACTGTGAGTGTGTGCTGCCAACTGCCATTGACTTCAATGGGAATTGAGGGCATTCAGTATCTCTCAGGAGGTGTTAGCACCTTACCCTATCAGGCTCATTGATTTCCCTGCCCTCCCTTCTCTCTCCCCCACCCCAGGTTAACTTGAAATTAGCAAGGCTTCTCAGTTTACTTCCTACACCAGCATCCGGAAGGACATGAGCAAGGATATTCCCTCTGCTGGGAATAGCTAAGTATTTATAGAACTGGATTAAGCACTGTACATGCTATTTCAAGTACAGGTTTGGATCCTGCAGCCCTTAGGCACAACCCGAGCTGAAGTCAGAACTGCAGACCTGGGTGCATATTTCTGTGAAATGTTGTGACAGCCAAAGGAGGGGAAATGTATGTCTGTGACTTACTGCATTTCCAAGCATGGAAAGAGCTGAGGATGGAGCCTTGCAGTTGAGCTGAGGCTGCAGCGCTGCTGAGTATTGCCACACAATACAGAACTCTGTGCTGGGCGTGCTACTGGCTGATAGAATCTGCAGGATCGAGCGCTAGCCGACCTGGGGATGGGGTGCACGGGACCTACAAAGGAGCAACCGGTACTTGGAGCTATGGAGACAGGGATTTGCACTGGTGCACAAGATAAATTTGATTTTTTTTTTTAAAGTGGTAAGCCAATCCTCCCACAGATGGCTTTTCAGTTTGAGATCCTCCTGATCCTTCAATGCTTATTGACACGAGGAAAGCCAGGGGGATGAATAGGGAGCTTACAAACCGGTGAGGTAGAATTAGCTGGAACTACTTACGGGTGTAAGTGACGTCGCTAGACTTGGCTCTTATTCCGTTGCTTGCGTATTTACACAAAGGTGCATCTACATCCACATTTACCACCAAACATTTTTTTAAAATGTCTTTGGCACCTTGTCTAACCAATACGCTCGAGTGCCCCCTCTCTAGAGGAGCATGTTCATGTTCTGAGACTTATTACCATGCTGCCCATTCCGTTTTCGGTTTATGGCTGTCCTTACAAAATTAAATGGGTGGCTTTCAGCAATTTCTGTGCTCAGTTTATCCAGATAATCTATAACTCAGTGACTTCTTTGGATTATTAAATTCACTTTGCATTCCAAGTTGCTATATTCATTATAAATCAGTGTAGCCTGCATCGCAAGTAGGTATTCTCATCCGCAGATCCGTGCCATTACTGTCCTGAGGCCCAATACAAGTCAGGGAATATATTAAAACCATGAAGTCCCAAGCCCTACAAGTACGATGCTAAATGAACTAGAACAATGTGGTTTATACACTTTATCTGTACCTAGTTTATCAATAATAATGTATCCAATATCCATCGGGCAGGCATTTATATATGTTCAGTTCAAATGCAGGTGAATTTTCACAAACTGCCATTAACTACTGCAAAAGTGCCAGGCTGCAATGCTTTTGCTTCACAACACAATGTGTGTAAATAAACCAACGATTGCTGGTTTCACTAGAGGTTTAATTATTTATTCATTAGGGCCTCAGTCCTGCTGGGGACTCTGGCCCCAGTCCAGCAAAGCAGTTAAGCTTGTGCTTAGCTTTAAGCATGTGACCGGTCGCAGTGACTTAATGGAACTACTCACAGGTCTAAAGTTAAACACATGGGGCCAGATTTGCAAAGCTATTTAGGTGACTGAAGAAGCAGAGAGGCACCTGGTGAGATTTTCCAAACCGCCTGTGTCTTCAGACACCTAAATACCTCTACACACCTGGCCTCATGTGCTGAAATGCATTGCCCAGTAGACCACTCAGCATCTTTTGAAAAATCAAACTCTAGTTAACTGCTGTGTTAGAGCCTAGGAATCCAAAGTGTTTGTGTTTAGCAGAGCCTACGTAAATATGGCGGTTGAGATTTTACTAGTGGCTAGAGCACTGGACTGGGAGTCAGGAGACCTGGCTTCTATTCCTGCCTCGGCCATTGGCATGCTGGGTGACATGAGGCACAGACAGGTGAAGTGGCTTGCCTAAGTTTCCCCATTTGTAAAATGCGGATAATGATAGTGACCACCCTTTGTAAAGTGCTTTGAGAACCACTGATGAATGGTGTGCTATGTAAGAGCTAGGTATTAGGGTGAGAGTGACCTCTTTAAAGGCGAGAGAAGAGAAATGTAGAATTTGGAAGGGATTCCCCACTAACCGTTTTCATGTGGGACTAATTTTAGTACATGACCATATTCCTTTGCATGTGAAATTTGACAAATTTGGATTTGACTAGTTTGCCATGGATTGAGTAGGAATGTTAACATTAGAGCTCTTTGAATGTTGTGCACTATTTCAAAAGCCCTAGTGAGAATGGTGCTCTTGTCAGTCCACGTCCCGTCCCGTCCCCCCCTCCCCCGTTCTCTTTCCTTTCTGCTTTTTGTATTTTTGGAGACCTTTAAGAACAACCTTTTAACAGCCTAAAGGGGAACTTGACTTTTGTTTGAAAGTCCTAAGGGAGGTTTAAGAGTAGGTGTCTGGGTAGATTTTTACAGTATGGATGCGTTCTCCTGTGAACAATTAAACTGAGGAGTTCAATAGGGTGACAGCTGGTGCTGATTGTACAGAGAGCTGGGTTTGCTGACTCTCTGACCTGACTCTTTGAAACATCAGTTTCTTTTCTGTCCTTTCAGATTTTGTACAAATTCTATAAGGGAGAGTTGGTCTGAAGGATCTGGAATAGAGTTGGGTGAAAATTTATCAGTTTTTTTGGGATGAAAAATGACAATGAGAACTTTCTCATTAAAGTATGTTGTGTACATGTAATAGCTGGTCCCATTTTCCATCAAAATGATTTTGTTTTTCCCCAGTGGAAAATAGCTTCTAAAAACCTGAAGTTTTCTGGGGGAAACTTAGATTTTTGGAAAACTGGAAAATTTCAGCCAAAAAAAGTTTTGATTTGGGTCAAACTGACCTATTTGTTTGTTTGAACTGAAACTTGTTTAGAGTCAGCTCAGCATTAACCTCTATCTGCCAATGGTGCTGCAGTGCCACACTACATCTCTTATGATATACCATGGTTTCTGCTCTGAGCTGTGTGGTGCCTCATGGGAGTCACTCATGGGTACATCCTGGTAGCTGTAGTCTGTCCAGGAATCCTGGTCTGTAGGAAAGAATGAGGATGAAGCATCTGAGTGACAACTCTCAAAAGGCACTGGGGGTAGATGCAGCTTGATTAGGCTTGGCAGAATTTGTTTTTTTATTTTTTTTATAATTTTGATGGATATCAACGTTTGTTTTAATTACATTTTCACAATTGTGGGAAATTATGGGGGTGTTAGACAGCTAATGTTAATACTGAGATTCAAAACGTTAACGCTTTAACCATTAAAACACAAATTGTCAGCATCACCTGTCAAAATATACAAAGTAAATATCCTTAAATCAGACTAACTTCTCAAGCAGCACTTTTCATTCTTTGCCTAGCTGTAGATTTCAATTACCGAAGGAAATTTTTTGTCTGCTATTGTGTATACAGTGAGAGCAGTGTTTACCAATTTAAAATCTAATCCTTTCAAGCCTAAGTTTAATGTTGAACTGACTCAAAGGAATGTTTCTGAGGATGTTAACATGTTTTATCAAATATTAAAATTTTTCTACATCAATTCTTCAGGACTGTGTGCAGAAAATTTTGATATTTTGACTTCCTATTTCAAGATGCAAGCAACTGTTGATCACAACTTCTGGTGTTTTGTGGGTTCCCCCGCTCAGTTCCTATACATATAATGCAAAATTCTGTCTCCTGCCACCCCATGCTTACTGTTGAATTTTGTTTATATTTTATGAATTATAAAATTTCAGCTACAAAAACTTGACAGCTCCCTGCACTCCCAGGGGTAACTCTCAGGACAGAGGACCCCAAAATGCAAAACTGCATTCTCTCATTAATCTCTTAATTTTGTGTGTGTGTGAGAATTGAAGAGAGTCCATTTTCAATCTTTAGACATCATCTGCTTGCTTAATAGCCTGTACCTGGAGTAAATCCAATGATTAAGAATACATAAAATATTATTTATATAACGTGTCAACTTTGTGCTTTCAGTAATGGTAGGGGATATCAATAATTATTCCTGCAGAAGGACAGCCACCATCCTCTGAGTGTTTTTCCAACCATGACTGGTTTCCTCTTTGCTCAATGCAAGGAAGAACCATGTTCCTGTGTATTTTAAAAACCCTTTAATATCTATTTTCTGCTGCACAGGGTGGGTGAAGAATACCTGCTTCCTGAACTCCCACATCCCCACCTACCTATTCTCTCCTGTCAAAAGGGTTATTTTTGCAGTTCACTTGCTTGCAAGCTACATTTTGCACAGTTAATGGAACTGCACAATCCCATGGAATGGATGTCTCTGAAAATATTGTAATGTAGAAAAACTAGGCTACTGTCATGTTAACTCAGGAGAAGACAAAGCACAGTATGGGGCCTTGGGCCAGTCTTTGCTGGTGTAAATCAGTGTAGCTCCATTGACCGCAGCGGAACTATGCCAATTTGCACCATCTAATGATCTGGCCATAGTAGGCCATGTCCTGATTATTCATAATGGCGTTCTGCAGTTGAGTCAATGTTGAACAGAAACAACGTGAACCCCTCTAGGATCCAATCTTGCTCAGTGCTGAGTGCCTGCTGGGAAGTGCTGAGCATTGTCAGCTCCCATTGGTTGCACATCACGTCTTCCCTTCTAGGAGCATACAGGAGATGTAATGCACAGGTGGAGAGGCAGAGATCACAGCCCATTCAGGAGCACTTTGCTCCGTACTGCTGAGACCTCCAAGTAACATGGCTGTAACCTGCTAGGTACTGAACACCACATGGCCAACTGCTGAAGTCAACAGGAGCTGAAGGTCAATAGTTGCTTCCTGATTAATCATAAGACTATGAAAAGCAGGGGTGGGTAGAACCAGCTTGAGTAAAATAAGAACCATTCCAAACCTTCATCCATCCCCTGCGCTAAAACCTGACCAAGCAGAATCATTCAGGGCCTGATCCAACAGAGTGCTAAGTACATTCATCTCCCATGGACATCAGTGGGAGTCAAAGGAGCTCAGCATCTTGCTGGATCAGACCCATATACTATGAATCCTTTGGGAAGTGGATTGTCAGTGCTTGGCTACTATTAGTTATTTGTGATGCCTAATAGCTGTTTTAAAAGCTTGTCACTTGTTTTTCATTTTCACGCCCCCCTGGCCTGGTAACCCAAGCTGGCAGTGCCAAAATGCTCTGAGAGAGGCTGATCCTGCACTACCTCCTGCCTATTGGAAAGTAGAAAGTGCCATAAATCATGCATGAGAGCCCATTCTTGGGGGACTTGCAGACCAGAGAGAGATGGAAAAAGCATCCTAACTTCTGAATGCTCCTGATCCAGACCCACCTTCTGGGATTCATCTGCCACTAACTTGAAAAAATAGTGCACAGCACCACCAGCTAAGTTGGGATAAGCCTAAAAAAGCAGCTTTTGTCAGTGTCTGAAGACTTCTAGTGTGTGTGTGTGGGGGGGGAGGGGGATACAACCCTGTAGTTCAAAGGTTTAATATTGTGGTGGTAACTGTGTGATAGCAGCATATTGATGCAAGGTTTCAGGCAGGGGCGGCTCTACCTTTTTGGCCACCCCAAGCAGTCATGCCCGGGAGGCGCCCCGGAGCCGCGGGAGCAGCGGACCTTCCACGGGCATGACTGCGGATGGTCGCGCGGCTCGGCTGGACCTCCCGCAGCTGCGGACGGTTCGCAGGTCCGGCGGCTCCGCTTGAGCTGCCGCAGTCATGCCTGCGGGAGGTCCACTGGAGCCGCGGGACGAGCGCCCCCTCCGCAGTCATGCCTGCGGGAGGTCCGCCCGCCCAGCCTGCCGCCCCCCCCCCCCGGGAAAGGGCAGCCCCACGCGCGTGCTTGCAGCGCTGGGGTCTAGAGCCGGCCCTGGTTTCAGGACCCTGGTCTTACTACAAGGACTTTCTTTCTTTCTTGCGCTATAGAGACAGCAATTTCCTAGGTGTAACTGGTGTACCGTGGTCGTGCTATATTAAGCACACACATATGCCATGAATAGGAAATGCCTAGCCATTACAGAAGGCTCAAGTAAGGAAGCTGACCTAAGGCTTAGTTAGCAGCTGGCAAATAGTATTAAAAAAATGAGTCCTTCCATCCCAGGGTTTCCTATGAGGATTATACTAGCAGGAGCTTCCCACTCTAATCAGTCTTTAATTTTTCTTATTTTTAGGGATGGTCAGATTTCCACCCCACTTCCCCGGCTGCAGGGAAATTTTCAGTGGAAATTTTCAACATTTTTTTTTTTTTTTGGCCAAAAGCAGTTTGATTTTCAGCTAGCTTTAACGTTGCCATCACAGCTGCGGGCTCCATGTGGCACAGCTACCCTTCCCCAAAAGGGAAGCCCCTGCTACGTTACGGGAGATGTAATTCAGCTAGGAATTTTGGCCCACAGACAAGAGAGAGCAATCCACAACTTCCATTGGACACCTGAGCTCCCATTTTTGGCCAAAATCTTCCAGTTTTCAAGGCTCGTCTGTATGTGTGGTTGTGTTTGTTGTTGTTGTTGTGTCTCTTTGTGAAAACTAAAAAATGTCAGTGGAAAATGAGCTTCGAAACGTTTTGTCAAAATAATCCAGGTGGGTTTAGATCAACTCTAGCTATGTTATCAAGAGCAGCCACTGATCAGTGAGCCACCGCAGAAGCCTGATTCAACCATTCCTAGTGTCAAAGGGATCTGGAGGTTTTGGTCCCAAGGTGTAGAGCTGTTTGATTCCAACAGCCTTCAAACACAATTGGAAATTGTAACTTTTCTGTTACCTTTTTGGCAGTGAAGTTAGTGTGTGGTGGGGAAGTGTGCTTAGTTTGAGGGTTTGGTTTTTTTTTAGTGGCTTTCTTTGGTTTTGTTTTCTTTGTATTTACAACTTGAAACTCTTTCAGACTAACAAATGTGTTCATTTCCTTTACTTTCCCTACATCTGTAACCTTTTCTCACTGTTCAAATTTGGGGCCAGATCCTCAGCTGGTGTTAAACTGCTATAAGAATTGCCAGACTGGATGAGGCCTGTGGTCCACGTGGACAGCGGCTAATAGCAGCTGCTTCAGAGGAATGCATAAGAACCGTGCAATAGGCTGATGTGGGATAATTCCCCCCGCCCCACCCCAGTTCAACCTGGTCCCCAATAGTTAGTGTGGCATAGCTCCATTTGCTTTCTGTGGAGTGATGCTGATTCACACCAATGGAGGATCTGTTGTGTAATTGACAAATTGTAGATTGGCCCTCTATCTGGCAATTTCCAGTTGGCTCACTCCTGTAGCCATTGCAATAGAAGTGGATCTGGAGAAGGGATGTGAAGGAGGTGGTGGCTTTATTGACCTGTTTAGCAACAACCTGAGAAATGCCGTCTACGGCCCCACTAGCACTGGTGGGTATTGGCTCAAAGGCTGTTGAATTACACACACTGTAGTAGCTTAGCTGGTAGACCTGGTCCAGCAAGCCACTCTGGAACAGTGAATACTCTGAAAAGATGAACAAATAAGGGGCAAACTGAGGCACCACCCAAGGAAGATACAATTATAATCCTGAGTTCCAGACCCCTCATTGTCCTGTATTACTACAGACCTGCTGTGTCCGAATGAGACTGCAGCTGTCAATAGATGGATATTCAAGATGGCGTTATGAAATCATTCATTAATACCACTAAGCAAAACAGGAGTCATGAACGTGCTCTGCCTTCTAAAGTAACTTTGGAAAACTTAAAAAAAAAATCTGTGCAAAAGACAACTACAATTGCTATCATTCAAATAAGGAAATGAAGCTGAAGTAAAATGGCAATTGGGAAAGCAAACTGCACAAGTTTAGAACAATAGATATGGAACTTGTGACTTTTTTTTATAGAGGTTGACCAATGTGCTGTGAAGATAATAGACAAGCTGCAAATATCTGACAGAATAATAAAAGTGCTGTCTCATTGCAAAGAGCTGAAGTGGCTCTTACTTCTGCAAGCAAGTGATTTTTGACTTTCCCATGTCCTAAGGAAGATGGACTCACACCACAGAACTGCTTTTTAAGATGGGAGGGAGTTGGGGAAGAAGAATCCCCAAAAAACACAATACAGGAAAAGTTGGATCCTCTGATAGGTACCTTTTGAGGAGATGTTTATGCTGTAGCTTAATTCTTAAGCAATGGGGAGGGTAGATTATAGCATCATCTGTTTATAAGAAAGGAAACCAAGGCTAAAGGTTAGGGATCGAAAAGACTAGTAGATGAGAGAGATCCTTGGTGAGAGTAGCCCATGAGTATTAAATGTTCTCTCTAGCTGGACACATGACTGCCCACAAACTGAAGAAGTGTTCACAGATGAAATCTGTACTGAAACAGATTTCCAATGGCATTCGAAGGGCCTAATTCCGAGCTCACTTACGCAGGCATAAATCCACCCGGGCAATCTATTGGTATAAATCCGGACTGTTGGCACAGCAGTTTTGCCCCACCCTAGGAATAACGCTGTGAGGCGATGTGCCTCGGACACACCTAGGGGATCCCTAAATATTTCTCTGGAGGAAAGAGTCAGACTCCACAGACTTGAGTGGAGGAATATTTATGAATACCATGGACAAATTCTGGTGTGACTTAAAAATTGACACACACAGAATGACATTTACAAACTTCAAGTCTGATACAATATATGATGCATCAGCAGCTTTTTCAATGTTTGTTTGGGACAATTCCCATAATAAAATAGAAATGTAATCCCCACCCCCATCTTGGTTTCTTAAAAAAAAAACCAAAAAAAAACAAAAAACCCTCTCTCTCAATGAGGTTTCCCTAAGATGTAATTTCAGATCTGTATAAATATCCTCCTGTTGCAAAAGGTGATAATTACCACACCCGCATGATGTTATAATATATACATCTAATTGCAGTAGAGTTATTTGGGGCAGCCAGGCCCCTAAAAATATACTTTTATTGCATGCCTCCAAGCTGTGATGAAGGTCATCTTATTGCTACCTGACAATACACTTGCAGGGCACTTCTGGTTTTGTATAACTAAAACCAATCTGCTTTTAGCCTTTTCCTTGTCTAGCTAGCTAAGTTTTTCTCGTGATTAAAAATAAATGTGTTTCAGAGGGACACACAGGCCAAAAGACGTGTAAAGCTAGATCGTGGCTTGGACTATAGGACTGGAGGGGAAGTAAAATTTCCCCCTTTAATCCCTTGCACAGGCTACAGGGAACTGAGGTCCCTGTACTAACCTCAGTGTGTGCACTTTGGCACAGCATGTGATCTTATTTTTACCTATGCCAGCACCCCCGCTCCCTATGCTGGCCATCGTGACTTTATCTGTTCCCAAGACGACTTCAGCCACCAGTTCCTGCGTGTTGGGGGTGGTGGTGGGGGGAGGTAAGCAGGCTCTGTGTGCTTGCTTACTCTTGTGTGCCTTTTCAGGGGGGTTCAGTTGGTTCTTATACTATTAGTTCCATGTGGGGATGTGAAATCCAAGCCACTATCTAGTCCCAAATGGCTTGGAGTGTTCTCTCTTAATCCGGTCCAGGTTTGCTGTCCATCCCAGGTTTCGCAGGTTTACCCTGGCTATGATGGGATATGATTCTGCAGCTCTCTCATATGCAGCTGCTACTCACTGGTCTAGTTATGAAGAGTTTGGAGGCTCAGGCCCCCAGCTTGTAGCATTCTGAGGCCTGCGTTAATCAGCAATGTTCCATGGTTCATCGGGCTTCATGGCCACATCCTGCAGCCCGTACCCCCACAAGTGGTCCTTGTTCATGCTCAAGGAAAGTATCGGTTGTGGGATAGGGCCCTGGGTGTTTTTAATTTAAAGACTGTATCTGGCTCTGTGCCCTCCTACTACTGATTGATTTTTGCCTTTCAGCATATGGAAGAACATAACCAGTCTGAACAAGCTCGGCAACAGACTCACAGAAGGTCCTGAGGTCTAGAGTGGAGGTTAGTTGGCCAGGAAACCAACTTAGCAAAGGCAATAAACAAATTAGCCAGAGAATCTGCTCCTTTGACAGGAGCCCCTAGAAAGAGACACAAAGGTGGTAATATGATGTTACTGAGTGAACGCATTCGCAAGGCATGTTTTCCAGGCAGCATATCGGGATTTTACTGAATGAGTTGCACTGATTTTGTAACAAGAGCTGTTTGGATAAATTCCTGAGCACGTCTCTGAATGATTTGCCCTTCCAAGGTTAAGATGCTGCAGCTCCAACTGCAGGAAAAGATGAATTCAAAGGCAGAAGGAAAGCCGGGCTAATACAAGGGATTATATGGCACAAAGACTTGCAGGAGGGAGTGGCCAGGAGAGCAGCGGCACTGAAATTCTATGACAGCAATGCTAAAAGACAGTACAATAATGAGCAAACCTTTAAAAGCATCGTTCAGTTTAAATAAGACTGGCTTTTCTGAAGTTCAGGGTATTAGCTGAAACTTATCTGGGTCTCTGAGTTTCAGCTTTGCATGTTAGAACAACTTCTGGCTTCTAGAGTTACACTTTGATTGAGGATGAAGATAAATGTCTTCAGGCAGTCCGATGACTTGCACTTCAGAAAGTGGCACACAATGAAACCATTTAGCTTTCATGACTTGAATTTTCAAAGTCAGCTAAGGGAGTGGGATACAAAATTCCCATTAAAATGACCAGGAACTGAGCATCCAAACCCCTTAGGCAGTGCTGGAAAATCTCAGCCCACGTGTCTGGGAGCTGCTTGAAAACATGTGCGACTCAGTGGTGCTTGCACCTGCTGCAGAGCAGGTGGGTGGCATTTGGTTGTTGCCGAAAGAAACAAGCGCCTGGTGTTGACTCTGGAACTCCTATGTACTCTGTATCCCTGGCTTGGCAGGCAATCACCCTGCACCAGTAATTTGTATGGGAAGACCAGATCATGACCTACTCTTTCTGACGAGCTTCTTGGATCACATTTCACCTGCAACTCCTTTGCCTCCTATAATGCTTCACCAGCTGGTGCTGAAACACAGAGCCCATCCAGGTTTCACCCATGACCTTCCACACTTTTTTCTCCCTCTGCCTTCTCCTCAACTCTTCCCAGGGCCTCCTGGCCCTTTCAGTTTCTTGCTAGACCTTGCAGTTAAAAATCCCCACTTCAGGCCTTCCGGCCTCTTCCCTTCCTCCAGGGCCTTTCAGCGCCTCCCTACATGAATTTTCAGGCCAACTTTATTTGTGGATCTTTGCTTTTGGTGCTCACACGATGTTGTCTGCTCATGGAGACAGATGTACAGAGCCTTTGGTCACCATCCATTCAGTTACAGGGAGGGGGCGTCTCTAAAGACCAGAGCCAAACTCGGACATCGTCATGTATGTATCACAGAGCAAACTTGCATAACTCCAAACAGTGATACTTGCCAAAGCAAATGTTCCAAACTGCCTTTCTGATGTGGTGAATGCAATGGCTTTTTTTATGGTGGCTTTGGACTCCTTTATTGATTATTTTTAAATACTCTGGCTCCTCACATTAAGGTATTCCTTTCTAATAGTGGTTGGGGGAACCTTGGAAACAGTAGTTCAATGGTGATAAACCAATACAATTAACATGCTGAACACACATGTGGGATAGGTCAGGGACAGATCCTTGTCTAAGAAACAAGGCAAAGATGACCACAGTGGAGCACCTTGAGGCAAGAGACCGCTGCAGAACTGTTGTTGTTTGGCGGGGAGAAAAAGATACATAAAATTCTGCCGTGAGAGTCAACTGCACTTAGTTTGCACAAAGTAGAATGCTGGTAACAAGGACAAATAAGACCCCGCTTCTGGAGGAAGTAGAGGGGGAGGTGTGTGCCTTTTTTTGGTGTGTGGGGGAGGGATGTATCTTATAGGTGCTCCGTGTTGGACCTGCTCTAACTTGCCTTAACCAGGTTCTCTGCTCCCTGTTCGAATGCAGAGTCAAATTCGAAGTCTGATTCATGTTCTTGGTCCTCATCATCCAAGCCCTCCACAGAACTGGCCCAACCTATCTGAGGGATTGCTTCTCTCAGGGTCTACAAACAAGACTTCCCACCAAAAGCTCCAGTCCTCTGGAAATCACCAGCTTGAGACTAGTGAGCACAGGAGACTGTTTCCATGGCAGCTGGCCTTAGATAGTTGAACTCTGTCATCTTCCGCTTTCAAGGCAGCGATCAACCTCCCCAGCATGAGAGCAAAATGGAAAGTGCACTTGAGCCTACCTTTCCCACAAGGTTATACTCCTCCAGCAAAGGGGTGTGCGCGTGTGTATGTGTATGTAGTTTATAAGTTCAGCACTGTTACCTTGGTGTAAATTCCTGAATCAGCAGACTATTTATTTAACCTTGACAAAACTGGAAATAGTGGAAGCCATGATACCTGGCTTCCACTATCTTGCTCTGTCCATTATACTCATCCAATACCTGAGCACTGAGAATATTCCCCCACACGTTCAAATTTGACAAGTTTAAAAACTGCTTTTAAAAATGAAAATCTAGATCAACTTTTAAATACTGTTTCTGGATGTTCCCGTTGCAGTGTGTGCATTTGGCAGCATGTTATCAACGGATGGATAACTTGCACTGAGTCATCAGAACGTGCATGTTAATACTGACTGTGCAGACCCACTAAATGATGCATCAGGCTGGGGAGAGAGAGCACTTCTTATAGAAGAGAGATGACTGAAATAGCTCAACTCAGTCACAACCTGCGTCTTTATCATGGATAATGGGCAGACCACCCAATTTGTCTCCCTAATCTATTTACAGTAAATGAGTCATACAACAGGCCCGTGTCAGAGAGATGTTTGCTAGAGATTTGAAAACGGGTGGTGGATGAGCTCCCTCCAAGCTTGCTTACCAAAAGCCTATGGAATGACTCAAGTTTTGCCTCTCAGCTGAAAATCAGTCAGTGACGACACTGCCAAGTGCTCCGAAGCATATTAGCTAGCACATCTGCTGAAACGATAAGGTGATATTAGAATGAGATCACTGCCTTGTGCTGATACTGACTCTTGGTGGCTGTCAGTAAGCCTCTGAGTGCAGAGGGAAGTGTGTGGGGTGATACTGACGTTTAAAGAATGTCTTGGAAGCTTAAACTATTTTAAGAACCTATTGTGAACCTTACGAGTCCCCCAAGGGAAAGTCTTGTTTTAGGGACCTAATTCTGCCACCTGGTATGCACCATATAAATATGATGTGTATGTGTGTAATATACATGAGCTTAAATCTGCTCACTCATGTGCATAAGGATGTGTGTGGATTCTCCCAAATTCTCCACAAACAAATAACTTGTGCTTTAACCATGAGCATTACAAGGGTGATCCAGTGGATATAGTGTACTTGGGTTTTCAGAAAGCCTTTGACAGGGTCCCTCACCAAATGCTCTTAAGCAAAGTAAGCAGTCATGGAATAAGAGGGAAGGTCCTCTCACTGACCAGGAAGTGGTTAAAAGACAGGAAACAAAGGGGAGAAATAAAAGGTCTGTTCTCAGAAGGGAGATGGGTAAATAGTGGTGTTTCCCAGGGATCTGTAGTGGGACCAGTGTTGTTCAACATACTCATAAATGATCTGGAGAAAAGGGATAGATAGAGAGGAGGCAAAATCTGTAGACAATACAAAATTACTCAAGATAGTTAAATCCAGAGCAGACTGCGAAGAGTTACAAAGGGGTGTCCCAAAACTGGGTGTCTGGACAACAAAATGGCAGATGAAATTCAGTGTTGATAAATATAAAGTAATACACGTGGGCAGGGCCGGCTCCAGGCACCAGCGACGGAAGCAGGTGCTTGGGGCGCCCAATGGAAAGGGACAGCACATCCGGGTCTTCGGCGGCAATTTGGCGGTGGGTCCCTCAGTCTCTCTCAGAGTGAAGGACCTGCCGCCGAAGAATTAAGCGGCGTGGGCGAGCTGCCACCGAAGGGCTGCTGATCGGGGGTTTATCTTTTTTTTTTCCTTCTCCACTTGGGGTGGCAAAAAAGCTGGAGCCGGCCCTGCACGTGGGAAATCCATAATCCCAATTATACATACAAAATGATGGGGTCTAAATTAGCTGTTTACCCCTCAAGAAAGACATCTTGGAGTCGTCATGGATAGTTCTCTGAAAATACCTGCTCAGTGTGAAGCAGCAGTCAAAAAAGCTAGCAGAATGTTAAGAACCATGAGGAAAGGGATAGATAATAAGAGAGAAAATATAATGCTACTATATAAATCCACGGTACACCCACACCTTGAATACTGCATGCATTCTGGTTGCCCCATAAAAGGTGTATTAAAATTGGAAAAGGTATGTAAAAGGGCAACACAAATGATTAGACTTATGGAACAACTTCCATATGAGGAGAGATTAGAGACTGGGCCTGGTCAGCTTGAAAAATAGATAACTAAAGGGGGATAAGATAAAGGTCTATAAAATCACAAATGGTGAGGAGAAAGTAAATAACACTTCCTTATTTACTCCTTCACGTAAGACAAGAACCAAAGGATGAACCAAATGAAATGAATAGGTAACAGGCATAAAACAAAAGGAAGCACTTCTTCACACAACACACAGTTAACCTGTGGAACTCATTGCCAGCAGATGTGGTGAAGGCCAAAACTATAATGGGATTCAAAAAAGAATTAGAGGTTCATGGAGGATAGGTCCATCAATGACTATTGGCCAAAACGGTCCAGGATGCAGCCTCATGCTCTAGGCATTCCTAGCCTCTGACTGCCAGAAGCTGGGAGTGGATGAGAGGGGGTGGATCACTCGATCTCCTGTTCTGTTCATTCTCTTTGAAGCACCTGGCATTGGTCGATGTTGAACGACAGGATATGGGGCTAGATGGACCATTGCTCTGACCCACTATCACTGTTCTTATGTTCATCTATTTCCCTTGCACTTCATTTTCTTTCCATTTGGGATTCACTTGAATTGACCCTCGGGTTGCTTGAACGGGCTGGGAAGGAAGGCATTCTATACAAACTTTTGAAAGGGTGGGATTTTGCAATTTTTTCAATGTATATCCTTGTCACCATGCCTTTGTGGGTCACAACTGAGAATATCAAATTCAGGACTAGCTGCTGGGGGGTAGGGGGGAGGACAGAGACATGCCCTGAAACTGGTGGTGGTTCTTCTGTAATGTATACCCAACCAGCAACAAAAGTAAACTTCTGTTTCAACATGCTGGCTAACAAGAAGTCAAAAAAGCAGTCACCTTGGATATTCCAGTCATTGTATCGCTACCAAAAACACTATGCTTAATGATGAGTGGTTATTTAAAACCAATTTAATCAAACAAAAGGGTTCTTCTGATCCCAAAGGACCAGCCACATACCTAGGTCAATATATAACTCAGATCTTACCCAATAATCACACTGTTGCCAATCTTTTAATATCTAAAGGTTTATTTATAGAAAGAAAGGTGAAAGTTAAAATTAGCTAAAGGAATCAAATACATACAATTGCAAAATTCTTGGATCAGGCATGTAATAGTGATGGAATAAACTGCTGCCTTACGTCAAGTCTCTGGTTGCTTCCAAATCATTGGAAGGTTCAGTCCTTTAGTTAGAATGCTCCCATTAGTACAAGTTCATCATAGTCCAGAGGTTTGAGCAGGAAAGAGGCAAAACAGAGACTTTTCCAGGGTCTTTTACAGCTTCTGCCAAGTGAAAGGAATCCCATTGTTCTGACTGTGGGAAAATTATAGGTAACAAGATGGTGTTTGGAGTCACATGGGCAAGTCACATGTCCATGCATGATTTCACTTAGTCATAGCAGAGGCCATCACAGGAAAGTCCATTCAGTGTAGATAGGTGTCTCCCATGGTCCATTGTGAGTTGTGTTCTTTGAGCCATTTAACTTGAATAGTCCCTTCAAGATGTGCAGGCTAAATACCTTGTGGGTGTTACCACATGAGCAAACATTTGAAATACAGGTACACAATACTCATAACTTCAGATACAAAAATGATGCATACCAATAGCATAATCCTATTCAGCATATCATAACCTTTCCATAGACACCTTACTTGACATACTTCGTACAAGATTTGTTGCAATTATATAACAGTGGTAGCAACAATGATCTACCTGGTCATATTTTAATCAGATAATGTCACAATTCTGCCATATAAATGGTGCTCAGATGCTGTGGTGATAGATGCCTTAGAAATTCCTAAAATGGAGAGGTAGACATAGTGTCATATGACACTATCATAGGAAAAGTCAGAGGGGCTCTGGTATCCAAGGCATGTTCAGCCACCTCTATATTTGTTAGTCTCTAAGGTGCCACAAGGACTCCTCATTCTTTTTGCTGATACAGACTAACACGGCTACCACTCTGAAACCTGTCATCTATATTTAGTTCATGATAGTTAATAACTTAACTTTGTTATGGCCTGAGCATAGCAGGTAAACAACTCAGCAATATTCAGCCCTGTTTAATGCCTGCTCTGCTTCATTCCATTGCACTTTGACTGGGTGCTGGGGCAGGAAATGTGCTAAATTGAAGCATTGTTACTACAAGGGCTGCCCAAATAATCTGCACAGTTGACATTTCAGCCAAGCTGGCCTTCCTTGGGGCTCGATATGACCTGAACTACAAAGGTGGTTTGCTTGGTTGAAGTCAGATGCGTTAAGTTATAGAAGAAGCCAGGCTATGTTGCCAGGGCATCTCCAGGTTTCAGCTCCCTTCTGCAAGGAAAGGAAAACCCAGCATCTCATCTCTGCACTATTGACAGGTTGTTATAGCCTCAACTTTCATCTGCTTAGACTGAAATCCCTTCGGTGGACAAATGTGAGCAATTTAGTAATTATTTCTAGTAGAAAATAGACTCCATTACAGTTCAGCTGCCCACTGCTCCAGCTGTTAATGTTCATGCACTGTGTCTGACTCGCATGTAAATTGGACACGTTCTTGGTCATGTTTTTAACTCCCTTTTTTTATGTGCATCCTTCCTAATGTGATCCTTGTGGCTTCTAAACTCAATTTTCCTTTATGTAAATATATACGAAGCAAATAGAGTGGGTTAAAGGTCACTTGCCACCTTGTATCCTCTCTCTTGAAGTTGTCTGTATTTGATGTGCTCTCCTCACATGTATTATGTAAAATCACCACAGCAGAGAGCAGTCATTAACTGGCCTCTGTTTGACTTAGGATTTGCAGTACCCGGTTGTTCACAGCAAAATTAAGTGATGATTATTACAAGCCACAGGGAGGAGCATAAAAGAGAGAACAATGGGACTTCATGTTCTTTTTCCTCTATGGAAACTGCATGAATGAGCACAGCTAATGGCAGGTCTCTGTATCTTTCCTCCAGGAAAGGGTAAAAAAACTAGTGATCCTTTTGTGCTTTATTAACAGTTTTTTGTTAAATTTTAAATGTCCATCTGGTTAGGCTGAATTCTCTTCAGTGGCTAGATGTGAGCAATTTGGTGGTTATTTTGGGGGAGAAAATTGGCTCTGCTAGAACTTTCATGCCCATTGCTCCATCTGGTAAACTGCAGGCACTGTCTTCACCACACAAACATTGCTTTGATAGATGATACATTTTATGTAGCTGAGCTCATCAAAGGAGTTCAACAAATTTGTTTGACACCCCATTTTCTCCCCTGCACACTCTCTCTCTTCGCAGCCTATCAAACGCACCGTTTATGCTATTGTTCAGGTAAACAGAAGTTTGACATTTGCCTCCTGGTGTTTTTCCATCTTCGCTTTTGACAGTTGATAGTGACAAATAGCTGACGCTTGTGAGTAGGACTGTCCTTTCCTGATGGCTTTTGTCTGATTTCTAACCTGCTGCATCACCTTAGCATAGTTTTTTGAGTGCGGGAGTGATATTATGATCATCTAGTTTGACCTTTTGCATAACATAGGCCATAGAATTTCATCCAGTGAAATTGCTTGCATCACGCCCAAACCCTTGTGGTTGAATTAGCATTAGAGAGACATCCATTCTAATCAAAATTGTTGGCAAATCTATCTGTTTACTTGGTAGGTTGTTCCAATGGTTAATGACCCTCTCTGTTCAAAATGTGTGCTACACTTGCCTGAACTTGTCTAGCTTCAACTTCTAGCTTGTCCTTGCCTATTAGATTAAAGAGGATTCTACCACCACACACAGACTTGAAAGTCTTTAAAAGTTGTCTGGAACCTGATCCTGCATGGTGCTGCTTAGCACCCACTGTGCATGTAGGAATTGAGGATGCTTAGAACCTTTTGGGACTAGGGTCAGACTGCTGAGCTTTGATTAAAGGGACATCCTTAACTGAGGAAGGGGTTGGAGCATTAGCTTAGGACTTAGGGAGACCTGGTTCAATTCTTGGCCCTGCGACGGACTTCCTATGGGACCTGGGGAAAGTCACTTAATCTCTCTGGGTCACAGTTCTCCAGCAGTAAAATGGGGATAATAGCACTGCCCCACCTCCCAGGGGTGTTGTGAGGTGCTGCAATACAACAGTGGTAGTGGCAACATAAGTACCTAATATTAGTTAAATCATACAGAAGTGTGTCTTGTTACAGATAACCCCCAAGATAACTGTTCCTGAGAGCGACTTGAGAAAAAGGTGTGGCTTGTTTCCCCTAACTGCTTCAGCTTGTTTTTGTGTATTTGATAGAATTTGGGCCCTAATTCAGCAAAGCACTTAAGCGTTGCTTAACTTCAAACATGTGAGTAGTCTATGCTTAGTACTTTCCTGGGTCAGGGCCATAGGACATAGTTGATTTCATTGTTTTCCCCTGAGTTTCTCTGTGTTCGTAGGCTATGGTTTACCGTTGCTCTTTTGAAGCCTTATACAGAAACCCCTTTATTGAATTTCCTGTTCACGCAATCCTACTGTCCTAGTCAACTAACTAACTATATCTGACCAATTTAAAATAACTTGTCAGAAGGCTTTGGTAGTCTTCCTCATTCCTCCTCCTTACCCCCTCCCTGGCCCCGCCCCAAAGCAGCATTTTCAATTTTACAGTTTGCTTGTTGGCAGGATGAAAATGCTTTTCAATTTATTTATAACAACTTGGGATTTCTTAATCATGAATTGACTTGCTACAGGGGTGGTGTAAAATTCATCAGGGTGAGAGGCTCGAAGTCCACATTTTGACTTGAATTTGATGCATGTAGCCTCTTTCTACTTAAGTATGGGTCTGAATGAACTCGAAGCAAAAGTCAACCAGCACAAGTGAATTTTTTTTTCTGGTTTTGATGCAAAACATGAAACCAGCCACTTTCTATGCAAGACCAGAAATCTGACCAGATAGACTCAAAAGGTCTGTGAACCATCAAATGAACCTAGACTGAATGTGTTTTGGGTAAAATCAGGACCACTTTGCAAGGTTTCAGGTTTCATTGCTGGGATTGGAGTGACACTACATCTTACCTGTGTGTGTGTGTGAGTGTAAACACACACGCACGTGTGCTCGCGCTTTCCTCATCCTCCTCATTAAATCCTTTTCTGATGAATGAATTGTATGGGCATGGACAAAGGAGGAGCCAGGGTCATATAAAGCCTATGAGCACAGTGAATTAAAGAAAAAGAAGGTTTTGGAAAAAAGGAGTGCAACTTGCCGAGATCATCTCTCCGCTCTCCTACTGACTGACCAACCGACACATCCCTTCGCCCTTTGCATTGCTGTCTCAGAGCCCAGTGTCACTGTGCATGCACGTTTTCCACTCAGCCAGTCACTAAACTTTGGCAAAGAATAATGTTCATCGGTTGGAAGAACAGCAGGAAATGTGTGTATGAAGCAGTTCGTTGGATTCTAGGCCTGGGAGCAATGGGGGATGTGTGGGGTCAGGGCAGGGGAGAAATGTGTGGTGGGGGTTTTTTGTTTTTTTTTCATCCTGTGAATGTGACACAGGGTGGATTAAGTAGCTCTGAGATGCCAAGAACGGCTGTTTAAAGTCCTCACCTCCATAAATCATATGACTAGGTCAGAAATCTGCTTATTTGCCAGGAGTAGGGCGCTAACTAGCCTCCTATTTTTCTGTTCTCTTCTACAAAAACAGCAGGGGTGATGCTTAATTAAAGGGAAGAGTGGGAGTGTGAAATAGCTCTAACCACAACCCCTCTCACCTCTGTCTCATCCCCTCTGTTTGCCTGAGCCTCCTGCATTTTACGCTCTTTTCAAACAGCCTGGCACTTCTCTTTTTTCCCAGCGCTGGAGGGGAGGAATCACAACTGTCTCAAGAGCTGGCATTTTTCCAGGACTGCAGTGCAACTAACGTTTTGCAGATCCAGCATTCATGGGAAAAGAGGGGTTGCACACGGATGAGGTGCTTCCATTTCAGAACAGATGGTAGTTACCCATTTTACTTACTTACTTTTTCTGTTGTCTGTTCGAGTGAGTAATCGCTGCCCTTTTCAATGTTAAGGTGCTGGGAACCCTGGAAGCGTCAATCCTCTATTTCCGGGTCAGGCAATGGCAATCTGAGACTTCCCATGCTGCTCTGCATACCACTGACCTTTGCAATGACCTGAACTTTTACTGAGGGTGAGAGGTAGTTCAGGCTCTATGTTAGCTCAAGCCTCAGCACCCAGAGCGCCATGCAGAGATGATCAAATATGCCAAATTGTGTGTGTCGTGTTTAAGTAGAATGGTCCATGATCTATTAAGATCTGAGCAAATTACAGCCACATTAATTAAACATAGGCTCTCTGGTTTGAGCCTGAGCCACAGATGGAATGCCACTATTGATATTCATAGAGGCACGCGGCCCTTTAACTTCAGCTTGTGTTGATCAGCAGAACAATTTATTTTAGGTGCAGCTACATGTTGTTGGTGGAGAGAGGCGAGTGCTTTTAAATGACTATCACTGATGAGGATCTAGTACAAGAAAAGAGATGGAAGGGAGCTTGGATAAGGAAACCTCCAGATTGGCTATTAAAAGCTTAGGGTTTTTTTTTTCTTTTTCAAATGAGCCTAATGGAGTTAGGCATCCCACTCACTGAAATTTAATGGGGATTGGGCTCCTAACTCCCCTAATTGCTTTTGAAAATCCCCACCGTAAAGAGCACGTTAGTTCTTTTCTGACTGTTACGGCCCTTTAGATAAGGTCACTGCTAGACTGATATTCAACCAGTATTAAGTGAGCATGTCCATAAAGGGAAATTCACCTGTTAAAATGCACAATTGTCCCTCCATCTTTAGAGATGAAGAATAAAACATCCAGGATGCTAAAATAATGGATTTTTTTTCTCTTTCCTGGGCCCATGGGGAAAGGACCCAGTGCTGCGTGTGTGTGGGCTTTTTGTTTATATATAGACTACAACAGTGCCTAGAGGCTCCAGCTGAGATCAGGGCCTCTCTGTGCTCGATGCTGTGCCCTGCTCCAGAAAGCTTACAGTTGATACTGAACAGCCAAAGAATGGGAGAAATAATATAACATAAGAAAAGCCACACTGGGTCAGAGCAAAGGTCCATCCAGCCCAGTATCCTGTCTTCCGACAGTGGCCAATGCCAGGTGCCCCAGTGTGAGTGAACAGAACAGGTAATCATCAAGTGATCCATTGCCCATTCCCCTGCTTCTGACAGAGGCTAGGAGCACTGCCCACCATTATTTGTATTTTACAAGCAGTAAACCAAGGCACAGGCATTAAGTGACTTCCCAAGGTCCTGGAGGGAATCTGGTGGAGCTAGGAACTGACTGTAGAACTCTTGATTCTCAGTGCATTGGACTAACTGCTAATCAATCCCTCCTTTTAAAATTAGGTGCAGCTGAAGTATGGCATCTCTGGTGGGGTTTTCTTCTTCCCTGTGTGGCACCTGGAGATGCTGTGGGTAAAGGTGAGTGTGGACCTTTAAACATCATGATGGAAAATAAAAAAAACCTACCTTTCCTTCTCTCTTCCCCTCCCCCCACAATCTGTTACGTTATCCTTAAGTTAGAGGGGTTGGTGACGGTTTGCCAGCAGTCATGGTTAATGAAGGCAGCCTGCTCCTCCAGTCCCTAAAAATGCTACAGGCCTGTCAGCCAGCAGGGTATCTGTGTTCCAGACAGCAAAGGATAAGGCTAGTGGTCACTTCTTCTATTCCTTTTGTCTCTTAACTGTCAGAAGAGCAGACATTGGTGTTGAAATGTCTGGTGCTGTCTGAAGATACCATGGCTGCCCTTAAAGTCAGCATCTGCTGACTGTTACCACCTGGCCGTGCAATGTTTGAGATAACACAGTTGCTTCCTCCAACTTGCAAGAAATCACTGTAGTGAATGTATGGTGTGTTCTGGCAAATGCTCACTTTTTAAAGGTTGCTCTTTGGTCAGTGGGCTCTGGGTGCTAGTGTTTAGCTACCAGCTGCTGCAAAATATTGCTCATTTATTAATATTTTTCTGGATGACCTTGGGAAAGTCTCGTCCACCTTGTGCTGAATTTTCTGCTCTGCAAAATGGGGTTAATGGTGCCGATCTCCTTCATCAAGTGCTGTGCGATCTGCTGATGAAATGCTCTATATATGAGCTAAGTATTAATTTTCTAGTGCGGTGGCACCAGAGCCCCAGAGTGCTAGGCTGGTACAAACACAAATTAAAGTCTTTGCCATAAAGAGTTTACAACTTAAATCAATAGTTGATTTTAAAGCCAACTGACTGACTTCTGTTGCCCACTGACTAACCCAGCAACCTTGCTGCCTAGCTGGATGGGCACTTTGCACCAGTCGTTTGGCACAGGCTTTGCAGTGGCAGGGATCACTTTCTTTCTTGGACACATTCCGTTTCCTGTCTTCTGTGTGGATTTGAGATGGGTCATAGACCTCAGATTAAGTGTCTGCTTGTGTTCTTGTGGCCTGCCCAGGGCTGTGGATTGCACTCATGTGTAGAGACGCTGGATCTTTCATAGACTTCAGAGCCAGAAGAGACCTTTAGATCATCTAGTCTGACCTCCTGTACAACATGGGAAAGCTTATGTCCATGCAGTGTTAAAAAATGTAAATAGAAGTGAAGGCTTCATTTTTGTGTGTGGCGTCTGCAAATACACAGGCGCATTTGTATGCTCAACCCTTCTCCCCCTTACTCCCTCCCCCCCAGCTGTGCTGAGAGAGAGACTCCTTTCCCTTCCCAAAGTCACCATTCTGTTCTCCTGATCCTGGGCTTTCCAGGACAATGTGCTCCACCCCACCTCTGACCTGACCCCTCTCTGCCTCTGTCATGACTCCTGTGTGAGGGCGGCTCTATGCTACTGAGGAGGAAATTCCCTCTGTTGTGGGGAACTCTGGCAGCCTACTGGGGGTGTCTTTCTGGCTTCTTGGTGTTGCTGAGGCAGAGCAAAGAAGCCAATTCAGTGGGACCCCCCCTCCAGTTTCTATGCCCAAATAGAATTAACATGCAAAAATGGCATAAGCAGGCTCCCGGCTACCCATATATGTGTGATTTTTATGACTGTATTTGCTGATGCTCATAGAAAGTTTGGCCCCAGATCTTGTACTCAATAAAAATGACAATGTTAATGGATTTCACTCCAATATGCGGAAGACAACCACCTTCATGTGATCCTCCCTGCTAAGTGCTTTGGCGTGACCAATGCCATCAGTGTGGCCATCGGCGGCCTCTCGATCTAAAAAGCAACTCCAGTGGTGGTGTCAACCAAAATGGCCCTCATCAGGGCAAACATTGGAAATACGCTTATAGTGACATATCTGCCAACTCAATGTAGAAGGCTTCTCTTCTGCAAAATGCGACCAAGCTGCTATGCAAACAGACTGAAATATGAAACTCATGACCACAGTTTTCTTAAATGTTTAATAAATCACGTTGGGCCATATTCTGACACCCTCAGAACCTGCTTAGCATTGTGTTATACAAGTCTTCATCTGTCTGATCCACACACCCAGAACCTGGCTCTTTAGCTCAAGCACCAGTCACTCATGCTTCCAGCTCAAAAGGTTCCATTGTTCATTCCCATGTGTGTGGACCCAGATCAAAGCCTTCACCTTACTTTTGCACAGCTTTATGGAGTTGTGCTACTTGTGGAGTCAGGTACTACTCATTGAAACGGGAGAGAATCCAGCCAATCCCAAGCATCAGCGATGCCTTTAAAGGTAATGCAAAATTTAGTGTGTATGCTTACTCAGCAGTGAGATGGGATTTAAATTGGCTAACAAGAACTGCTGCTGTCTCTGAAAGAATATGAGCAATGTATCCTTGTAGGAACTTGTTCAATACTGAGTGCAGATTCTTTAGTTTCAGAGGAAAGGTTAAAGCATGCTGAACTTTGTTTTCACTACTAGGTAGCCCTACGCTACCGGTACTCCTAGCTATCTTCGAGACACCACTGACTTCCTGAAGAAACTGCAATCCATTGGCAATCTTCCAGAAAATACCATCCTGGCCACTATGGATGTATAAGCCCTCTACACCAACATTCCACACACAGATGGACTACAAGCCGTCAGGAACAGTATCCCCGATACTATCACAGCAAACCTGGTGGCTGAACTTTGTGACTTTGTCCTCACCCACAACTATTTCAGATTTGGGGACAATTTATACCTTCAAGTCAGTGGGACTGCTATGGGTACCCGCATGGCTCCACAGTATGCCAACATTTTTATGGCTGACTTAGAACAACGCTTTCTCAGCTCTCGTCCCCTAACGCCTCTACTCTACTTGCACTACATTGATGACATCATCATCTGGATGTGGAAAAGAGGCCGTTGAGGAATTCCACCAGGATTTCAACAATTTCCACCCCACCATCAACCTCAGCCTGGACCAGTCCACACAAGAGATCCACTTCCTAGACACTACAGTGCTAATAAATGATGGTCACATAAACACCACCCTATACCGGAAACCTACTGACCGCTATACTTACCTATATGCCTCCAGCTTTCATCCAGACCACATCACGCCAAGCCATATCACATCCACGGTCTATGGCCAAGCTCTAAGATACAACCACATTTGTCCCAATCCCTCAGACAGACAAATGCGTACGGGATCTCTATCAAGCATTCTTAAAACTACAATACCCACCTGGTGATGTGAAGAAACAGATTGACAGAGCCAGAAGGGTACCCAGAACTCACTCACTACAAGACAGGCCCAACAAAGAAAGTAACAGAATGTCACTAGTCGTCACCTACAGCCCCCAACTAAAACCTCTCCAGCTCATCGTCAAGAATCTACAACCTGTCCTGAAGGATGTTCCCTCACTCTCAGACCTTGGGAGACAGGCCAGTCCTCACTAACAGACAGCCCCCCAACCTGAAGCAAATACTCACCAGCAATTACACACCACACAACAAAAACACCAACCCAGGAACCAAACCCTGCAACAAACCCTGGTGCCAGCTCTGTCTGTATATCTATTCAAGGGACACCATCATAGGACCTAACCACATCAGCCACACCATCAGGGGTTCGTTCACCTGCACATCTACCAATGTGAGATATGCCATCATGTGCCAGCAATCATCTGCCATATACATTGGCCAAACCGGACAGTCTCTACGCAAAAGAATAAATGGACATCAGGAATTTTAATAGTAGGAGAACACTTCAGTCTCCCTGGTCACTCAATAACAGACCTAAAAATGGCAATTCTTCAACAAAAAAACTTCAAAAATAGACTCCAACATGAAACTGCAGAACTGGAATTTAATTTGCAAACTGGACACCATCAAATCAGGCCTGAAATAAAGTCTGGGAGTGGATGGATCATTACAAAACCTAATTTCCCCCTACTGTTACTCACACCTTCTTGCCAACTGTTTGAAATGGGGCACTCTCATTACCACTACAAAAGCGATTTCCCTCCGCCCACCCGTTTGGTATCCTACTGTTAATTGAATTGTCTTGTTAGACTGACCTCTCTCTTGGTATGGCAACGCCCATCTTTTCACATGCTGTGTATTTATACCTGCTACTGTATTTTCCACTCCATGCATCTGATGAAGTGGGTTCTAGCCCACAAAAGCTTATGGCCAAATAAATTTGTTAGTCTCTAAGGTGCCACAAGGACTCCTTGTTTTGTTTTCACTGCTGCTCTGAAACAGCTCGCTTTGCTATTTTCTGTTTTAGGGGAAGTTACTTCAGTGTATTGCATTTATTTTTAAAGCAGGTCTCAATTTTTTAATTTTTTTTTAAACATAGCTTTACTTACCCGTGGCTAGTCCTAGAGCTTGAAACTATATAAATCTATGGTTGTCTGGTTCTAACTAGTTTAAAGTTGGCCCTAGCTTCATAAACTAGATTAATCCCCAGGAGCCTGTGGGGAATATCTCAGGTGTTGAGTGGTTTCCATTGCTCTTTGTGCTGCTGACTGGAGTGCTTCATTCTCACTAAAATGTCTGCTTTCCAGGGGGCCCTTCACTGCTCTAACACACTTGCACTGAGCTATCGGTCATGGAGTGCTATATTGGACTTCATGTTCTTTGCTGATGAGTCCTGGGTCTCGGTTGTGTTGCTACTCTCTAGTAGCAGTGTCGTATAATTCAGAATCTTTTAACTAGTCAGCCATCAAGGGTTTGATCTTATGCCCACTGGAGTCTTTGGAAAGACTCCCAGGGACTTCAGTGGCTATTGGATCAGGCCCTAAGCTTGAGTGTTTTGTTAAAGGGGGGAGGGAGGGGAAATCCCAATTATTAACATACAAAAACTTTCTATACAAGTGTTAAAAAAGCTTATTCATAACCTGTATTTGTTACCTTTTTAACATATCCATTGGTGTTTGGTCAACCTCTTACTATCTCTTTTGTTCAAATTTCAAAAACTTCAATCCTGGTATAAGGCTGTCAGTCGGTTTCGGAAAGCATTTCCTGTACTTTAGTTTGTCACCTCACTAATGTTGGGCAATATGTCATTCTCCAAAAACGAGCTATCCTGCATCTGGCCACTAGTAGTAATTTGTGTTATCAGTGTGTCCTTCAAGTCAATAGCCTCCTTCAAATTGTCCCCTAATAAACCCACTAGGTTGTGTGGGTAGCCTGTGTTTAGTGATCTTGAAAATTCTATTTAATATTTTCCTCCAAAATACTATCATCTTAGGGCATTCCCACCATCTGCTTGCAGCACGATGATGATGATGAGTTGTGGAACGAGGATGGAAAAACTCCAGTTTACTGGTACAGTGAGGGATGATAATTAGCATTTTCAAAGTGTTGAACTAATCCGTGCAACACTTCATTCAAAAAGTCTTGAAGACTGTTGAATCAAAACTAGTTTTTTTAACCCGAAGGAATATTCCTGGAAAATGTCCCCTATTCTCCCATATCTCCTGATATCTCAGCTTACTGACTGCTCCTCTTAGATTTATTGTGCCTTCCTGACTGTGTTTAATTTGGATCCCCTGTGTATGCGTGCGCGCTTATTTCTCTGTGGTCGATTGTGTTTTAGTGTTAGCTATCGGAAAAATGACATGTCTCCTGGGGTTTTCTTTACATGCTGTCTAGGCTCAGAGGCCACTGGGACCCATCACCTTTGGTCTTTGTCATAGCTCACAATTGATAGGCTTCCTGCTGGCATAATGGTATCCAAAGGCATGTTCGCTTGGCTCCTTCTGAAAACATCTCTCTTTTTAAATCATCAGTGTTAAATTTGTTACCCTGGGTGTGCAATGAAATCTGTGGAGCCCTGGGGTCAGGGTTTCTCCTCTAATGAAAATTGACTTTTTTGTTTTTGTTTTTGGTTGCTTGCTTTTCCAGTCTAATGGTGAAGTTGCCTGATTATTCACAGGTCCTTGGTGAATAACTTCCAACCTGACACACACAAGTCCTATACATTCAGCTTTTGGCTGGAGCAGAATAAAGCTCAGAATTGTGCTATTCATACTCAAAACACTGGAGCTGAGCTCAGGGGAGCACAGTTTGTCTAATTACTATGAATTTGGCCAACAAGCAGAACTAGGTACTGTATATAAAGTCACGCTGAAGAGAACAGTGAAGTATTTATGGAAGCTGGGCCTAGTTAAGTTGAGGGTAGGGAATCTCACTGGCTTAAGCAGCCTGGCAGAAAACCTATGGCAATAGAATTGAAGGGCCTAGTGTGCAATGAGAAGGGAAGGACTGTAGGATGAAAAAGCCATTGAGTGAGGACTCTGGGACCACAAAAACATTTACTCCTGGGGGAATTCTGTGCTACTGCGCATGCACAGAATTCCTGTCCCCTGCAGATTTGTTTCCCTGCAGAAAAATTACTTTGACAGGGAAACCCCAAGAGTGGTCATGCAATCCTCCCCAGCAGTATGCTTTGGGTGCCAGGGCAGCCATCAGATATAAATCACTGTGGGGCAGGACTGGAGAAGACCTGGCTGGTGGCTCCTCCCCTGCGCTGGGCTCAGCTGCTAGTCCCAGCTGGGCTGGAGAGGATGGGAATTTTGAAATATTGAGTGCAGAATTTTTATTTTTTGGCATAGAATGCCCTCAGGAGTAACCCTTGGACAGGAAGTATCTGCTATAGGGTTGGTCTCCTGAGGGTGAGGGGATCTAGTGATGTCTGACTGGATATGGTTAATAGGGATTTAGCCATGTGAGAATAGAGCATTTTGAGGGAGGATGAAGTGGCTGAGATTATAAATTCTTTGGGGCAGGAAATCTCTTTGCTCTGCATTTGTACAGCAACTAGCACGATCGGGTCTGGTCTATGGCTGTGGCTTGTAGGCACTACGGTGATACAAATAGCAACATTTATAGTGGACTGGCACTGGGTAGGAGTTTGTGATCTTCTCTCTTCCCCTTTCTTCCCCCCCGCCCCCAAAACAAACCAAAAATCCTGAAGGACGAGCAAGAGAACAGAACTAAAAAAGACCAAAAACAAGATATGAAATGTTACTTTTTTCTAATCCTTAGTTTGAAATTCTAGTACAGCATCTTTAACCTTGTGACATTTGAGACAAACAGACACCAACTACTGCAACTGGCAACACAAAATAGACTGGTGACTGACAAACCCTCTCTGTGACCATTGGAATAGATGCTTCTGTCTGAAGCTTGTCTACCTGACTTCTCTTCTCCCCATGCAAATAGCAGTGACACCGGTTCCGATGACAGGATGGATCACTTGATGATTACCTGTTCTATTCATTCCCTCTGGGGCACCTGGCACTGCCCACTGTCAGCAGACAGGATACTGAGCTAGATGGACCTTTGGTCTGACCCAGTGTGGCCATTCTTATGTTCAGCCCCCTACAGATATTTGCCTTAGTTTCCTTTTTTCTGCTTAGCCTCAGATTGTCAATATTGTCCTATAGTTCTGTAGAATGTGTATACAATGCACCTGTTTGCTTTTCCACCAGAGTTCTAATTACCCTGTAGTCAGAGGTGAAAGTAAGACGGTCCGGCCCCACACTACAAGAAGGATGTGGATAAATTGGAGAGAGTCCAGCGGAGGGCAACAAAAATGATTAGTATCAGAGGGGTAGCCGTGTTAGTCTGGTTCTGTAGAAGCAGCAAAGAATCCTGTGGCACCTTATAGACTAACAGACGTTTTGCAGCATGAGCTTTCGTGGGTGAATACCCACTTCTTCGGATGCAAGTGGGATCTTGCATCCGAAGAAGTGGGTATTCACCCACGAAAGCTCATGCTGCAAAACGCCTGTTAGTCTATAAGGTGCCACAAAAATGATTAGGGGGCTGGAGCACATGACTTATGAGGAGAGGCTGAGGGAACTGGGATTGTTTAGTCTGCAGAAGAGAAGAATGAGGGGGGATTTGATAGCTGCTTTCAGCTACCTGAAAGGGGGTTCCAAAGAGGATGGATCTAGACTGTTCTCAGTGGTAGAAGATGATAGAACAAGGAGTAATGGTCTCAAGTTGCAGAGGGGGAGGTTTAGGTTGGATATTAGGAAAAACTTTTTCACTAGTAGGGTGGTGAAGAACTGGAATGGGTTACCTAGGGAGGTAGTGGAATCTCCTTCCTTAGAGGTTTTTAAGGTCAGGCTTGACAAAGCCCTGGCTGGGATGATTTAGTTGGGTTTGGTCCTGCTTTGAGCAGGGGGTTGGACTAGATGACCTCCTGAGGTCCCTTCCAACCCTGAGATTCTATGATTCTATACCGGCAAGAGCCAGTACGCTGTGCTGGACTGCACCGGCTTCCGCGGCGGGGATTTAAAGGGCTCTGGGCTGCCCGCAGCCACGGGCAGCCCAGAGCCCTTTAAATCCCACCCGCGGGTCCAGCAGCTGGGCTGGGGCCGGGATTTAAAGGGCTCAGAGCTCCCAGCCACTGCGGGCAGCCCAGAGCCCTTTAAATCCTGTCCGCGGCTCTGGCGGCCGGGCCGGGGCCGGGATTTAAAGGGCTCAGAACTCCCCGCAGTGGCAGGCGCTCTGGGCCCTTTAAATCCCGGCCCCAGCATGGCAAAGCTTGGGGTTCCCACGGCGGCCGGAGCCCCGGGCCCTTTAATTTGACCCTGAGCCGCGGGGGGCTCCCAGCCACCTCTTCAGCTGGGAGCCCCTGGTTAATTTAAAGGCCCTGGGGCTCCCAGCCACAGCCGGTGCCCCAGGGCCTTTTAATCTTGAGAGGCCTCACCTCTTCTGCTTGAGGCCACGCCTCTTCAGGATGAGGCCACACACCCCCCAGGACTCGGGCAGTACCGGTAAGTCCTGTACGTTACTTTCACCCCTGCCTGTAGTTAGAATATCTGGGTTGGAAGGGACCTCAGGAAGTCATCTAGTCCAACCTGCTGCTCAAAGCAGGACCAATCTCCAGACACCCAATGTTGCTTGACATTGTCTTCTATTAGTTTAAACTACCTTTATCCCTATCTCCAGTTCTGACAGTTTTGTAAATACTATCTTAGCTGTAAGAATGTACAGAAATCCTGATTTACCGCAAAATTAAACAAGGATAGCTATTTGTTTAGAATCCTTGGGAGTGAAGCTAATAAATCTATTTCATCGCTATGGCTGGAAAGAAAAATATCTGCTTTAGAAATGTGATTGAACAGAATAAAGGAATTGGAAGAACTGGAGTGATATTTACTGTCTGTATTACATTGGCAACTGAAAGGCAGAAAACAGCCTGAGATCACTGATAGAGTTCTTATAATTATACGCAAGCATAGTGTAACCAATAACTTGCAGTCTCTTGTATTCTTTTATCCTGCAGACCTGACACTCACTCCTTGAATTATTTGCAAGGCAAGTTTGTTTTAAAAAAAAAATCTCTTTAATTAAAAACCAACCAGCTGAAAATTGTGGGTACCAGATGCCACGCTGGTGTAAATGGACATAACTATTTTGTGGGATCGTGCACTATCATTATAGCTGATACTTTGCTTCCATGAAGACAAGCATTAGCAAGTATTTGGCTGCAGAAGCAGCAAAGAATCCTGTGGCACCTTATAGACTAACAGACGTTTTGCAGCATGATGCTGATCAGGTGGTTCCTCAGTTTCTTCGATAGAGTATGGCATAATCTCTCACTGTGGTCTGTGTAGTATGTAGATAGTAGTGGATTTTTTACCTTTAGTCCATTAGGTATGATGTCCATCCGTTTGCATTTGGAAAGGAAGATGATATCTGTCTGTATTTGTGCAAGTTTCTTCATGAGGTTGATGGATTTCCACTCCATACGGCTAAATGCAGTGCCTTGCATGGTGTCAAGTATCAGAGGGGTAGCCGTGTTAGTCTGGATCTGTAGAAGCAGCAAAACGTCTGTTAGTCTATAAGGTGCTGCAAAACGTCTGTTAGTCTATAAGGTGCCACAGGATTCTTTGCTGCTTCTACAGAACCAGACTAACACGGCTACCCCTCTGATACTTGGCTGCAGAAGTTCATCATCCATGTCTTTTTGTTGTAATTGCCCTTGACCAAGGAAAAAAGAGTGAGCAATAAACAGCATTAAGAAGAAAGTAAAGTATTGCCTAACTGCTTATTTGAGGGCCCTCTGGTCTGTGTGAATGTACTTAACTTTTGAGAATCTTCCATATCCTCCTGCTGAGCTCTGACCTGGGATGACTCATTCAATTTCCCCCACTCTATTTGCTTCTGCTTTAGTGCTGGTTGTCACAACATTGTGTACCTTTTTACTTGTCACATTCGGCCGCCAAGGCTTAAACTTTCCTGTCCCAGAGTGGAGATTC
Organism: Mauremys mutica; assembly: GCF_020497125.1. Classification (NCBI taxonomy): domain Eukaryota; kingdom Metazoa; phylum Chordata; order Testudines; family Geoemydidae; genus Mauremys; species Mauremys mutica. The sequence continues at coordinate 16,827,375 of NC_059075.1, forward strand.
CAGATCGGTATCTATAATTCAGTGATCATTTGAGGGTGCTGTTTGTTACCATGTTGGATAAATAAATTGGAAGCCAGATGATTAGCCCATGGTTCAATTACTGGCATTACTGATTCACCACACTCGTTTGCATTCTGTCATAAGGCTGTAGTGTGACTCTGTCAGCAGAAACTCTTCCTGTTACGTGTTCTTGTGAAGTGACTATCACAGCGGGGTGCTGTGACAAAGCACCCCTGTATTCTCACCCTAGACACCATTGTAATAATCTTTGTACAAAATATGTCTTGTGAGATATCGTTTGAAATCTAATAACTTGCTGGTCAATACTGTTGCTATATAGAAAGTATTCAGTCCTTTGACTTTGGGGGGAGATTCTGAGCAGAGCATTTGGTCAGCCATGTTACTAGCAACGTGGTAAGGATTTTACCTTGAGCTAAGTCTAGCTTAAGTTTTATCTTTTATTTCTCTCATAACCGTTTCTGAGTCTAATACCTGGCACCTGACTTCGCTTACAATCCTATTTTCTTTTCTTAATAAACTCATTTTATTTCTTTTAATCTAAACAATCCAGTGCTGTGCTTAAACCGAACTGTTTGGTAACTACAGTTAAAGTGGAAAACTGTTGACTATTGACTCCTTACAGGAGCAACAGGCCTTTAATGTGTGAACTGTCCAGGAGAGAGTGAGACGGCACAGAACACATTTTTGGGGAAAACTCAGGTCTGGGACTGTGGTGGGGTCACCCTGCAAGTAGTAACCAAGGCTGATGGAAGCTGGAGTGTGACGGGGTCAGAGCTGCTGGACCAGGGCTGAAGCGACACATAGACACTCAGGGTGTGACCTGATTCTTGCTAGCCTGTTTGTAAGTAGCCCAGGTTGGGAGCTACAATAGGACCGCATTATGAGGTACCCCAGGTTGTGGGACAGGTGGTGACACAATCCCTGGACTGCACACTGGAATGTGACAGGTTCTGGTGCTTGAATGGGGGTTTCTGGGCACAAACACACAACTTGCTAGTGCTCCCAGTAATTGGTATCCTGAAATGTGAACTCTGTCTTTTCATATCAACTTGCTGCCTGATCGACCACCTTCCATCTATATTATCTTGTTGGGTTAAGTCTATTTACCTCCCTCTTCCTTTATGATAAAATGGGGGTGGGGCATGGAGGAGGTGAATAGATCCTCCAATTATTCGTCCTTTCCTTTTTCAAGGAGCCGCCCCCCCCCTCCTCACAAGCTCCTACAGCCCAGTACACTAGACTTACCACGCTGAAGAGATCTTTTGTGACAGCTCCTTGTTAAAATATCAGCATCTCTGTTATATACAAACTATACACAGAGATTACTGATTCCATGTCTGAGTTGAATTTGCCCATCATTGCAACCTGTTCTTTCATTCACTGAGGGATATATATATATACATATTTTTTTTTGGCCTACGTCAGCAAGAAGAGAGCCTGAAAGTTTATTTGAGATGCTCCCTTATTTTCTAACAAACCTCTATGCTCTGTGGCTATATTGACCTTGACTTGGCTATCCATGCATTTCTCACATCAAGATTAGATTAGTACAACTCCCTCCTGGCAGGCTTGCTTGATAAGGCCCTGTATAATCTCCAGATGGTGCTGAGTGCAGCTTCCAGTTTCTCATAATATAGAGATGATCTGTGCATTTCACCTCTTCAAAATCACTGTTATTTGTCAGCCAAGCCATATATTGATCTGCAGGTTCACCTTTAAAGGCAAACCACACTTTTATTTTTCTTTAACCTGAATTTAGTGAGGTTTATGTGCTGACTGCCCCAGATAACAAAGGTCAGAGGGGCACTTGGCACACAACCTCAGATTAACTTCATTACTTACAGATTATATGCAGTTCACCCTGAGCAGGATGGCAAGGCGACAGCATAGCTTTTTCTATATCTCTTTAATTTCCCTACCTTTCAGGGGGGAATCTTTTATCTGCTACATTTGCACTGAATTTAAAACTCCTGGAGGTACAGGACTGACTGCCCCATGGACCAGCCCCTCGTATTTAGTCACAGGGTAGATACAGCAGGGCATCAGCAGCTCATTCTGGGGACTGAACTAGGGACCTCTGGTGCTAATAGCATAAGCCCCTTTATTTTGAGCCAGGCATGCTAATGGTTTCTGTGGATTGGGCACATAGGGGAACACGTAACCCACTGGTCAGTGAGTTACATTAGCCTCCTCCCCGCTCACTAAGCAAAGTGAGGTTCTGGAACAGCTTTCTAAGAGGAGCAGTGGGGGCAAAAAACCTAACTGGCTTCATGATAGCCGGACACGTTTATGGATGGGAGGGGATGGTATGATGGGACTGCCTACGATGGCATGTGGCCCATCTGCGACTGCCAGTAGCAAAAATCCCCAGCTGCTGGAGATGGGACACTAGATGGGCAGGGCTCTGAGTTACTACAGAGAATTCTTTCTCGGATATCTGCCTGGTGGTCTTGCCTACATACTCAGGGTCTAGTTGATCGCCGTATTTGGAGTTGGGAAGGAATTTTCCACCAGGTCAGATTGGCGAAGACCCTGGATTTTTGTTGTTTTTTTGCCTTCCGCTGCAGCAGAAGGCACAGGTCACATGCAGGTTTAAATTAGTGTAAATGGTGGATTCTCTGTAACCTGAAGTCTTTTAAACCATGATTTAAGGACTTCAGTAACTTAGCCAGAGGGTAGGGGTCTATTTCAGAGGAGCGGGTGAGGTCTGACCTTCTGCACATTGCAGGCCGCAGAACTAGATGATCATGATGATCCTTTCTAGAGCAGTGTCCGATTGACTCAGATTTTAAGGGCAGAAGTGCTTGGTGGCAAATTAGTCCTTGGAAGATCTTATCGGGGGCGGGGCGGGGGGAGGCTCTGGATATTTGGAGCATTACATTATGTACAGACTGCAGAGTCAATATCAAAAACAGGGTTGAAAATGTGAATCCCTCTCCTGGCCAAAAACAAAAAATCCCCTCTCTTTTCTTGTGTATTTTTTTTTTGAACTTTGAAATTTCAAAATTCAGAAAAGCATCTTAGCTCTAGAATTGGTTTGAAAAAAGGGGACACAGTTTTGTGAAAATGGCTGACACTTTGCTTGATTATTTAGCATCCAAAACACATTGGGCCAGCTCTAGTCCAGACAGGAAGAGAACCTTCTTCCCTGGAAGTGGGTGCAGAGGGCCTGCTCTGCTTAGTTCGCTGCCCTGTCCTCTTCAGAAGTGGACATTTACCCACCTTCCTGCCCCATGAGTGGAAGAGGCAGGAGGAGAACTTGCTTTTTGTACCATGTGGGGCATCCATTCCAAATTTAACATTGCCTCAGGCTACAGTAGATTCTATTCAACGTTGGTGGGAAATTCCCAGACAACATGGTTGCACTGGAATCACATTACAAGGGAGCTTAAGGTTGGACACGGTGCCTCGGGGTCTCAACGCGAAGGGTCCAAGCTCTGGTAGATTCCCTGAGACCCACAAAGGCCTGGTGTCTGTGGGAATCAACAAAATTGATCTATGGGAGTTAGGTACCTAAATATTTTTGGGGATCTGGATCCTACCTCCACATGCTCTTCCCCTCCCACCCTTTGTCTGTTTGGTCTCTTGTAAACTCTTCAGCTCGGGACTGTCCCTTGCTATGTGTGTTTGTACAATGCCTAGCACAATGAAGCCTCTTTCTTGGTTGGGGCTTCTGCATTACTGTCCTAACCATCTTGATGCTTTATGCTACTGCCCATGTACATTTGAGTGCCTTTCACATAAAACCAGAGGCAAAAACGAATTGCCTAGTGGCCTTCATATTCTCTGTCACTTCTCCTTTTTTGGGCCCAAAACTCTGCTTGGGGTGGGGTAGAGGTTGGGGGTATAAGGAGGTTTCAGTGTAACATAAACAAACAATGGTACAACACGTCAGCTTCTATTGCTGCTTCCCTGGTGCTGTGTGTGTGCAATATGGCTAAGGAGGAGTTGGGGGCACTGGCAAAGCCACGCTGGTGCATCTTGCTTTTCCTGTTTCTTACTGCTACTGTCAGTTTCGGTTTCATGATCACTAGACTTTTCCTAAATATATATTTAAAAAAAACCCCAAACAGATGTCCTCAATCTGTTTGACAAAATTGCATGTTCACAAAGCATATGCTTTATGGGCTCTCAGCACTTAAAAAAATGTTATTTTTAGCAACAATTGACTTAGAATACCCTTGACCTTCTGAAGAGGAGAGATTCTTGCTATTGCTTTCTACAGGGCTTTGATATTGAGAGGTTAAGTAGCATAAAGTGAAAAGCTCTATGCTTCCCCTTTGGTAAGAAGTGAGCTAATACCAGCTATTACCATGGCAACTGCAAACAGACTATCCTGTGCACTTCTGTTATAAATAAAACAAAAATATTCTCCGTTAAATTACATGCCGTGCCTACGTGTATTTGCTATCACCATGTTCAGCAGACGTTGGGAAATATTGCTGTACGTGATTTGTTAGTCAGAAAAGATTACAAGGTTTAGGCAAACTAGATAATCTTGGTGGCCTGTGTTTCTTTGAGAAACCAATTTTTTTTTAAAAAAAAAAGCTTAAGAACAATACCATGTAATTCACTGCAAGACTTAAGTGTCAGTGAAGAAGTCATCCAAAAGTATGTCATAAGCAACAATAAATTTGTTAGTGTCACTGTAACCCATAGGATGAAGGGATGAGTGCAACCAAGATTTTTGTGAATTGCCCCTTTAAATTTCTGGAGGGCCATGCTACTTACAGGGACTGGCAGCCATTTTGTCTTTTTGCCATGTGTACAATTTTTGAGGGCAATTTATTTATATCCTTCCCCAAACCTTCCAGTGCATGTTAACAATATTGTTGAGGACAGTTACAGAGGAAAGGTGATCTCTCCATTGGGCTTAACATTTTTTGGGGGGGGATGGGTGGGTGTCTCTGTGAGTTGAGGGAAGAAGGTGGAGTTAAAGCTGAAGATCAATTGTAAGGGCTTTAATGACTTGAGATCCCAACGAGTCAGGCCTGGGTGAGCTGCTGTCTAGTCCAACTGTTCTTCTGACTTAGAGGACTAAACCTCAGCCTCCCATGCAAATGAGCAGGATTTTGCTCTCCCCAAGAGCTTTTTATTTATTTATTTTTGTTTTAAACTTTTTGTGTTTGCGGCAGAAGCCTTGAGGCTAAGAAAATCCAGAGCAGTATTACAAAGAGGACAGGTCTGGAGCTGAAAGGCAGGACATATGGGGAATGTGGACTGGAAAGGAAGGGCCTATCATAAAGTAGAGGAGAGGCTTGGGAGGTAAGGACAAGCTACCCCAGCCCAAAAGCCTCACTAAGACACATGAGGGTGATGGGGTGCAGAAAAACAGTAGTGGGATAAGAACAGGAAGGAAGGCCTGAGGTCATGGAAGAGGGAACGGCAAGCGAAGGGGCTCGATTCAGTGGTGTGGGAGAGGGTCTGAGAGACAGAACAAGGCTTAGCCAATGTAGTCGTTTCCTGCCCTTGTCAGGCATCTGACTGGCTGGTGGATGCCAGGTAGTCAGCAAAGGTGCTGCACATGTAGTAAAGGAAGGCACCAGGCAATAATGTTCTTTGGGTTGTCAGGCACTGCAAGGTGTCCCCCGCTTATGGAGTCCTGTGACTGAGCTCCAGAAATCTAGAGAGCTGCTGCTTTGTGATGCAGTCATGGGCAGCACGTCCCAGCCTTGCCCAGATTAGTGGAGTGGGTGGGACATGTGAGGAGTGATGGCCGTCATAGATGGACCGCTTACATCAGCTACTCCTTTAGCCTCTGGTGACCTTGCAAGAGCATCCATGCTGTCATGAGCACAAGACTCCATTAGGGAGATTCCCTCTTGATTGCATCTTGCTGGGGCTGCTGTGTCACTTGCAGCTTGTTCAGGGGGCAGCGGCACAATTGCTCACTGGCTTGAGCTATGAGCATTATATTATGTCTACTCTACCTTCCTTCTGCTGGCTGACTCTAAGGCCTTGTCTACACTACAAGACGATTTCGAATCTACTTAAGTCGAATTTGTGGATTCGACCTTATGAAGTCGAATTTGTGTATCCACAGTAAATACACTAATTCGAATTTCCGAGTCCACATTAACAGGGCCGGCATCGACTTTCGAAGCGGTGCACTGTGGGAAGCTATCCCACAGTTCCCGCAGTCCCCGCTGCCCATTGGAATGCTGGGTAGAGCTCCCAATGCCTGCTGGGGGAAAAAATGTGTCGAGGGTGGTTTTGGGTAACTGTCGTCATCGAACCGTCAATCACGCCCTCCCTCCATGAAAGCGCCGGCGGGAAATCTGTTCGCGCACTTTTCTGGTCGGTTACAGCGCGGACGCCACAGCACTGCGAGCATGGAGCCCGCTGCGATCATCGCTGCACTTATGGCCGTTGTCAACTCCTCGCACCTTATCGTCCACCTCTTCCACAGTCAGCTGCTGAGAAATCGGGCGAGGAGGCTCCGGCAGCGCGGTGAGGAGAGTGGCGCAGACCTCTCAGAAAGCAGGGTACGCCGCGCCGTGGAGATCATGGTGGCAATGGGTCAAGTTCATGGTGTGGAACGGCGATTCTGGGCCCGGGAAACAAGCACGGACTGGTGGGACCGCATTGTGCTGCAGGTCTGGGATGAATCACAGTGGCTGCGAAACTTCAGGATGCGTAAGGGCACTTTCCTTGAACTCTGTGACTTGCTGGCCCCTGCCCTGAAGCGCCAGGACACACGGATGCAAGCAGCCCTGAGTGTGCAGAAGCGAGTGGCCATAGCCCTCTGGAAACTTGCAACGCCAGACAGCTACCGGTCAGTAGCGAACCACTTTGGCGTGGGCAAATCTACCGTGGGGGTTGCTGTGATTCAAGTAGCCCACGCAATCGTTGAGCAACTGCTCTCAAAGGTAGTGACTCTGGGAAACGTCCAGGTCGTCATAGATGGCTTCGCCGCGATGGGATTCCCAAACTGCGGTGGGGCTATAGATGGGACTCACATCCCTATCCTGGCACCAGCCCACCAGGCCAGCCAGTATATTAACCGAAAGGGCTACTTTTCAATGGTGCTGCAAGCACTGGTGGACCATAGGGGACGTTTTACCAACATCTTCGTCGGGTGGGCGGGCAAGGTTCATGACGCGCGTGTGTTCAGGAACTCTGGTCTGTTTAGACGCCTCCAGGCAGGAACTTTCTTCCCGGACCACAAAATAACGGTTGGGGATGTGCAGATGCCTACAGTGATCCTCGGGGACCCAGCCTACCCGCTAATGCCCTGGCTCATGAAGCCCTATACAGGCGCCTTGGACAGTGAGAAGGAACTCTTCAACTACCGGCTGAGCAAGTGCAGAATGGTGGTGGAGTGTGCTTTCGGACGTCTTAAGGGGAGGTGGCGGAGCTTACTGACTCGCTCGGACATCAGCGAAAAGAATATCCCCGTAGTTATTGCTGCTTGCTGTGTGCTCCACAATGTCTGTGAGAGCAAGGGCGAGACCTTTTTGGCCAGATGGGAGGTTGAGGCAAATCGCCTGGCTGCTGTTTACGCTCAGCCAGACACCCGTGCCGAAAGAATATCCCAGCGGGAAGCGCAGTGTATCCGGGAGGCTTTGAAAGCAAGTTTCCTCGGAGAGCAGGGTAACCTATGACTCTCCACTTGATTTTAAGAGAAGCTGATCCTGGGCCTGTGTCTCTATGTGTTGAGTGAGATCTGCGGTTACATACCCCGTTCTCCAAGTTTCCCCCACTTCCAAAACACGTTTTAAAACAAATTAAACGAAACAGTTATTGTTAATAAATCTTTCTTTTACTTTGCATTTCTGTTCAGGGTTTGAAACATGGACGCATACTGTGCTGGGTACGGTGTGCACTGATGTACAGACCGCTTGTACAATACAGGACGGACAGCCTCCTGCTCCTACATAGGTCTCTGGGGTGGGGGATGGTTTCAAGTGGTTGTGCATGTAGGGGTGGGTTTGCAGGAAGGGGTGAGTGGTGCCGTCTTTGGATAGGGATTTGGATGCAGGCTCTGGGCTGTGGGTTTGGGCGTAGGAAGGGGTGAGGGGTGTGGGGGAAGGGTGAGTATCTGTCTGTGGATGAGGGCTCTTGTTGGGGCTCAGGGCAGCGGAGAGGATCGCGCCTACGGTGGAAGTGAATGGTAAGGGCAGCATGCCTTAACATTAGGGGGTGGCAGGCGCTAGGACCGTGGACAAGCGTACACATCACAGAATGACCCGGGGCAGCATACACCACACAGAGTGACCCTGGTGACTACTGACTGCAGTCTGTGTGTGCCCTGCAGTTGATCCTGCCCCCGATAGTCTGTACCCTGCTAATGTAGGCTATCCCGTGCAATTATAAATCCCCTGCCCCCCCCTACATACACAGTCTTCTGACACGAAAGACGTGACGGAAAGAGTGAACAACAGCAAACAGCTTTTATTAATCTACTACATAGTGGGGTGATGAAACTTGGATTTGGGACTGGGTGATCCTGTAAGGGAAGCGCTTCTACACAGTTACAGCGTCAGAGGTGTGTGGTACATTAGCGCTCAGCTGTGGTGCAGTGACAGTTCTCACGGCCCCTACCGCCCCTCCGTCTTGTAATTTTCGGTGAGGGGGGGACAGGACTTCTTGGCGTTGGAGGGTGGTTGCAGATACAGTGCAGGGGGGCTCTCTCCTCCTGCCTGCGGTCCTGCAGAACATCAACAAGGCGCCGGAGCGTGTCCGTTTGCTCCCTCATTAGCCCAAGAAGCGTTTGAGTCGCCTGCTGGTCTTCCTGCCGCCACCTGTCCTCCCGTTCGCTGTGTGAGCGCTGCTGCTGAGAGAGGGTCTCCCTCCACTGGCTCTGCTGGGCAGCCTCGGCTCTGGAGCAGGCCATCAGTTCCGCGAACATCTCGTCCCGAGTCTTTTTCTTTCGCCGCCTAATCTGAGCCAGCCTCTGCGAGGGGGATGCCGGGGCAGTCCGGGAAAGAGCAGAAGCTGTGTGATGGGAAACAGTAAGTGATTTCCTTGAACAGATACATGTTTGCGAACAGTGAACACAGTCTAGTCAGTTTCTCTGAACAAGACCATACAGGGCACCAAGTTCCACGAGATCTCAGGACAAGTTCGAGATTTCAGAATACGCTCTCATTGGCGGCGCCATTGCACAGGAGAGCGGACAAGTGGGGAGAGACAGCTGAATCCGTCTTGCAGACAGTCCTGGTAAGCCTTAAAGTAGATAATGCTTATCAGTTAGTGGATAGCTGTGCTCTCCTGCTAAAGACAATCTGGAAAGCAGAAAGGCTGAGCCTTTTCCAGCCCCTCCCGCCAGTGCACGGGAAAGATCAATGTATGCTTGTTCTCTGTGGCCTCCAGCACGTGGCTGTTAAGCGAGGGTCGTTGTTATGCAACCTAATTTTAAACCATTAACAATAGTAACAATACACTAATTGCCCTACTTAGATGCAGCCTGTCCAGAACGACATCACCCTGAGGCGGGTCACTCGGAGTCAGAGAGAGCGGATGCTAAGGGAAGCCCTGCACAGACCAGGACCATATGCAGCAATGCTGGTGGAGGCGATGATTCCTCTCTACATTAGGATGTCCTGGCGCAGAAGAGTGTGCTTCCACGGAGCACCCAATAAGGCACCTCTCCCCAGGAACCTCCTGCGGAGGCTTTTCGAGCAGCTCTCTGAGAGCTTTGTTGAACTGTCCCAAGAGGATTATTGTTCAATCCCTATATGTGTGGACCTACTATTTATATAGTTTGACATTTAAAATGTTTTATATAGTATTTCTATTTTTTCTATACCTGTTTTTTAAAAAATAAATGTTTCCATGTTTATAGCACTTACCGCCTGATCCTTCCCCTGATTCTGAGTCCGGGTTAACGGGCGGGGACGGTTGGTAGGGGATCTCTGTGAGGGTGATGAAGAGATCCTGGCTGTCAGGGCAAGCGGTATTGTGTTCGCTGTCGCCTGCGCCGTCCTCCACAAACCCTTCCTCATCTTCCCCATCGGCGAACATCGCCGAGGAACTGTCCAGGTACACTATGCCATCCACTGAGTCCACGGTCACTGGTGGGGCAGTGGTGGCAGACCCACCGAGAATGGCATGCAGTGCCTCGTAGAAGCGGCATGTCTGGGGCTGTGCTCCGGAGCGTCCGTTTGCCGCTCTGACTTTTTGGTAACCTTGTCTCAGGTCCTTGACTTTCACGCGGCACTGCATCGCATCCCGGCTGTATCCTTTGTCTATCATGGCTTTGGAGACCTTCTCGAAGGTCTTTGCATTCCGCTTGTTGGAGCGCAGCTCCGAGAGCACAGACTCCTCGCCCCACACAGCGATCAGATCCATGACTTCCCGGTCAGTCCATGCTGGGGACCTCTTTCTATTCTTGGATTGCCCGGACTCCTCTGCTGGAGAGCTCTGCATCGTTGCAGGTGCTGCGGAGCTCGCCCCGATGTCCAACCAGGACGTCAGATTCAAAGTGCCCAGACAGGAAAAGGAATTCAAATTTTCCTGGGTCGTTTCCTGTGTGGCTGGTCAGAGCATCCAAGCTCGGACTGCTGTCCAGAGCGTCAACAGAGTGGTGCAGTGTGGAATAGCTCCCGGAGCTACTAAGTTCGATTAGCATCCACACCTAGCCTAATTCGAGCTAGCCATGTCGAATTTAGCGCTACTCCACCTGTCGGGGTGGAGTACCAAATTCGAACTAAAGAGCCCTCTAGTTCGAATTAAATGGCTTCCTGGTGTGGACGGTTGAGCGGTTAGTTCGAATTAACGCTGCTAAATTCGACTTAAAGTCCTAGTGTAGACCAGGCCTAAAATGCCAATAACTTGATTTTATTTTTATTTTATTTTTTTAAAGCCCTTACCGGTATTAGCCCTACCTCTTTTCACACCCTGATCTCAGGCCCTGCATTGGTGAGTACCTGTGCTCGTGTATGAGTTGGCAGGAGATTGTGTTTTGTGCAGCGTGCAATTCACTCCCCCCAGAACCCATCTAATTTCACACCTCCTGACTTCTTTAAAAATGCCTTCAGCATTTCCCCTCCAAATGTATTTTTAGAACGAAGTCTCTACAAATTATTACTCTTTCTTTCCTTTTTGTATGGGATCCCATCATTTGTTTTGATATCTCCTTCTTAGAGCACAGAGATTTTATTGCTTTGTTTTTGTTGTGCAATACCTGTCTGTGTGTGTGTTAGATTAGCACTTAATACTCTATATTTACATATGGGTTAAAACCTGTCGTTTTAGGGTTTATTAGCAGTGCTGAAAATGGAAAGAAATAGATACTATTGTAATGTTTGTACCTCGTTAATTATGAAATATTTTAATTAAAATGGTTTGCTAGATTTTTAATTACAGAGCAAATTACTTCAAGGATGTTTTTAACATCTGTCTAAAGAACAGGGCTGTATTACCCAGAAATGGGGCTCAAGCCAGAGATCTGAACCCCTTGCTCTTCAGAATGTTCAGATGCAGATCTGTGTGGGGCTTGTCATTCATTCTGGGCTTCTCTATAGCGCCCCTGATTTGCATGAGAGAGCGAGAACGTTTCCATTTTGGCTAGTGAATGTATAAACCTCCGAATCCCCTTCATCCCTCAGCAAAGTAGCTTCAAGCTCTGTGTTCCTGCTATGTATACTGGGGATCTTTGCAATTCTCTTGACGTTATGGTGACAAGTTGCTGTGCTTTTTGTAGTGTCAGACATACCATATGCTAGTATGAGAGTTTCCAGTGGTTTTTAAAGGAGTAGAGAGATCATTTCAAGTTTTCTTTAGTGCTTCATCTTCAGTATGTGACTATTTTTACACTGTGTACCTGCCCAACAGAGAGATCACTTGGGAGTGCTAGTCTTAAATCAAATTTAACTAGCACGGTGAGGGATCCACTAAGGGTTTTCCTGTCCTGCATCTCTCCTTGTTAGAAGCTGCAGTTGTGTCAAACTGTGCGGTGATGTAGGTAAGTGCCCACTAGGGACTAGATTGATGCTATTAAACAATTACCATTTTCGACCTGTCCACATTTGATCGTAGGCCTTCCGAGACGAAAGACCCACTAACCCACTGCGTCACCACTGGAAGTATACAAATATTCATAGCGGGCCAACTCAGAGGTGACGGTGTAAATTATATGGTGGTGAAAGCAAATATAACTTGCACACCTAGGAGATGGTGAAAAGAGCAGGGCTAGTCGTAAGGAAAACAGCCAAAGGAAGGGAGTAAGAAGGTGTCAAATGAAGCAGGAAGTGCCCGATCTTTGATGCCACCAGCATATTGCTTTCTGTACTGCAATCTGTCTTCTCCTGTGCTATCGCCTGCTTGTCAGAGCAGCAGTCAGTCAGGCCTAGTGGTCCGACCCAGGAATCGGAGCCAAGGGTCAGAACAGGGCAGAAGCAAGGCTGGGAACAGGCATGTATAGGAATGATCACAGCTATGCGCTAAGATTGAGCAGGCAGTGACCCACTACTGCCCCTGGGCTTAAGAGCATGCCTGCTGTCTCCCTTCAACCAATCGGCTCAGTCGGCCAGTCAGGCGGTTCTGCTGTAGCCCATTAGTTTGCATGGAGACTGAACTAGCCAGGCCCAACCTGACACTGTCTGCCATTTACACTAAAGCCCCTTAGGCATGTAAAGCAGTTTTAAAGTGGGTGTATTTACATCTACTGAAGACCCCCTTTAAACTGCTATAAAGGGGCATTAGTGCAAATGAGAATCCAACTTGGTGTGTAATTTACTCACTCTCATGGGAGTTACCCATGTAGATCTTATATGCCCATTTATAGCACACCTGAATATGCTCTGTTAGCCTCTCTTTTCTATATTATAGACACCTCCCTCCCCATGTTAAATGAACATGAAGATTGCAAAGTTAAACACTCCAAAGTTAGGAAATGCCAGAATTAAAGTTGACTGTGCAAGCTTAATTTGCTCCCCTGTACATATGCATTATGATACAGACTTTAATTACATTGATTATATACTATTTCCCTCCCAGAACCACTGCCTCATTCAGTGCACAGGATGGATTGTGCTTACTTAATGAGAAGCTATTCGATGTTTTGTTTTCTCCTCATTGCTCAGTGTGTGGTTCTTTGCCTTATTTATTGCACACCGTTCAAACACTGCTCTGAAAACAGAATTATTAATTTCCTCATGGGTTTTCTGTCACAATCGTATCTGAGTGCTTGACAAATTTAATGAATTTATTTACACAACATCCCTGGGAGATAAGTGGGTTTTATCCCCATTGTACATATGGGGAGTGGAATCAGAGATTTAGGTTAAACCACTAGCCTGTGGACCCGATTTTTCAGAGTATTTAGCATTACATAGCACTCTCTAATGTTCAAAGCCCAGCTCTCATTGACTTCCATTGCAGCTGTGTGACTTGCACAAGTGCTGAGCACTGACCCCAAGTCTCAAGCTGGGCACCCAGAAAATGAAGCACACACAACTAGTAGCCACATGTGAGACGTTTGGTTGAAGTGACTTATCACAGAAGATTAGAGTTGGAAGAGACCTCAGGAGGTCATCTAGTCCAACCCCTTGCTCAAAGCAGGACCAATCCCAACTAAATCATCCCAGCCAGGGCTTTGCCAAGCCTGACCTTAAAAACCTTTAAGGATGGAGATTCCACCACTTCCCTAGGTAACCCATTTCAGTGCTTCAACACCCTCCTAGTGAAATAACTTTTCCTAACCTAGACCTCCCGCACTGCAACTTCAGACCATTGCTCCTTGTTCTGTCATCTGCCACCACTGAGAACAGCCTAGTTCCATCCTCTTTGGAACCTCCCTTTAGGTAGTTGAAGGCTGCTATCAAATCCCCCCTCATTCCTCTTTTCTGCAGACTAAATAAGCCCAGTTCCCTCAGCCTCTCTTCATAAGTCATGTGCCCCAGTCCCCTAATAATTTTTGCTACCCTCTGCTGGGCACGTCCTTTCTGCAGTGGGGGACCCAAAACTGGATGCAATACTCCAGATGTGGCCTCACCAGTGCTGAATAGAGGGGAATAATCACTTCCCTCGATCTGCTGGCAATGCTCCTACTAATGCAGCCCAATATGCCATTAACCTTCTTGCCAACAAGGGCACACTGTTGACTCATATCCAGCTTCTTGTCCACTGTGATCCCCAGCAGTGTTCCCTCTAATTTTTTACGTCCATGTGTGGGAATGAATTTTGTTATGTGCACCAATATGGGAGGTGGTATGACACATCACCTTCATATTGGGGCACATGACAGAACTCAGTGGTGGGGCTGAGGGGTTTGGAGTGTGGGAGCGGGCTCAAGGCCGGTACAGAGGGTTGGGATGCAGGCTCTGAGGTGGGGCTGGGGAGGAGGGGTTTGGGGGGTGGGCTGCCCTGGGGCTGCGGTGGGGAGAGAGGACTTCTCTTCTCCCGCCCCCACCCCGCCCTCTCTTGCCGCAGTGGCTCAGGAGTGGGGAGAGGCGCCTCTCCCTGGCTGCGGTAGTTCCGACTAGGCTGGGCCGGGCTGAGGGAGGGGCTCCTCTTCCCCCAGCCGCAGCAAGTCTGGGGCAGGTCTGTGCTGGGGCTGGCAGGGAGAGGTGCCTCTGGCCATGGCAAATCCATATTGGGGCTGGTGGGCAGGGGTGCCTCTCTCCACTGTGGCAGGTTCGTGCTGGGAAGGGGTGCCTCTCCCTGCCGCAGCCCTGAGTTCCTGCACAGGGTTTAATAGGCAGCTGCGTCACCGCGCAGCTTAGTGGGAACTTAGATCCCCAGATCCTTTTCTGCCGAACTGCTACTTAGCCAGTCGATCCCCAGCCTGTAGTGGTGCATGGGATTCTTCCATCCTAAGTGCAGGATTCTGCACTTGTCCTTTTTGAACCTCATTAGATTTCTTTTGGCCCAACCCTCCAGTTTTGTCTAGGTCACTCTGGCCCCTATCCCTACCCTCTGGCATATCTACCTCTTCCCCCCAAGCTTAGTGTCATCCACGAACTTGCTGAGGGTGCAATCCATCCCATCATCCAGATCATTAATGAAGATGTTGAACAAAACTGGCCCAGAACCGACCCCTGGGGCACTCCGCCTGATACCGGCTGCCAACTAGACATCGAGCCATTGATCGCAACCCATTTAGCCTGACAATCTAGCCAGCTTTATATCCACCTTATAGTCCATTCATCCAATCCATACTTTTTTAACTTGCTGGCAAGAATTTTGTGGGAACCTGTATCATAAGCTTTGATAAAATCAAGGTATATCATGTCCACTGCTTTCCCCATATACACAGAGCCAGCTATCTCATCATAGACTTGCCCAGCATCACATGGCAACTCTGTGGCAGAGGCAGGGATAGAATTCAGTTTCCCAGGGCAGCATTCAATTGCCTTAATCACAAGTCCCTTCTTCTTTTTCATTCAGTTGTCTGCCTCTTTTACTATGCAACCCTGATTCATCTCCAGAGCAGGTCTAGCTTGTGCATGGAACGAAGCAGGGTATCTGTAAAGTCACCAGAATTATTTAACATTGGCAAAACAATGTTTTCCTTAGCCTCATTCTCGGAAAACTGCTGAACTGTTTTGGCTGTAATTTTTCTAAAACTGTCAGCTTGAGGGAAACACCTGTCAGCATGGAAAACAGCTGAAATGGTACTAGTTTGCGACGTTATTAATAACTGAGAACAAGGTCCTATAATGGGAAGTGTCAAACCAGCTCAGTAGACAATGTTGCAAGCCATGGCTGTAATAATAATCCTATGGCACAGACCTGTTCAAAAGCACATGGACAGGCAAACAAAGTGATGGGGAACCTAGCTCCAGTGGAGACCTCTGTTGGAGGGGTGATGCTCTTGGGGGAAAAGTGAGTGATGGGTGATCAGGCTCACTGCCAACCCAGCACAGAGGGAATAACCTCTGTTCAGAGGAGGTCCCACTCCAAGTACCTCCCCCAGCAGCATGGCACATCCAGTCACAGTGGTGCCATTAGCCCACTTCTCTCAGCCTTGAGCCGCATCTCCAGAGAGGACAGCCACAGTGCGACTGGCACACCGGGAGCAGCATTAACTGCCCACAACATCCCCTGCAGTTAATCATCAGTGTCGGGGTGGGGCAAGTCTGAGAGCAGTCATCTCTGACTGCTGAGGGTGCTGTTTATAATATGGTTTCTCCTCCCATTTAGACTCTACGCACTTTTCCTACTAGGCAAAGTATCTGTGCAAATCTTGCGCCCAGAGGTCTATGTGGCTAAGTGGCGGGGAGCAGCAGTGCCCCCTCTGCAGGGAACCACTGATTTTTCTGTTTCAGTTTATCCTCCCTGCACCATGCAGTGGAGTGGAGCATCTGGTCCTGTATTTTTATTTTGGGAAACATAAGCAATTGACACATCGGTGCGGGTATAAAAAAAAAATGCTTCAAGCCTCTCTGGTTGCTAAGAGACAGGTGCTTCAGCTTTGAAAGTCTTCATGCACACAGGGTATATTATCCTGGCAAATTGGACTTTCAGATCTGGCAGCAATGGAAAAAAAGGTAAATGACCTCTATTTTTGGAAGTTAGGTGATTTGATTTCAGTGACATCTGTTTGCCCTTTTTAGCTATGCATGTGACTGGTCCAGTTTGAACATATGTGGCTACATTAAGCACAGTAAGTTTACTTGATACTGATTCCTAAATTGATTTTCTTTTATGCTTTAAATATTTGGCCAGCTGATCTCAATTAATTACATTTTAAACTTAGTTTTGTGTGCTCAGACAGATTCTCCAGTCAATCCATGTGTGGCACTTGCTTTGAAGTCAATAGCAGTTTTGCATGCACATGGATTACATGATCTAGATGATCAAATGACTTTTGAAGAGTTGGTTCTCATAAGGTTTGTAAACCTTCCTTTTTCAAGGATCTCCCACTGACACGAATGGGAGTTCTAAGCTCAGAAGATATGGCTGCAGTATAAATACCACTATGGTATAGAATACTGGCTTCTCCTCTGACTATTCTGATGCAATATATTCCTTGACCATTGAAAGACACTTCACTTAAAAAAACAAAAACAAAAAATCCCCCAACAACCCCCCCCCCCCCGATTTTGTATCATAGAAATATGGCCCTGATCCAAGCTGCAACAAAGGAGCTCACTGCACAACTTGAGCGTGGGTGGGTGCAAAAATGACTTTGAATCACCTATGCTCCCCTGATCCCAGGCCTGGTATGTGGCAGGTTGGTTCCTTGGTTGTGTGTTGGAGCAGCAGCCTGCTGTAACCTGTTCTGGATTCCAGTAGATGCAAGGTGGAGTCATGGTAGCCAGGAATCTCTGGGGTGCAGGGGAATTCACCACCATGCATTCTGGCCACACCTATGCTGGCCTTGGGGGATTGGCAGAGGAGCTGTTACGCAGCTCCGCCTTCAGCTGGGTGATGTTCCCATGGCTGCTTATGCTGGGTTTATGTTTGCAGGAGAATTTGGGTTGATGCCTTTACCATGGAGTTGTTCTTAGCAGACTATTATACTGCCCTGTGTTAGAGATGCTTCATGTGATTTGATGTAAACTCATTCTTTTAGAAACCAGGGTAGATCCCTCTGTTAGTTTTGGAGATGAAAAACATTGGGCATGCCAGTCAGTCTACAGTATGCCCACTACACTGAAATCATGGATAACCTTGAGAGTGTCTGCTGCATGAGTCACATGCTTAACATTTCTCTAAATGTTACATCTACAACTAAAAACATTTTGCAGTTTTCCTAGAGGAGGCTCTAGATCAAAACGGCAGATCTAAATCTTCAGACTTTGCAGAAATTAAGATCCAGAGTCAAACTCATCTCTTGGTGTGTTTTTTTCTCCATTGCTTAACTGGAACCACCTGTCAGTGCTAATGCCTAATAGACTTTTCCATACGCTCTCCCTGAATCCTCTATAGTAATGTAAAACCATTGCACTCTGCTGGCTGAACAGATGGGAAATGTATCATCTGGGTCCTATGACAGGGTCTGCTCATTATCTATGCTCTCTTTGCTAATACAATAGGGTACAGCACGTCTTTTAGAAAAGGTAACAAAATAAAGAAAATGTGCCTGATCCTCATTTACACTGAGGCCCCTGAACACTACTCTAATAGTGCAAAGAAGCACTAGTGTAAATGAGAATCAGAATTCATGTCTTTTGTCTTACTATTGCTCTGTCCCTTTCATCATAGACCTCTAAAAGTAGCTCCTCCCTTTGTGGTGGTTTGGCATTTTTCATGTGTTTGATAGGCAGGAGTCATTTAAGCGACGCACTTAATGGCAGAGATTTCTTTAGTCTGTATCGTTTCGACCGAGTCCTGGAGTACACTACAGACTTTGTTGACCTAACTCTGTGTCTATACTACGACGTTGTTCCTGCCGATGTAAATCACCCATTACAGTGAGCTAATAACTCCACCTCTGCGAGAAGCACAGTGCTTAGATCGACATAGGGTGATGCAGTATCAGTGTAGAGACTGTGTTGCTTACATGGACCATTGTTGCCTTTCAGAAGCTGTCCCACAATGACCCACACAGACAGTGAAATCTGTGCAAGCGCTCCTGGTAGGGTGACCAGATGTCCCGATTTTATAGGGACAGTCCTGATATTTGGGACTTTTTTAATATGGGCTGCTATTACCCTCCACCCCCTGTCCTGATTTTTCACACTTGCTCTCTGGTCACCCTAGCTCCTGGTAAGATGAGAACCGCTGACACGAGGAGCATAGCGTGGGCATGCAAAAGCAATTTAATCACTGTGTTGGCTGTACATCACCATAAGTTAGGTTGACTTAATTTTTGTAGTGTAGACCTGCCCTGAGAATCCTTTACCAACTGTTTGTAACGACTGAGGGCTGCTTCACTTTTCTGAGACCCATTCTGTGAAATTCTCTAACAACAAACTAAAACCACAGGAGCTTTAGTTAAGCAAGATATTTATCAATAATGGAACGAAGAAAGTCAGGTTAAAACAAAAAAATGCACAACACATCTAGCATTTGTGAGAGCAAAGGCTGGAACTAGCTAGATTGACATCATTCAGGTTATTGCAGGATCTTATACTTTTGGAAAATGCATTCCCTGTGCTCCAGCTTCTCCCTTTCTCCCCTGGGGCAGGCAACATACCAGATACACAGCATCTGGTTTCAGATATCATGTGTTTTCTTACCTTCTTTGTCCCTAGGATCCAAGACATTTATATTCTGTGATCCGTTTGAAGTTAACGGTATGAAGGAATTTATTATCCTATCAGGCATGCAAGTCCATCTTCCCTCAGCATTTCAGCAATGGTATGTGTGATTTGGTGCACTATCTGTGGGGAGTGGAATAGTTATGTATTCCATACAACCGATTGTTCCCTATGTTGTCTAACCTTCTCTTCTCGCCCCTTCCCCCACCCTCCCCAGCTTACATCTGGAGTGATTTGTCAACTTTTTCCCTCAAGCCCAGCTTTCCGAGTGTCCTGTGATCTTGTGTGCAGTTTGGGTAGCCTTAGGGTTGCCAACTTTCTATTTGCAGAAAACCAAACTCCCTTGCCCCATCCCCTGCTCACTCATCCCCTACCCTTCCATTGCTCGCTCTCCCTCACCCTTGCTCATTTTCACAGGGCTGGGGCAGGAGGTTGGGGTGTAAGAGCAGGTGAGGGCTCCAGCTGGGGGTGTGGGCTCTGGGGTGGGGCTGGAGATGAAGGGTTCAGGGTGTGGGAGGGGGCTTCAGGCTGGGGCAGGGGGTTGGGGTGTGTGTGTGGGGGGGGTGAGGGCTATGGTGTAGACTCTGGGGTGTAGCCAGGGATGAGTGGTTTGGGGTGCAGTAGGAGACTCCAGACTGGAGTCAAGGTGCAGGAGCTGCCAGGGTCCCTTTTCGACCAGCTGTTCCATTCGAAAACTGGAGGCCTGGCAACCCTAGGTAGGCTGTGGATCATGATTTGTTTGTCTGACTTTCTGGCTTGAGGTGTTTACAGGCAAACTGAGGTGGATTCTGATTAAGAAAAAAGGGTTGTGTATTCTTATCATTCCTTCTTTGATTCACACTTTTTTATATCAAATATCAATTCTGCACATATTAATGCTGATCTCTTGCAGCCTGGTATTTTGCCTTCCTTTCATGTGGAATGTCAGTGGAAGTTACTCCAGATTAACATTGATGTAAATGGAATGGAAGTTGGCTCCATTTATTTTGAGGCTCAATTTATGCCCTCATTAAGAGGTATATTGTTAATTTTAGGGTCCACTTCTGTCTCAATTAAGCAGAAGTTTGTGGCTCTTATCATTTGTCTTGTAGTGATATTACTTCACACACAGCAAATGATATTACAAGGTGTTCATTGATGCAATTCATGTAGATTATTAATGTATTTACACAGTCAAAGCCATAAATGTAAAATAATGCCCAGCTGTTTCTACCCCTTTTTGGAAACTGGAGTCTAGCTATTGGGATGAATGCTCATTTAGGATAGCATATTTGAAGACAGATGTTTATTATGGTGCCATCAATTTTCAGCTTGATATCTCATATGTAGCTCTGGTAATTGGAGAATAGCCAGTGGGGTCACCTTGGTGTATTGAGCCACTATGGAACTCTCAATATGTTTTCCTCAGAGGCTATTGGGTCTACCGGGTCATCTACACAGAAAATAGCACATAAGAATGGCCATCCCTGGGTCAGACCAAAGGTCCATCTAGCCCAGTATCCTGTCTTCTGACAGTGGCTAGTGCCAGGTGCCCCAGAGGGAATGAACAGAACAGGTAATCATCAAGTGATCCATCCCGTTGCCCATTTCCAGCTTCTGGCAAATAGAGGCTAGGGACACCATCCCTGCCCATCCTGACTAATAGCCATTGATGGACCTGTCCTCCATGAATTTATCTAGTTCTTGCCAGAGGATGCTGTGAAGGTCAAGACTATAACAGGGTTCAAAAAAGGAGTTCCACAGGTTGACTGTACATTGCGTGGGGAAAAAATACTTCCTTTTGTTTGTTTTAAACCTGCTGCCTATTAATTTCATTTGGTGACTCCTAGTTCTTATATTATGAGAAGGAGTAAATAACACTTCCTTCTTTACTTTCTCCACACCAGTCATGATTTTATAGACCTCTGTCATAGCCCCCCTTAGTCATCTCTTTTCCAAGCTGACAAGTCTCAGTCTTATTAATCTTTCCTCATATGGCAGCCACTCCATACCCCTAATCATTTTTGTTGCCCTTTTTTGAACCTTTTCCAATTCCAATATATCTTTTTTTTTTTAAATGGGGCGACCATATCTGCAGTATTCAAGATGTGGGTGTACCATGGATTTATATAGAGGCAATATGATATTATCTTTTATTGTCTATCCCTTTCTTAGTGATTCCCAGTATTGTTTGCTTTTTTGACTGCTGCTGCACATTGAGTGGCTGTTTTCAGAGAACTATCCACAATAACGCCAAGATCTTTCCTGAGAGCTAAATTAGCTTTAACTGCTAATTTAGACCCCATCATTTTATATGTATGGTTGGGATTATGTTTTCCAATGTGCATTACTTTGCATTTATCAACATTTTGTTGCCCAGTCGCCCAATTTTGTGAGATCCGTCTACAGCTCTTCGCAGTCTGCCTGGGACTCAACTATCTTGTAGTTTTGTATCATCTGCACGTTTTGCCGCCTCACTCTGTGATCGAGGCTCCATTGTGCTAGGTACTGTAAGATCATATTATAAAACGGTCTCTTCCCCAAGGCTCTCATGCTCTTAATAGACCAAAGTAGAGAAGATACAGAGATGTAAAATGACATGCCCAGTGTTTTACATTGTTGTCATTTTTACTGTTTGCTTGAAAAAAAATTTAATGCTCTTATGCAAAAGAAGCCATAACAAGATTTTAAATCTACATTATTTTGGCCTTCTTACCTGAACTCTCTTCTACAGAGTTCTCTTCCCCCTCCTTCAGTACTATGGGGGAATCGGTCACACACAGTTTTTTCATGCACGCCATCTGTTTATAAAGCATAGGTCATTCAGTTAAGGAACAAAGGCAATATCATGTGACTTGAATGATGAATCCGCTCAAATAGGCCCCAGTTCAGGGAAATACTTCATCAATTCTTCAATCAGAGCTAAGCACATGCTTAAGTCTTTTCCTGAACCAGGAATGAAATGAATGAATACTTGTAGCAGACTGTCTGCGAACAATTTACATGATACAGTTTATTGGCATAAATTTTGTTTGCATGTTTTAAGAAAACAGAACAAAGTGGTGGCGACTGCAATCTCTGCTGTAATTTGCGAACAGAGTAGGGGATGAAAATTTCTGAAGAAATCCCCAGTGCCAAGGACATGAGGTCAGCTGGGGATAGGAGGCTGGAACATGAAGTGCTCTGCTGATCTCTGGCCAACAGAATAGTATCTAGGACCTGGTCTACACTGGGGGGGGGTCGATCTAAGGTACGCAACTTCAGCTACGTGAATAGCGTAGCTGAAGTCAAAGTACCTTAGCTCGAATTACTTACCCATCCTCATGGCGCGGGATCGACGTCCGCGGTTCCCCCGTCGACTCCGCTACCGCCACTCGCTCCGGTGGAGTTCCGGAGTCGACGGGAGCGCGTTCGGGGTTCGATATATCGCGTCTAGATGAGACGCGATATATCAAACTCCGAGAAATCGATTGCTACCCGCCGATCCGGCGGGTAGTGAAGACGTATCCTAGGAGACTCTTCTTGCTAACCTGAGTTAGAGGAAATCTAAAGCTACTTTAATTTGTACCAAGGGTTGGCTTGGTAAGCCCAGGGATGAGGTGGGTATAGAGCTGGTTCAGAGCCACCTTTGCTCTGCCAGCCAGCAGTACTGAGTTGAGCATGATCTTGGTGCACTGAGGGTTATGCCCTTCCATTCTAAGGTCAGGTTTTGTGGCAGCAACAGGCTGTGAAGGTCTAGTTCAGAACCTGTTATGGGACTGGTGTAGCCTTTTAAGGTGCACTAGGTGGAGAAAGAAGACTTGTTTGTCTTCTGTATCTTGTATAGTTAAAAGAAAACACAACCCGCTTCTCTACGTATATGCCTAAAGCCTCTAACAATTCCTAGAGCCTCACTCATCCCATTTCCTGCTGTGCCTCATTTCCTGTCTCCTTTGTCTCAGTGGCCAAACTCCCAGTTCTTAACTATATAACCAATAATTATTTTGTTGTTGGCTTCATGTGGCAGAGTGGAAGGCTGCTGAATTGCCACTTAAATGTGGGTTTGCTGGTTCTAAATGACTGATTGCAAAGTGTGGAAATATTTCTTGTGTCCTCCACACATTTGAAACAAAGGCATTCAACTAACCAACAAGTAAGAAAACTACTCAGCAAATCAGGTACTTCCTATAGGAAGTATCTATCATCCTTAGGAGTCATATGATATATGTGGAAATCACCATTGCAACAGATGGAGTAGAGGGAGAAGTCTCCACTCACCAGAATTCTTTGAGTGCCCAGACACTGCCAGTAACCCCAATGTGAGTCTTTGGTTGCTCAAGAAATACAGGATTGGGACCAGTTTTGACTCTTGCCCAATTTACATTTCAGACAGCCTACTAAAGCTTGTCTGTAAATACATCATAAATCTATAGATTTAAACACTTTGATATCATTAGCTTGGTAGCTGATATTAACCAGTTCTTCACTCTTCGCAGTTTTACTTTTCATCTTGGTCACATTACATTGATAAGCTCATGCATCGGGTCACTACTGATTCCTACAGTTTTGTAACTGGTGGGTTTCTTATGCAGTTACTGTCACTGAATATCTCATCTACTGTATGGTTATCTTTTTAAGAGGAACAACTGGGCATCCTGTTCCTTTCATGTCTTTCCAGCACCCTTCTTTCCCCCTTTAAAGTGTATGTATGCTGTTGAAATGAAGTACGCTTTATATACTTTGCCATGTGCAGCATGCATGTTCACACCCATTATGTACATAGTTTTATAGCTTTTAAATTTCCTTTCAATTATATTTGATTTGCTGAGAAGAAGGCTTGTTAAAGCTAGTTTTCCCAAAACTAATTACATGCTATGTATTTAATGTCCTTTCCCAAAGGTTTTTATGGTAATAAAATTGATTGTTACTGATTAAAATGGTTCTATTACATCAGCTAAATGTCACTTGAGGTGAATGTGGTATTAGAAAAATGGTCATTAAAAATGGGTGAATAGAAAACAGAGGGTAAAAGATAAAAATGTAAGGGAAAAAACTCTCTGGAAGGACAAAGTTGAATACAAGTGAAGAATTTAAAAAAGGTGGCTGCTGATTTTAAAAAGATGTATCTAAGCACATCTAAAACCAGATTTCCATGCAATTTAATTATGGTTTATCCAGTTTCTTTTCTTTTCTCCTTTTTTTTTTTTTTTAAAAAAAGGAACTTGGCAGAGTTAAATTCTACACCTCCTGGGTGCGTATTCATTTTGTAGTCTTAGAAACAGACTTCTCTCACTTTCTTAAACCTTATATTATAGTGATGTACATTCTATTAAAAATACAGACACGAGTAGACCAAAGTAATGTTATAGTTTAAAGGTTTGGATATGGGTATTAAAAATGAAGCTGATGTTTTGGAAAATGTATTTTCCGAGAAAGCTGCATCGCCCTGCAGACTCCCTCCCCCCCCCCACCCCGAGTTCAGAAGCCTAGGGAAGGCCAAGAGTTAAGCATGGAAGTCTGATCTGGAATATGGGAGGGCTCTAGGTGATGGGAGGAGCTGGAAGGAGCTAATCAACATATATTCCTGGCTTTCTTATTTTAAGGGGGAAAAATCATAATTCATTATGCTTCCTCTGATAGGCTATTATAAAAAGAAGGGTTGATAATCCATAAGCCTATTAAAGCATTAAAAAAAATCACCTCTTGCAACTTTTTTTTTGTACACTATTGGTTCTTTATAGCTGAAGGTCTGTTTTGCCCACCCATGGTTTTATCCTCTTTGGTGGGGGTTTTAAATTCCCCACTCCTGCAATCATGTGATGGTGAGAAACTTTGCCTCCATTTAAATAAAAAACACACACACACCCATTCCCAAAACACACAACAGTAAGTTTCTAGCCCTCAAGCTTGCAGAGAAAAGCTTGAAAACGTGACCGAAGAGCACCCAAAAGGCTTAGAAACCAGAAGACAAACAAAATGAACCCGAAGTTGATTTTTAAAAATTTTCTTTTGAGGTCTGACTCATGATTTTTGGCTGCTTTGGGTTGGCAAAAGTAAAGTCTGCAGCTGTACCAGTTTCTCAGTGACCTCTGTTTCCTCCCAGAGTCTTCTGTCATGTGACAATGGCAAAGAATCACAATCAGTTGCTTTCTAACACTGAATAGTGCAGAAATAAAGAAAAGACTATTAACCTTTCTCCTTTCCTCACTTCAGAGCAGTCTAGAACTTCCACAGCTCCCTTCTGCCTGGCTTCCTCCTATAGATTTTAAAGAAACAACACATGTGTGCAGCTTCCTTACCTCCTTTCCTCCCTGCCAACATTGTCAATAATGTCTTAGATCATTAGTTTTGATATATGTTGCTGTTTTGTGGCTGAATGCCTTACGAAAGAAAGTACAATTACTGTGCCATATTAGCTTACACTAACGACACCTTTCTGAATTTCATGTGTTTCTTGGCCTCTTTGTAGCCATTTCCTCTGCAGTTTGATATTGAAGAATGGAGCCAAGGTGGAAGGGGTGTCTGGAATGCGGCATAACTAAACCCCAAAAGAAAATGCCTGAAAGTGTTGGCGTCTCAATTTTTAAATACATCTGCGTAGGGGGTGGGAGGGAAGGGCTCGCTGAAAACTGCAAGGGCTCCTAAGGAAACCCATTGTGTTTAGACCACTTAAATATACACCCCCTCCCCATGTTGAAGCAATAACAATCAAGATGCATGGCATTTCTTGGAGATTTAATAAGCATTTGCTTAGGGCCAATAATTCCAGCTGCCCATAAGTTCCCCAGGAAATATCCTGGCCAGTGGTTGTTTATGGAATAAAGGGGCATTTCCTTGGGATTAATGACTGGCTGAGAGAAGCTGATGGCCTAAGGCACAGAGGAGGCATCCATTAACCACAGTTGGTTAGGAATGGCTAGGAAATGTCCTGTGCAGAGGTTATTACTACTATAGGATACAGATGACAGAAGACACAAAATCACTGTGGAGGTATATGGATTATTTATTTGGTTTTTGGGGTAGTTGCCATTTCCAGAATATTTAGTAGTTTGGTGCAGGATATTTCTAGAGAATTAATATTTCCTTCACTAATCAGATTTGTTGAAGCAACTCTCAGCATTCCAGTCAGTCTACAATATTGGGTAATCTCAGGAACGGATATTGCTGTGGCTAGAGATAGGATAATTGTTATTGCTTAGTATAAGGATTGAGAATAGGGCCTTGGAGAAGGAGTTAAAGGAGAAAAACCAGGAAGGAGGAGGAGATAAGATGACATGGTTTGCGAGTTGCACGTGCAAAGAAAAGTAATTATATTTGTCCTGCAACTGAATCAGAGTTCAAATAAAATGGACATTTTTGTTCTGAAAATAAAGTGTGTATATCCTGTCTACTCCTAGCCTATTAGGAATAAAAAATGGTGTTGGAATAGCATTCCTAGCATTCTCCAAGCCAGACCCATTCCTGTGCTTCCCTCTGTGCCCTGGATGAGATGGTTCAGCTCTTGACAGAAACAATCCTCAAAGGTAGATGTGGGTAGAAAAACTTCAATCTTGTTCCACTGCTTAAGAACAGAAAGGCAATGGATTTAGTCAACCCTTAGCATCGAAAACACCTGCAGTACACTGGAACAATAGGAAAAGGAAATGCATGTTCTGAGCCTGCCAAGAACACATTAATGAATTACATGTGCTTAGTTGACAAAGGCAAAATGGCCGGGGCACTATGTAATAGCCCTATGGCTTTATCTAGACTAATAAAAGTGGCTGAGGATGTGCTCTAGTCCAGATGAGGGCTGTAAGAGTTTGGAGAATGAGGGACCTTGTTGGAGGAGGGAGGCATGGTGGGGTGCACGTAGCTGCTGGAATGGTGGGGAAAGGAGGCGCACGCACACAGGGAGAGAGGAGGTTGCAGGAAGTCTCTGAAATAGAGGGGATGGGGGACACACGGGGAGCTTGTGGGGTGAAATGGAAGATTGTCATGGCAATCAGGCGGTAGATGCTCCCAGGAGGATGGCTGAAGACAAAGGCACATTGAGGCCATTTCTCGTCTTTTATAGGTATTGGATAGCAGTTCAGCCAGCGCCAACACAAGATACTCCAGTGATGTCTGGCAATGCAGTGACAGGACCACAGTGTCTTGTGGACAGAATATCCTGTTTAAATATTTTGAAGCTTTCAAAGCAGAAATGTGTAGTGTTCACTGGCAGGATAGTTACTTATCCTGTTTATGGAGGTATGGAAAACAGGCAGGAAGGACGACTGTTAACAGTAATTGTTAGTTGCACATATGCCTTGAGAAGGTCATAGTGTTACTCCTGTAAAAGAGGCCATGTTTATATGGCCAAGCAAGGAGAGCAGTAAGAAGTGGTAGGAGTGGCTTTGGGAATTCTTAGCTGGATGCTCATAGAGTGTAACTGTGCCCACAGAATATATTATGGTAACATGGTGCTAATCTTATTTCTCTGCCAATCTAATCTTGCATTTATAACATACCAATTAGAGTGGTCTCTAGTGCCCTAAGAATGGGGCAAGTCTTTTGCCTATTGCATTTCTGCTACTGAAGCTGCCATAGAAGAGCCTGCCTAAAAGTGAAGTGCTACCTCCTCAGCTGGTGCAGATCATTGTAACCTCACTGAAGTCCATAATGAAGATTTTTGCATCACATTAACTGAAGTCAATAGAGCTAAGCTGATTTAAACCAGCTGAGCATCTGACATGAATTCCCCCATGTATTCTCTCTGGTGTTCAAGAGTGTTTGGATTCACAGTTCTAGTTTGAGCCATTATAGAGTGACCTCAGCTGGAAAGTTCAAACCAGGATCCCTAGCCAGGTCTGACCTTTCCTAAAGTTCAGAGCTGGGGTTTAGATCAGTAATGCCAATCCAGGCACATCTCTAGTTTGAATTTGCATGGCTTTTATATTTTACAAGTAATTACATTTGTGGTAGCAATCCCTTGTGTCTGCTGACTTCCTTTTTTTGGCCTGCATTATCTAATTAGGTCGGATATTTAGCAGTCTCAGTGTACAACAACCTGTAGCTAAGTTTCAGTTATTTATTATAACATCATTATGGCAGGAGTTGTCAGCTGGTGCTGTTAACCACAGCCCCACAAGTTATTTTTCTTGGGGGGAGCCCAGAATAGCTGGTGCTGAATCGCTATTCCCCACTAGCTCCCCATATAGACGCTCTAATTCTGCACTCTGGGTGTGTCTCTACTGCAACTGGAGGTGTGATTGCAGCATGTGTAGACCTACCTCAGCTAGCTTTAATCTAGCTAGTGCGAATACCAATAGCAGTGAAGTGACGTCAGCGCAGACGTCGGCTCAGGCTAGCTGCTTAAGGGGATACCCGAGGTCAGCTTGTGAAGCCTGTGCTGTGGTTTCACTGTTTGAGCCGGCTCAATTTAAGCTAGCTCAGGTATGTTTACATGTGCTGCAGTCACACCTCTGGGTATGTCTACACAGCAATCATAGTGCCTTGTGTGATTTAGGTTAAACCACTTCCAAAGTATGGAAGAAGAGTGGCCACGTGAGGAATTGGTGAAAAATAGCTATTGCTCTTTAACTTCACACCATATGTATTCTGCACAACTTCCCTGTAAATTCCCCTTGTAGACAAATGCTTAGTGTGGAAGCAGATATTCAGTCTGTTACGTGGTGGGTAGTTTTTTTTAACGTTAGTCCTTGTTGGAGAGAAGCTGTGGTAGAAAGCAAAGAGTTTGCTTTCCACTTTATTCTTTATATTTGGTGGCAATTCTTGGGACAGAGTAGCTTTCTGGGAACCAGGCATTGGTAAATGGGCTGACACTTCTGGAAGAGAGGATTGCCTGTTGCCAGTGACTGCCTCTCTTCCAGGATTGCTGTACATGTCTAAATAAATCAAGTTCTCTCCAAACTGATTTTTCCAACACGGAGAAGCCAACTTGAAAGGTGCTAGAATTCTCATACCACTCAGCGGAGGGGGAATGCTAGGGTGAGAAGAAGAGCCAACAGTATATTTATTATTTCTACAGAGTCCTAAACATGCCTGGCATTTCACAGATATATTAACAAAAAGGACAAGATCCTAACACTACAGACCTGTAATTGAAGGCTGGCTCCTCTGCAGGTGCGGGAACAATGGGCAGGGGACAGAGTTTGCCCCTCAGTGGCATCTTTGCACATTGGCCTGCCATAACTATGCTCAGCACATAGGTCCTGCTCCCTGTTAACATCCTTATGGGCACTAGCAAAATGGCTTCAACTTATTTTAGTTACCCCATAGCTCCTAATGCGGGGCAGCATAGAGAAGGTATCAATTACCTCCATTCAGCTCTAAAAGTCTTACACCTGGACAGGAGCTGAGTTGTACTAAAAACATCAGTGGAATTCTTTTTCAATATATTTTCCCCCATTGACATTTTTTTTTATTTTTATTTTTTATTTATTTTTTAAATGAGCAGTTCTGCAAACCTGACTAGGGAATCTGGGAGCAGAATGAATGTGAGATGCTCAGGATGAACGAGTGATCAGGGCATTAACGTGGGAGTCAGAGAACCAAGTTCAATTCCCTGCTCTGCATAGACTTAATGTGGACAAGTCCTCATTTCCCTGAGAGACTGAAAACATGAGAATTACTCTCCTACCTCCCAGGGATGTTGTGAATATAAACACTTTCAGGATTGTTAGGTGCTCAGATACTACAGTCATGTGGGCCATACAATGCTCTATCTATGGTACTTATAAGACTCCAGATTCAGTAGAATAGATCCAGGGGCATTAGAAGGGAACCTAATGGGAGTAGCAAGGTTTATAGTAGAAGCAAAGGCCAGGAAGAAAGCTGAAAAGGCCACTGGCTTCAGGCTAGTGATGAATATGTTTTTGGCAGAAGCAACTGTGCTCCCTCAGGCAAGGTTTCTGTTTCTGCCTTTCTGTAGAACAGGTGAGAATCTTGGGTGGTTTTATTTTTTATTTAGTCATGTGCAAAATGTTGTGTGTCACTCTAATCTGTCTTTCAGGGACTTAAATGAAAAAGAACATAAGGGCAGCCAATTCAGAGGCCCCCCGCTGTGGGTTATCATGTACTGCTAATGAGGCCCTATGTGATCTTAGTGCTGGAGGGACAGACAGTTGCCACAGGGAAGAGGCCCAGAGAACTTCCGAGGGAGACAGTGCTTCTGGGAAGCAGTTTGCAGAGAACAGCTCTGCAAGAAGCTTCAGGCCTAGCAGGGGCTGTGTTCCGGATGGGTAGTGCTGTTGGGAGCACCAAGAAGCCAATGAAATCCTCAAGGAGAGTTGGGAAGAGAGTGAGGCCAGGCCTTAAAGAAAGTAGGTAGCTTCCACAAAAACCCTTCCTAAAATCTCTGTATAAAAATTATATTCTTACCACTTGGGAAACTACTCAGCGGTTGCAGTCTGACACTTCCTAGCCCCTGAGGAGAGCATGGATGTTGCATTAAGACATTTTGTTTCTGTTGATGCTTAGAGAAATACTGGTGCTGCCACAGGGTCTGATTCAACAAACCCATTGAAATCAATTGGAAAAACTACCATAGATTTAAACTTTTGGATCAAACTCATGAACAGGACCCATAGTGCCAGGGTCCCCTTTTGGCTGAGTGTTCCAGTCGAAAACACCTGGCAACCCTAGTCACTATAGTCCTCCACTCCTGGGGTACCAACGTCCATTTATACAAAATGTCAGCCTTCTCATCAACACCCTAACCGTACCACTCCTCCAGTGGGTGGCTGGGGAACCCAGGCCCACCCTCCACTGTGGGTTTCAGTCCAGGGACCCTCTCTCTAGCAATGGTGGCCTGCTCCCTCCCAGACCATGTTGCTCTTTTCCTGGACTCATTCCTACATCTTCCTACTTCGCAGTTGTACCTTCTGGCTCCCTCCCTCTGGGTTTACCAGCCCAAACTCCCTCCTCCCAGGGAGTAGCTGTAAGCTACCTGGCCCTGTAGCCCCCAAACACATCTCTCTTCACCCAGGGAACGACTGCAGACTACTTCCCCTACAGCCTCTTTCTGCTGCCAACTTCCTTTCTTTATACCAACACCTCTTGTTCCTTCTCAGCAGGCCTCCATCTCCAATCAGCCTTTACTGCCCTGGCTCTCCTTCAGGTGCAGACTTTCAAGATAATTGGCCCCCTTCACAGCCTCCTTAACCCTCTCCAGGATGACACAGGGACACTGTGGAGGACATTTCTTTCATATCCATGGGGCTGGCATCAGTCAGGGCTGGTGATCAAGTGGAAAAGAGTGTCAATAAAGAGCTGCTGCTGATTGTCAACTGGTAAGAAATATTCCCTGAATCCCAGATTGTATCGGCTTTGTGTTGGTAACAAGGAGGTTATTGGCAACTAAGCAGGGAAAGTGCAGCTGTTGTCAGGAACGCTGATTATCTGAAGCCTGCTACAGAAAAGCAGAGGAGAGAGTGTGTGGGCATTTCATGTTTTAAAAGTTTCATGTTGTTTCTAAGTGTGTGAATACCAACTAGAGAAGAGTTCAAGGCTGCGGTAACTTCTGCTTGCAGGTGATGTCTCCCGAGGAGCAGCTCCATCAAACAGGTGCTCCCTGTACTGGGGCCTCGTCCCCTCCTGCCTATTAGACATGACCTATTATGTCCCTTTGATGGGGTGTACTGGATCTTTAAGACCAGAAGTCTCCGTGATCAGTTCTGCAATGGAGATCAAGAGAATAACAGATGCTGAGAGAATGATGAAGGGGTCCCACTGGAACAGTTGTTTGGAGACTACTGTTCTCTTTAGGGCCCAGGAACAAGAACCATGTAATATAGGGCAGGGCAGGGCTCCCCTTTCTTAGATAATCTGGGAAGGAGGCCATCATAAGGGAAGAGAGCCTGGTGGGAAGAGGACTGCCTGCTAAGCTCTCCCAGGCCAGGGAGAATGTGATGGAATGGTTCGACTTTGCCTCCAAATAGTGGAGGAGTGTTGGGGAAAACCCCATGTAGCAACAATGCCTGCCAAGAAAGGGATTTGGTTGTGAAGATTTTGTTCCAAGTTTTGTTTACATGAGAAGCTTCACTGCTGATCTGCGTGGAGGTAATTTAAAAGGCCAGCTGGGAGATGCTGGCCCAGGGTCATAACCTGCTACAGCTCCCTATCCTTCACCTGCTGAAGATGCATCTGTGCAAGGGGAATTCTTAGGTTATGGAAGTGTTAAACCCCTTTGGGCTGCTGCAGTGGTGCAAAAAGGGATTTAACATTGGCGAATGCATTTGATAGTAATTCTGGAAAGGCTGATTTCTGGGGCAGTGTCAAGAGCATCCTGAAAGAGGTGCCTGGTCTGATGTCCTGTACTCTAGGTTGTGTAAACAAGATGTGTCCACAGCCAGCTGCAGAACTTTAGTCGAGTGACTAATGATTCTGGGTGCCCAGCTTAGGACCTCTGAAAAGGGCCAGATTTTTAGAAATGGCCAAGCACCCTCTCGCTGAAAAATCAAGCTGATTTTTAGGCTGTCTTGAGTTTGGGCACCCAAAAATCACAAGTCACTTTTGAAAATCTTTGCTCTTTAAATTTAGAAGTGTCCCTTCCCAGCTGAAACTGTGTAACTGTTACCTGACTCAGTTGAAGTCAGCACGGTGTTAATGTGGCCAATAACCAAATAGTACTCAAGTGAGTAGAGGCAAATTGCAGCTATCGCACAAACTTTAATATCTCCGTCATTACTGCTTTTTTTGTTAGAAGCATAATTAATTTCTGGAGTAGTTCCTAATGGCAGTAATTAGTGAAAACCAAAAGCAGGTTTCAGGGGAAGTTGAGGTTCTGCAATGTCACGACGGGAGCTCACTGGCCTCCAATTGTGCCATTTTATCTATGTACATACTAAGGTTTTCTTGAGTGCTGAACTATTCGTGGCTAAACTATCACATGAATGAATAATCGTAATATTTAGAACTTTACGGGCCAAATCCTTGGCCAGAGCAAAGAACAACACTGTGGAAGTCAATGGGGCTGGGCTGATGTTCACAGAGCTATACAAACACAAATAGCCAGATTCACTGTAAGATCTATTCCGGCTTCTCTCAGTGCAGATGCTGACTGTGAGCCCAAGCGGTGCAAAGCCTGCTTGGGGAGGCTGCAATAGTATTTTAAAAAATCTACATCCTTCTGTCTGCCAGGGGTGGAGGTGCAGGGAGCGGACACCTCAGAAAGCCAGAAATCTTTCTTTATTGTGGCAAAATATGAGTGTTGCTAGCCGGGAAAGGAGTATGGCTAGGGATGCCAGGAATGCGTGAATTCAGTGCATCTCCCCAGAAGTCTCTTCTGGAGGGGGTCCCTCTGATGTAACTTAAAGTTGTCTTCCTATGGCTATGGTACATGGCCAGATTTCTTCATTGAATACTGTTCATGGGCCTGATTCAAAACTAGTTGAAGTCTATGGCAGTTCTTCCATTGATTTCAGTGGAAGTTCAATCAAGCCCTGTGGCAGCACAGGTTTCTCTAAACACCACCTGTTCTCCTCAGGGGGGAATCCCTCTGCAGCCTTGCTGGTGCAAGGAGAAGCAGTTCTGTAGCAGGGGTGAATTGAGTGGCAGGTCTCTAATCCATTTTTAACACCCTAATGAGATGCGTGAGCAAGTACATATTCAAACATCTCCACTTTCCCCATTTTGAGCATTCAGTGCAATGCTCAAACCTGACAAAGATCTGTGCCAAGAAGCAATCCAGGTTAGAAAAGGGACATGCTACTTTTCTCTACCTCTGATGCTTGTCACATTTTGTTACACACGGTCATGTAGCATGTAATGAAGACATCTGTTCATTTTGGAAAAAACTGTGAAAAAGTGCATACATTTGCCTTGTGCCATCTGTTGCCATTCCGATAAACATTCAGATGCACTGGCAAACATAAACAAAAACAATGCACTTTGGTGTTAACTACACCATTTTCTTTCTGGCACTCAGCATTTGAACAGTTACATGTAATGTGTTAAGTGTTTCAGTGCTTCAGTATGCTGTGAGCACAACCTGTGCTCAGTAAAATACCCAGTGTTACTCCTGCTCCCGTCTGCGTCCCTCCTCTGAATTTTCTTTCACAAAGACCACATGGGAACATAAAGAAAGGACAGGAACTTCCCATCGCTAGAATGGTATGAAATATTTAATGTTCCACTTTGACAGCTCAACTTTTCCCAAAGATTTTGTGACTCTTAATGGAAATTTGGCTACATGGAGAAAATGATTTGGGAATCTGCCACAACCAGGAGGTATTTGGCCCCGTTACATAGGATTATTATTTTTCCAGAAGTCTGATTTGGGAGCCAAGGTTCTTCTGTGTTACAGAATGTGTTGAAAGTAAGTAACTTTATAATGTATTTCAAAGCCCAGGAGCCCTGTGAAGCTGGACGATTGTTAATAGAAGGGAAGACAAAAGGAGACATTGTAGTGGAAGTCCTATCCCATCAAATAAACTTTAGAAAGAGAATGCTGGGATTGCATGGTTAAGTGCTTAAAAAAAAAGACTGTGAAAATTAATCCTGCCTCCTTCTGTGTGTGTGTGTCTAACTGCATGATCATATACAGTTTCTCAAATATTACAGTATAATAAAACACTTTTTTACAACCTTAGATATATGTGTAGCATGGTATAGGACTATGCATTTCCATGTCAGTTTAGAGCTAAATTAGCTTTGTAGCGATCTGCCTGAATTGCATTTAAGGAAGGTTGAGCTGTAGATAGTAAAGAAAATGTACAGTACTGACAAAATTACTGAAATATGGACCTTATTAAGAGGAGAATTCACATAGAGCATCTATCAATAGAGATACAAATGTTCATTGTCATAATGGCCCAGGATAGTAAGTGTACAATGGTGTGTGGGGAGGAGAAAAAAAGAAAAAAGAAAAGTCAAGAATTAACTGAATTCAGGGGTCAGAATTAAGGTTCATTTTACAACTAGAGCTGTTTAGAAAACCAAACATGAAATTTGGGGGTGGGGAAACAGGACTCCCAGGAGAGTTCCATATTGGGCGCTGTAGCAGATTCCCATTCTTTGTGGATCACAGAGGGGAGAGATGTATTGCAGGCTGAGCACTGTGTTATACCTACTTTTTCCCCAAGCCAAAATTCACCGGAATTGTAAGTAGAGCTGTACAAGAACTGAATTCTTGTTTTGCAAGAAATTTGTGATTTTTCAAATCTGTTATTTCTAAACTGGAAAAAAAAAAGAATTTCTCAATTTCTCATGAAACACAATTTCCCAACAAGTTTTGGGTGAATGAAATGTTTCATTTTGACAAAATCAACGGGTTTTCAATTTTGACTTTTTAAAAATGTTCTATAATATAAAAGAAAATTATAAAGGAAAAGTTGTTTGAAATGGGAAGTTTGATTCTGAAAATAGTTTTTTACCTTAGAAAAATGCTCTGTCCCTCTCCTCCTCACCCCCCCACCCCCCCGCCATGACACTTCATTGAAATTGACACATTCCCACAGGAAGTTTTGGTTTTGACAAAATGGCACTTTCAGGTGGAAAACCATTCTGTCTGAAAAGTTTTGACCTGCTATAATTGGGAGTCTTCTGGACTTCATTAACAAATCAAGCTTTACAATCACTATCCTAATGGGGTTGGGTGGCAGTGATTGGAAAGGGGATTTAGGGCCTTATCTAAAGCCCATTGAAATCAGTGGGGATTTTTCTATTGATTTCAGTGAGCTTTAGGTCAGTCACTTAGAGCCTTGCATCTCTATTTTATTGGTATTAGCTGTTTGGCTAGAGATTAAGGGCTCCTGTGACAAAAAATACCCCTGTATTCACACCCTACACACTATTGTAGTAATCTTTGTACAAAACGTATGCCTTGTAAGGTATCATTTGTAAACTCAACTTGCTGGTCAGTATTGTCCCGACAGAATGTATATTGCAACATTGTATGTGCAGTTATAAGATTTCCCTTCATGGTGTACATACCTATTGGGTTCTGGGAAGCCCGCCCACTGCTAAAGGATCCCCCCCCCTGCAGCCTAAGGGGAGGATCTACAGGATCTGAAAACTCAACTGAGGTCGGGGGACAACTAATAAAAGAACAGGGACAGGAGTGTGGTCAGAGGGTCAAAAGAAGGGAGCCTGATGGGGACACCGAGCAGAGAACTCCAAACAGCGCCCACTGCTCCTTGAAGGCATCAAGGGAGCCAGTGGACGCCGCCCAGAGGAACTCTGCCCGGATGCATGAACGGACAGAAGATTGGAAACAAGCCCCACAGTCACAGGAGTCTCCATTGGCCAACCTCCTCTCCCTGGTTTTGCAGATGGCCGTTTTAGCCAGGGCGAGGAGGAGGTTGACCAAGAGGTCCTGCGACTTTGTGGGGCCACGGATAGGGAGTGCATAGAGAAGGAGGTGAGTGGAAAAGTGCAGCCAGAAACGTAACAGGATATTCGTGAGGAGCCGGTATAGGGGCTGCAACCTGGCGCACTCTAAGTAAACGTGCGCCAGGGTCTCCCTCATGCCGCAGAAGGGGCAGGTGTCTGGGACAGGGGTAAACCGTGCCAAATACATACCCGTGCTTGTGGCCCCATGAAGGAGTCGCCAGCTGTTCATGGTGTATGTATCTATTGGGTTTCCGGGAAACGGGGCGGGCGAAGCCCGCCCCATGCTAACGGATCCCCCCCCAGCCTAAGGGGAGGTTCCACAGGGTCTCAGAAACCCACTAATTAGCAGGGTAGTTACCTTGCTCCTGCCCTGAAGGTCTTAAAACAGCCTTGGGGGAAGGTTGTGGCTGGGAGCTGCTAATCTGGGATGATTGGGAAGTGGTTGCAGCTGGACCATGCCCCAATCAGGCCCCAGCTGGCCTGTGTAAAGAGGCTGGGAGCCAGGAGCTCAGCAATCTCCCTCTGCCTGTAGAGGGAGAAGGCCTTGGCTGCAGGGAGCTAGAGACAGGGTACCTGAGTGAAGCAGGGCTGGGGAAAGGCAGAGGAGCTGGGGAGCTCCAGCCTGGCAAGCCCCAGGCTGCAGCCTAGCATAAGGCCAATGGGTACTGGGGGTTGCAGAGGGCAGCCCAGGGGTAGGCCAAGGCAGCAGATCCAAACCCAACCTTGCCAGTGATGCGTAGGCGGATACTGCAGTCTGCCCCAGGGTGTGGGGCTAGATGAAGACTGGCAGTAGCCTTATACTGAGGTGAGGTGGGACTAGTGGGGGGGAGACCCTAAGACTGAGGGGTACTGCCAGGGGCCAGCACTCCAGTTACAGAGGCACCAGGGTCCAGGGAGGGACATGGGGGCCAGAGGACAGGTGGATCACCAGCCTACAGAGGGCGCTCCAGAGCTGGAATGAGCTAATTGCCTATCACATTCACTGTGCCTGAAAAGACAAAGGAAGAGGGTTTTGGACTCTGGGGAAGGGATCCTGACCTGAAAGTTTGGTCAGTAATCTGCTGGAGCACGTGAGGAGAAACTTTCCTTAAATCTAATATGGGATGTTAAGATGTTTACTAATACCTAACTTATCTTATTTTTTTCTTGTCACCATCTCTGTCCTCATTACTTGTACTCACTTTAAATCCCTTTGAAGTTGTTAAACTTGTTTTACTGTTCTATCTAATCCAGTGTGTTCAAGTTGAAGTGTCTGGGTAACTCCTTTTGGGGTAACAAGTGTGTGTATTATTGCCTTAAAGCAATAATGGACTTAATATATTTGTTCCCTCCAGGAGAGGGATGGGCGGTATGGGGCATATGTTTCTGGGGGAAAAACTGAGAACCGGGAATACGTTGGGGTCACCCTGTGGTAATTTTTAAGGCTGGTAAGAGCCATGGTGTGTCTGGCTGGAGTGCACACAGGCATAGCTGGGAGTGACTTACATGCTGAAGACTGTTTGTGAACAGCCAGGCATTGTAAAGGGCACCCTAGGTTACAGGGCAGGGGGTGACACAGCTACTCATTAGTCTGGATTGTACCTGAGTATGTGTCAGCCCCACTGTAGATAGTGGGACAGTCCCTTCCCTGAAGAGATTAGTCTACATAGACAATAGATGGGAGAGGCAATAGGCACAAGACAGTGATGTACCCGAGTCACACTGTTGAACAGTTGGAGAGGCAGGAATTGAACTGATGTCTCTTGAGTTGCTAGCCCTGTGCCCTACCCACTAGAACACACTAACTCAAGAATACAGCATCAAATCTAGGCCAGGCACCAGTAGGGTGTGTTCATTACTGTTTGATTCCTGAGTGAAATAAATTATTGGTGTCAGTTCGGTTCTCCAAAAGCAGGTAACATCAGAAGATACATTGCTCCACTTGTCACCCTGATTGGCAATCCCAGCAGAGTGATCAAAATCTGCATGGTCATGAAAGCAGAACTATTCTATTGCCTCCAGAGGTGCTCCTTCCATATTAGGGTTGAGGCCCATGTGTCTGGTGTGGAGAAGCTTGCCATGCCACTGTGCTGTACCTGTTATATGGATAAATAGACTGGGAGCCCTACAGACTGAAGACCTCTCTTTCCTTGTCAATGGCTTCCAGATTCTGGCCAAGATGGCCATCCATCACTCCAGGAGGACAAAACTGGACAAGGAGGGATTGTGCTTATGAGGCCTTTTCCCAGTCCCCTATCTCTGCGCGCATCCAGAGAGTTTCTGTGGATGGTGTGTACTGACTCATTGTGTTCCTTCGGGGACGAGGAGTGGGCACTGTCTTGGATTCTCTGCTCGGTGTTCCCTTGTTTTACCTCTGTGAACTGCATCCCTGTCTGGTTTTTGTCTCCTGCTCTCACTTGATGTCTGGGCTCTGTGGCCATTCTCACTGGAGGGCTTGGGACTTCTGTTGGTTTTGTGGGCTCTGCTCACTAATCCCAGTCACCAAGTGTGTGTGGTGGGGAGGGGAAACAGGTTCTCTCTGAGAATGGACAGAGGAATAGGAGCGGGAGTGAGGGGAGGTATTGAGATTGAGGGGACTGTTGGCTCCAGGCTGGGAAGGAGGGTCCCGGGGGATTCCTACCTGCTTCTAGACCCAATCCTGGGTGCTATGAGAACTGCTGTAGCCCCTCTGTGTCCTGCCCTTGTCTCTGCCCCATCCCCTGAGGCATGCATGAGTTTTTGGGGGCTATATTTCCACTGTGAGAGTGCTCGCCCAGGCTCCACTGCCC